>NC_081430.1:74676160-74996993 GCF_949786415.1 Peromyscus eremicus
GAAGGTGTCAGATCCTCTTGTGCTAATGGTGCAAGTCCTAGAGTTCTTTGTACAGATGTGGACTTTCCCTCACACTCTTTGGCACATAAAAAAGGCTTCACAGTTCCTAGTTTAGATTTGGAAAGTGACAAAGCCCCTTGGGCATGGGGAGAATTTTCTGGAGCCCTTGACAGAGATGGAAAATGTCCCTGAAGCCCTGGGGTAGATGGTGATCGTTGTAGACCCTTTGGGACAGACAGAGTAGGCCTTTGAGCCTCTTGAGAAAATATGGAATGTCCAAGAGACCCTTGGGTAGATTGGCAAGGTCCCACAGTCTTGTGGTCACATATGAAACACTCCAGGGCCTTTTGGACAGATATAGAAGATGCGGGACTCACCTGAGGAGTACTTGTAGCTATTGATGTTTCTCTGGGAGCAGAAGATGCACGACTCCTTTTTGCATTAGGGAGAAGGTTCAAACTGTCTTCCTCAGACAAGGAAATACTGACGTCCCCTTGGTCAGAAGGATCAACTCTCAACCTCTTTTTGGTAGATATGGGATGCCCTGGGTCCACTTGGTGAGAGGAAGAATATCTAATATTTCCCTCTTCAGAAGGGATATGCATGAAACCCTCTTGTGTGAACGGGGAAGATTGTAAAGCACCTTGTTTGGATATGGTAGTTGTGGCAGATTTCTGATACTCTTGAAGGGATGAAAACATTCCCACAGCCTCCTGTGAAGTGTGGGAAGGTCCTGTGGGTGCTTGTGTACAGGTGGAATCCAAGGAATCCCCTTCTCTAGATATGAAAGTTGCTACAGACTCTTGTGTACCCATGTCACATCCCATGGCCCCTTGATGACATAGGGTTGGATCCAGAACTCTGCGTACAGATGGACTATGTCCTGGAATATCTTTTGTAGATGTGTCACATCCAAGAGCCTTTTCTAAAGATGGGTATATGGCTGGAGTCCCTTTTGTAGATGTATCCTTTCCCACAGTACCTTTATCAGATAGGGTAGAACCCAGAGAGGGCTGGGCAGGTAGGGAATGTCCTTGTATCCTTGATGTATATGGAGAAATTCTGAGAGCCTCTCCTACAGATGTGGAAAGTTCTAGAGACCCTTGGGAAAGTAGGGAAGGTTGTGTTGTCTCAGCACCCTGGGCAGATGTGGAACTTATGTGTCGCATTTGGAGTGTCTTGGAATATGTTTGGTTATGTTGGGCCCGGTGGCAAGACAGGAAGGCCTTTTTGGCCGGCAGAGGATATTCGAAGCCCTCTTGGTCTGACAGGGATACCATGAAATCCCCTTGTTCAGAGGGAGGATCTCTCCATCTCCTTTTGCCACAGTGGGAATGTCCAAGGTCTCTTTTCATAGCAGGAGGATGTTTGAATCTCCCTTTGTGAGAGAGAATAGGTCTTTGACCCTCTGCTCTAGATGTGGACAATCCTGGGATCCCCATAACAGATATGGAGGGACTTGGAACCCCTGGGGAAGATGGTGAAGGTGCTAGAGGCTTTTGTGTGTGTTGAGAAGGCCCAAGAGTCCCTTGGGCAGACTTGGGAGTTCCTACCACCTCTTGTGTATATGTGGAACTCTCTAGGGCCCCTTCTGAAGATGGAAAAGCCCCTGGTATAGATGTGGATAGTTTTGTTTCTGCTTGGGCAGATCTGGGTGGTGTGAGGCTCACTTGGGAAATAGTGTTCAGGTTTAGGGCCCTTTGGGCTGTAAGGGAAGATCTGAGCCCATTTTTTAATTGTGGAGGACATTTAAAGCCCTCTTGGTTTAATGGGGAAGTTATGAATTTCCCTTGATCAGAGGAGGCAGGACTCAAGATCACTTCAGCAGAAGTGGGTTGCTTAGGGTCCTTTTGGGGAGAGGGGGAATATCCTTGGCTGTCTTCATGAGAGGGCTGGGCAGGTAGGGAATGTCCTTGTATCCCTGATGTATATGGAGAAATTCTGAGAGCCTCTCCTACAGATGTGGAAAGTTCTAGAGACCCTTGGGAAAGTAGGGAAGGTTGTGTTGTCTCAGCACCCTGGGCAGATGTGGAACTTATGTGTCGCATTTGGAGTGTCTTGGAATATGTTTGGTTATGTTGGGCCCGGTGGCAAGACAGGAAGGCCTTTTTGGCCGGCAGAGGATATTCGAAGCCCTCTTGGTCTGACAGGGATACCATGAAATCCCCTTGTTCAGAGGGAGGATCTCTCCATCTCCTTTTGCCACAGTGGGAATGTCCAAGGTCTCTTTTCATAGCAGGAGGATGTTTGAATCTCCCTTTGTGAGAGAGAATAGGTCTTTGACCCTCTGCTCTAGATGTGGACAATCCTGGGATCCCCATAACAGATATGGAGGGACTTGGAACCCCTGGGGAAGATGGTGAAGGTGCTAGAGGCTTTTGTGTGTGTTGAGAAGGCCCAAGAGTCCCTTGGGCAGACTTGGGAGTTCCTACCACCGCTTGTGTATAGGTGTATATGCCACCTTGGGCAGCTGTCAAAGGTTTTAAAGTCCCCTGGGGAGAGGTGGTGGGACTCAATCCATTTTGGGAAAATGAGAAATCACTGAGCCCCCGTTTTGGAGAAGGTTTGGAACCCTCTTTGCCTGATGGGGCCTGTTGGAGGCCCCCTTGATCAGAAGGGCCCTGTCTAAAACTCTTAGGGGGAGAACTGGAATTATTGGTGACCCCTTGGGTAGAGAATGGACTTCTGAAACCCCTTCTGGAAGAGGAGACATGTTTGATTTTCCTTTCAGCACAAGTGGGAGGTCTCTGGGATGCCTGGGCAGATGTGGAGTGGCCCATAACCTCTTGAGTGGATACGGATAGTTCCTGAGCATTTTGGGAAGAAGCGGAAGATCCCAGAGCTCCATGGGTAGGTGGGGACGGTTGCAGAGACCCTTGAATATGTGGGGAAATTACCGGTCCACGTTGGTCAGTGGGAGAGTCGGCAGAAGATGGCCCAGGCACTGTGTGGTCTTTGAACTTTTCACTAGCATCTCCAGCACAGTGTCCTGAAGATGTTGCACTTACTCTGGTGCCCGACTGGTCAATGTCCATAGGTTCCTCAGACACAGCAGACATAGCCAGGCTTCTTTTCACCTTCCCAGGTATGGGCCCGGTGGCAGGCTGTAGGGCAGATGGTCTGGGTTTCCTGCTCAGTGGGTTACTCCTGCACTCAGGAACCTCCCGCAAAAGTGGAACTTTTCCTCCCTTGTTCTCTTTCAGCTCCTTTATGGGCTCCAGGGTCTTCTTACTGGATGTACTCTTTATAAGAGCCCTAAGATTCCTTAGGCTATCTGCAGTGTGTGAGTCGGGAACTTTGAATGTTTTGTCCTCATAGGGCTTTTGGCACCTGAACTTGGTCCGAGTCAGTCGAATCACCCCCGGAGGTGCAAAGTCCCTTGGGTCTTTGATGCTGGTCAAGTGCTTCCCCCATTGGGGTGAGGTGTCATCATCCCTTTCGGGGACACTGAAGGGGGTCCCAGGCCGGGGAGGCTGGGAAAACCTCCGTCCATGGTCATCAGCCCTTTCGGGGACACTGAAGGGGGTCCCAGGCCGGGGAGGCTGGGAAAACCTCCGTCCATGGTCATCAGCCCTTTCGGGGACACTGAAGGGGGTCCCAGGCCGGGGAGGCCGGAAAAACTGCGGTTTATGGTCAGAGGGTAACGTCCGGGCTGAGGCTTGCTGGCCTCTCTCCATACATCTGGCTATTTAGCCAATAAGGCAGTTGAACAAGAAAAAGGGAAATGGGAAATTGCCCCTCTCAAGGGACAGTGAATATACTTGCCATTTGGTGACTCGTGGCAAGCGGCAGCTAAGCAGTATCCTCTGAGAGAGGCTCTCCTTTCCTGAGAACTGCGGACATGTCCCGAAGGGCGCACAGAATTCTAGTGACAATTGGTCTCAGGAACCCAGCAACGCTGGAATGGGGCCCTTGGAATGGCTGTCCTTGGGGCTGCACGGGCCAGTCCCGAGCTGCCTCACCTGGCCATTCTGCATTCAGTAGTAGGGCAAACATCCAAGCTTTCTGAATGAGGAGGGACGCTGAAGACCCTCTCCTCTTCCTTAGGGTCAAGAGTCCTAGCTAGTCTGGTGTCCACTGTCAGCGGCCATGACAAGGACTGTTGAAGGGGCACCATGATTGGGAAAGGCAAGGGGTGCTGGGAAGAATGTGCTCTGGGTTCTCTCTTGCACCAGGACGGTACTCGCTGTCAGGACGCCGTCGGTATTGCGATGAGGTCTGCTCGAGCCTCATAACTGAATGAGAAAGGGGGATCCAGACCCTCGCTCCTCAGAGGCTGTGCGGGCCAGCCAATCACTGTTTGTTGTGCTAGGGAAAGAACAAGTGATTGCGTTTGAATGGAGGAGAGGATGCCTGGAATTGATATTACAAATGTTATTCTGCATTTTAAGGATGGCCTATCCTGGGATTTTCTAGGTAAATTGTGACAACTTCTGTGAACGTCTTCCTGTATGCTGAAATATGTCTCTAGATTGCTTAATAATACTTACTGCAAATATATATATATATATATATATATGTGTGTGTGTGTGTGTGTGTGTGTGTGTATAGTTAGTTAGTTAGTTAGTTAGACAAGAAGGACAAGAAAAATAATCTCCTTTGAGTGCAGATGCAAGTTGTTTTTCCAATACTCTTATCTGCTTTTGCTTAAGTTCACAGATTCAGAACACAGGCACAGTTGAACTCCTGAATGCAGCCCCTATGGCCTTAAACAATTGCTTTGTCTGTCACAGTTTACATGTTGGGTCTTATAGCATTTATATATTTGGATTGCTTTTGGAAGGTCATATGATTCCCCTGAAGACACAATATGGCCAATTGCTGGGGGATGTATGGCAAATGTGTTGCTAATTAATCAATAAAACACTGATTGGCCGTTGGCTAGGCAGGAAGTATAGGCAGGACAAGGAGGAGAATAAAGCTGGGAAGTGGAAGGCTGAGTCAGAGAGACACTGCCAGCCACCACGATGAGAAACAGCTTGTGAAGATGCCGGTAAGCCACGAGCCATGTGGCAAGGTATAGATTAAAGGAAATGGATTAATTTAAGCTATAAGAACAGTTAGCAAGAAGCCTGCCACAGCCATACAGTTGGAAAGCAACATAAGTCTCTGTGTTTACTTGGTCGGATCTGAGAGGCTGTGGGACTGGCAGGTGAAAGAGATTTGCCCTGACTGTGGGCTAGGCAGGAAAACTCTAGCTACAAATGGCGTCCAACGTGGTGGCAAGAGTTTCCACCTAAAACCTGAGAAAAGATTCTAAAATGGAGCTAAAAACAGTTCCTAATTGTCTCTCTCAAATGAGTGGCAGCTGCCGGTTTGAGCTACTGGCAGGTTCCTGGCGTGTGTGTTCGACCTGCAGTATGGCGGGAATGAGGCCTCTGCAAGTGGCACATTAAGCTGCATGGTGGATTTAGACTTTGCTAGTACAAAACAAAAAAAGAGGTTTCTGGGCTACACACTGCTTGGCTAAAAGCATAGACCCCTGATAGCTCCCAGAGCTGGTGGTAAACATAGCCATGTTGGGAAGCTGAGGTGGGCGGAGCCAGCAGCCACAGCTGCTGCAGTTTAAGGCAATAGATTCACAATAAGACAGATTCAGATGTAATAGTTTACAATGTGTGTAAAAGATACGTAGGCTTGAAAGAGACAAAAAAGGTGATATATAGAGTTATAGAAACAAATACATAGTTTTAAAAAAATAAAGTCTTTGAAGAGACAGTAAAGGTAGTATAAAAAATAAGCCACGTAAAAATGGATATTACACAGAGAATCTGGATTGTGTTGTCTTTGGGACTTTTAACTGCAGAAAAACATTTGATTGTAAAAGCTGTTGAGTTATGCCAAAATGTATATTTTAAAGATATCTTGACTTCAAAATTTGGATGTAAGGATATGTTACTTTGGAAAAGAGTCTCTGCTTTTGTTCCCACAGAAAGCCAAAGGCTATGGATTTGTTCAAGATTAAGATACATCAGGTTTGACCAGCCAAGACCCCCTGAAGGTCTCCAATGACACCATGGCCCAGATGATCCAACATCCAGAATGGTTTGAAGGCATCTGGCTCAGACAATACAGCCTCATGGACTATTCCATAATTCTAAAATTTTCTTTGTTTCCCCATAAGATACAGCGCCCCCTTCCAGCAGGAAGTAGTAAGAGAAGCTACGCCCAAATTCCCAAATTATATGTAATTTTACTTTGTTAAGGTTAAAACCTTCCTTTTTGAAAAAAAAAAGGGGGGGGGGAAGTGCTGTGGGATGTATGGCAAATGTGTTGCTAATTAATCAATAAAACACTGATTGGCCGTTGGCTAGGCAGGAAGTATAGGCGGGACAAGGAGGAGAATAAAGCTGGGAAGTGGAAGGCTGAGTCAGAGAGACACTGCCAGCCGCCACGATGAGAAACAGCTTGTGAAGATGCCGGTAAGCCACGAGCCATGTGGCAAGGTATAGATTAAAGGAAATGGATTAATTTAAGCTATAAGAACAGTTAGCAAGAAGCCTGCCACAGCCATACAGTTGGAAAGCAACATAAGTCTCTGTGTTTACTTGGTCGGATCTGAGAGGCTGTGGGACTGGCAGGTGAAAGAGATTTGCCCTGACTGTGGGCTAGGCAGGAAAACTCTAGCTACAGCCAATGGTTCATATTAGTGGCTCTACATGGGCCATTCACTTTTTCATTCCAATGATGTGGCTGTGGCAGAGTTGTACAGAATGACTTTTGAAACCCTTAGTCAAGTTGATTCTTGGAAAGGTCATGTTTATATAGCAGTTAATATACTGAGAAAGTGTAAATTTTTAAGGATATGGATGAAGATGTTATTACTGATAGAGAAACTTGCTTTGCTTGTTGCACATTTGACCAGTTTTCCTCTGAGCAGTTTTTGTTGTTGCTGGATGAAAAGCTTTTGTTTATTTATTTCGGTGCTATATTTGTTTTTGTGAAGGATTTCTGTTTCCCTTTGGCCACAGACAGTCAGGCTTGCATCATTCAGAAGCATCGGGGCACTTTCCTATCTTCGAATTATCTTCCTGTGCCACTGCCTTAGCGATTTGGCACATGCTTTCTCCTTGGAATTTCTGAATGCTTCTCAATGCCTTCCATTGTTTAGCCCCAGTTTATCCCACTACTTTCAGTTTTAAAGGTGTCTGTCTCTAGGAAACCCATTCTTTTCCTGCAATCTGGGATAAATTGACTTCTTGTGTAATTTTGTAGCTCACTGTGTTTATCTGCATACTAGCACATATCATAACTCTCATATACCTTTGACTCACTTATCTGAATTTCCTGTTGGTCTTTTGAGGTCCTTGAAAACATTGGGTTTGCATACCAACATCATGCTGCTAGGCATTAAAAACTTGGTGTAAGGTAAAGTCTTACTACTGACATACTTGCACATCTGTGGCTATTGCTGCAATGTTCACAATGCTAAGGAATGGAACCATTCCCTTCTGTTATGAGATGAGTAGATAAAATGTAGTATATATACACAATGGAATTTTATTCAACTAAAAAGACAAATGAAATCATGGCATTTGGAGGAAACTGGAGATTCTTTTTTTTGGGGGGGGTATTTCGAGACAGGGTTTCTCTGTGTAGCTTTGTACCTTTTCTGGAACTTGCTTTGTAGACCAGGCTAGCCTTGAACTCACAGAGATCCGCCTGGCTCTGCCTCCCGAGTGCTGGGATTAAAGGCGTGCGCCACCACCGCCCAGCTGGAGATTATTATGTTAGGTCAAGAGGCCCAGATTTGGAAAGAGAGAACTACCATAGGTTTTCTCTCAAATGTGGATTTGAGATTTATTTTTTTATATATTTGGATACATATGTGTGGTTATGTGGGGTATGTCATAAAACTAGTAAATAAAGCATGAGAGGAGAGAAAGAGATCTTCAGAGGAAAATAAAAAGTGTAATAGAATACATATGACATAAAAGCATAACGGGGTGCATACTAGTTACTGTTTTATTGCTGTGATAAAACACCATTACCAAGGCAACTTGTGAAAGGGAGGAGTTATTTGCCTTATGATTCTAGAGGGATAAGAGTCCATCATGGTGGGAAGCATGGCAGCAAGCAGTAGGCATGGTACCAGGAATAGGAGCTGTGAGCTCACCTCTCCAAGCACAAGTAGGAGGCTCAGAGAGTGACCTTGACATTGTGTGAGTCTTTCAGCTTTCAAAACATGCCCCTCAGGACATACTTCTCTTAGCAAGGCCACACCTCCTAAGACACCCCAAACAGTCACCAACTGGGGACCAAGTATTCAAACATGTGAGAATATGGGAGACATGTCACTCAAACCACCACAGGATGGCTATTGAAGGGAGCAATGCACCAGTAGGAGGAAGTCGTGGGATCTGGGGTGTCAACACAGGAGGATCAGCAATATGGAAGAGGGGAGACTGGAGAGATGGCTTAGCACTTAAGGGAACTGCTTGTTCTTCCAGAGGACCTGGGTTCGATTTCCAGATCCACACATTGGCTCACAATTATTTGTAACTCCAGTCCTTGTGGGAATGATATGGCACCCTCTTCTGACCTCTGTAGGCACCGGACATGTATGTGGTGCACAGACGTATGTGCAGGGAAAATGCCAGTACACATAAAAATGAGGAAGGAGGGAAAGGGAGTGAATGAAAATGCCGTAACAAGTCTCACTTTGCGTGCTAACGTTTAAGCCTGGTAAAGTATGTGTGTTGTTCAGCATCTGTGAGTTTGTATAGCTTCTGTTCTTTTCTTGTTATTGACTTATATTTTTATTCCCACTATATTTTATAAAATAAACGATGTTTATTGTTTTGTGTTCATTAAGACTTAACTTGCACAAAAAAATACCCACATGTGGTATATTTTAGAGGAGATTCCATGGGGTGCCAAGAAGGATGTATATGCCATACCTATTTAATAAACTATTCTGTAGGGATCTGTTAAGTCCAATCTATGTATGGTCTAGTCTAGCTCTGATGTTTCTTTACCTTTAGTTCATATGATGTGATATTTTATGTGGATTGTCAACAGGACCTATAATGAAGAAAAGGAGCCTGTGAGGGATTATCTAGATAAGGTTAGTCTCTGGGTGTGTCTGTCAGGGATATTTTGACTGGCTTAACTGAGTTAGGAAGACTCAACCTAAATGTGGGAGTCAGCATTTCATGGCCTGGGGTCCTGGACTGAATTAAAAAGGAAAAGGAGACCTGAATAGCAACATCCATCTCCCTCTGCTTCCTGACTGTAGAGGCACAATTACGAGCTGTCTAAAGCCCCTGTGGCCATGGCTCCCTGCTGTGATAGACTGTATCCCAGAATGGTGAGCCAATACAAACCCTTCATTTCTTTTGATGCTGTGTCAGGGTATTTTATTACAGAAACCAGACAAGTAACCAGCACAGATAACCTATCTAATGATGAGAATGAGGAATTGAAATCAATGATTAGTGTTGTAAGAGGACCTAAAGGACTTTTTCTTTAGTGTTTATTATGTGAAATTGAGAGCCCCAAGATTTGATATCTATATGTTTATAATAGTTACATATACTTGGTGGATTAGTAAAAGTTCACTTTACTAAAATTTATCTACTGTCTTTACCTATTCTCGCTAATTTTGATTTGAAGTCTACTCTATCATATACCAAAATAGCTGTGTCTGCTTGCTCTCCATATCCACTCAGTTGGTAGCTCGTCTTCTATCCTTTCGGTCCTTGTCTATAAGTGATTACACCAGTGAGTTGTATCTCTTTTACACATTTATTTAAATTTTTTTCATTTTACATACCAACCCCAGTTCCCCCTCCCTCCTCTTCTCCTGTCCTCCCCACCTGTCCTGATCCCACCTCCCATCTATTTCTTTGAGACAACAGGATAGTTGATTCTAGTTTCAATTCCATCAGCTAGTCTTCATCTCTTTATTGGTGATTTAAAGTCATTTATATTTAAAGTTATTATTAAGAGATGTTTAATAGTTCTTGTGATTTTGTTGATTTCTTTTTAGATTTTTAGATTATTGTTTGCTGTTTCTTTTTATCTCATCATTGGGGGTTTACTGCTTTCCTGCGTTGTACTTATGGGTTTCTTCATGGTTCTTCCTTGTTCATGTACTCCTCCAATAAAATTATTATTTCTTCATGATTAAAACTGTCACCATCCTCTGTGTGTTTGTCTTGAATGTCCTTATTAACTTTGTAAGTAATAAAAGATATCTCTTCTTGTTGGTAATCACTCACTTTAAGAACTTCAAAGGTGCCGGGCGGTGGTGGCGCACGCCTTTAATCCCAGCACTCGGGAGGCAGAGGCAGGCAGATCTCTGTGAGTTCGAGGCCAGCCTGGGCTACCAAGTGAGTCCCAGGAAAGGCGCAAAGCTACACAGAGAAACCCTGCCTCGAAAAACAAAACAAAACAAAAAAAAAAAAAAAAAAAAGAACTTCAAAGGTGATATTCTGTGCTTTTCTGGCTGTAAAGGGCTCCAGTGAGAGATTTGGTGTTACTGGGATGTTTGTCTTTGTATTTGTGTTTTGTTCTGTTTTCTACTCTACAGCTCTTGATATTCTCCTTGATTGTATTTTTGAAGTCTTGAGCATGCTATGCGATGGAGAGGTTCTTCTCTGTTCATATCTTCTTGGAATTCTAAATGCATCTTGTATTTGAATCTTCATTTCTTTCTCTAAACCTCATAAATGTCTGTTTTAATTTCATTGACTACATTCTTAGTACCTTTAGTTTTTAATCTCAGCTTCTTCTTCTTTTAATACTTGGATACTTAAGGTTTTGTTTATCTTTTAAAAAATTTATTTATTTCTGTATTTGACATCCTGGCCACAATTTCCCTTCCCTCCTCTCAGTTCTCCCCCATTCTGTTCCCACTGCCCAGTCCCCTCCCCCTCTGTTTCTGTCCAGGAAAGCACAGGTCTCCATGAGTGTCAACAAAACATGGCATACCAAGTTGCAATAAGACCAAGCACCTCTCCATGTATTAAGGCTGGACAAGGCAACCCAATATGAGGAGTAGTTAGTTCCCCAAAAGCCAGTAAAAAGTTGGAGATGTCCCCTGTTCCCACTGTTAGGAGTCCCACAAGAGGACCAAGCTACATAACTGTAACATGTATGCAGAGGGCCTAGGTCAGTCCCATGCAGGCTCCCTGGTTGTGGGTTCAGTCTCTGTGAGCCCCTATGAGCCCAAGTTAGTTGATTCTGTGAGTTTTCTTATTGTATGCTTGACCCCTCTGGCTCCTACAATCCTTTCTCCCCCTCTTCTGCAGGATTCCCCGAGCTCCACCTCATATTTGTCTGAATCTGGTTCTATCAGTTGCTGGATGAAGCCTCTCTGATGACAATTGGACTAGGCACCAATCTGGTTACAGGAGATGACCAGTTCAGGCCACATATTCCCTATTGCTAGGAGTCTTACCTGGGGTCACCCTTGCAGATTCCTGAAAAATTCCCTGTGCCAGGTTTTTACCTGACCAGGAAATGCCTCCCCTTTCTAGTAGTCTCTTTCAATACTCTCCCCTCCCCCACAACCTGATTGCTGGGGTTCACTTCACCACCTGCCCTCAGTCCACTCACAAAGTATCTTCTATTTCTCCTTCCTAGGGAGATCTGGATGCCCCTCCCCGCACCACCCCATGAACCCTCCTTTTTATTTAGTCTCTCTGGGTCTGTGGATTGTAGCATTGTTACCTGTTCAGGAATATTACTTTAACCGGGCAAAGATATGTTACATTTGTTTCTGCTGCCTTTGTTAACAATATGAAGATGTGTTACATTTGTTTATGTTGCATTTGTTTAATTATGTAAAGATGTATTGCTGTTTGACCTTGCCTGCCTAAGGCATCTGATCAATCTAGTAAAAAACTAGGAATTTATTGTTAATTGTCTAATGGAAATCTTGAGTTCTCCAGACAGTGGCCCTCTTCATCTAGGTCTCCAGCAAACAGCATTTCCTTTTGTTTTCTCAAGTTTGATATTTATTTAGGCTCCAAATATAAATGAGAACATGTAATATCTATCTTTCTGTGTCTGATTTTTTTCACCTTGAGAGTCCTTCAGGTTCATCTATCTTGTGTCAAATAACATAACCTCATTATAGTGGCTGACTATCAGAACGTTGTAGATGCATTTGGAGACATAAATCTGCCAAGTTTCTGTATCATTTCTTCCGTTGCTATGAAATTCGATCGAATTCTGATTCTTGGCCATCATGAATGCTGCAATGGACCACAGACATACTTTGACATACTAAGTTCCTACCTTTTAGTCATGGGATTAGTAGGTCATATGATAGTTCATACTATTCCGAAGGTGCTCATGTGAATTACACTCTCACCGTGAGTCTGCCAGGACACAGGGTTCCCTTTTCTTCACACCCCAGCACTTGTTATATATATTTCATAATAGACATATTAAGGTATGTGATCTGATATCTCATTTTGCTTTTAATTTGCTTTTCCCTGATTAAGATGAGGAACATTCTTTTCATTGGTCATTTGCACATGTCACAAATATATGTTCAGATTTTTTTATCCATGTTTAATTGGTTCTGCTTAATTGGGTAAACTACTTCTCATTTATTCAAAAGGTTTTCCATAGTACCTGTGTGAAAAAATTGGTTGTAAATCTTCAGGTGTATTACTGTTGTCACAAATGATAGGACTTTATTCTTCTTATGGCTGAGCAATATGCCATTGGGCATTATATGTCTATATGTAGATATATATATATATATATATATCCTTTTAAAACATCCCTTCATTAGTTGATTGTGACATAGCTTGTTCGCATTTCTCTGCTATTATAAATAGTCCTGAAAGAATAGAAGGAATATTTTGCTTATATATAATTATCTTATTTTACATAAGTAAATAACCGATAATGAAAGTTTTGGTTCATGTGGTATCTCTCTACCTTTCGATTTTAAAAAAAACTCTATTCTGTTTTTCATGACGTCATAGCTGTAATTGTTTGAATGTTCACTAAAAATATTGTTGTTGCCTTTTCTCCACATTCTTGCCAGTACCTGTTACACTCTAACCCTTCCATAGCATCCATACCTACTGGGGTGAAGTGCCATCCTCCTGCAGTTTTTACGTTGTTTCCTTGATGATTGTTGATGTTGCACATTTTTCATACCTCTAATGTTTGTCTGTATGTCATCTTTTTTTGAGACTGGATATCATGTAGCTCCGGATGACCTCAAACCCCACAAGTAGACAAGGATGGTTTTTGATTCTTCTGTCTTTATCTTTTAGGTGCTTGGGTTATAAGCATGGATCACCATGCCTACCTTTCCAAACCCAGGACTCTGTATTAGGCAAGTGCTCTACCAACTGAGCTACATCCTCAACTTTGTGTGGTAACTTTTGAGGAACACTATTTAGATTTTTCTTTTTTGTGTGTATTTATTTGAGTACATATGTACATGTTCATGTGTGTATATACATGTCTATATGTGACTGCACAAGCACATGTGTGTATTCATATGTGGAGACCAAAAGTTGTTGTGAAGAAGTTTTTGTACACTGTGAAGATGTGTCTTTGCTAAAGCACCTTCTGATTTGTTTAATAAAGAGTTGAACAGTCAATAGCTAGGCAGGAGAGGATAGACAGGATTTCCAGGGAGAGATAGGAACTCAGGAAAGAAGAGAGGTAGAATTCGCCATCCAGATGTGGAAGAAGTTGGACGTATGGTACTGAGCAGAGGTAACAAGCCATGTGACAGAATGTAGATTAATAGAAATGAGTTAATTGAAGTTGTAAGAGCTAGTTGGGAACAAGCTTAAGCTAAGGCCAAGCTGTCATACTTAATAAGATGTCTCCCTGTCATTGTTTTAGAGCTGGCAGTACACAGAAAGTCTGGCTACATGTGACATCCCACATTGTTGTTTTTTCACTGGCACAGTGGCTGTTTTAGCCCGTAACTGTACTTACTGGCCTACTTCTATGTCCCGCTGGATTCATCTGCTGCTGCTGCCACCAAATGTAGTTCTATTTAGTAACAAAAAAATCAGGAGTCAGAGGCTAGAGGTAAAAACCTGCTAGCTCAGAGAGATTGAGGAGCAAAGAGCTGACCTTCCCTCTTCGCTGACATGTCAGAAAAGAGCGTCTCTTCCATCGCTCCAAACCAAAAAGGACCATCATGCTCATAGTCCCTCCCTACCATTTTTTGTGTCTATCCATTTTCCATACTCCCTCTGACTCACTCTCATTACTTTCTGTCAACTAGTTGATGCCTCTGGCTCCTGACTCAAGGTTGATTTTATTTAATTAATGCAAACACAAACTCAGAGTTCACTGTGTGGTCATATATCATGCAACAATTGAATAACTTCTGGATTGCTCTCCATCTCATTATTGTTTTTGAAACAGGGTCTCTTATGGACCCTGGAGCTCAGTAATTCACTTACAGTGGTGGATAGGAAGCTCCAATCATCCCCTTGTCTCCAACTACCTAGTGCTGGCATTACTGATTTGTATACCTTTTTATCTATATTATATCTATATCTTCTCTTTTTTCTTTTCAGAGTAGATTCAATAATCTGTTAATAATCTACATCTTATCTATATCCTCTTTTTCTTTTTTTTAAATAAGAACTCTAAATCTAATTTCCTTTGTTTAACTTTTTCCTGACCATTAACAATTAACAACCTGTAATCAACCACCCTAAACAATGACAATTATCCAAAACCTATTTAAAGACCAAAAACCACCCACCCCACCTCTTGGGAATGTGGGCGTCATGTTCTTAAAATTACTTCCTGCTGTTTGGGGGCAAAGGCATCTTTAGAGGATAATGAAAAGAAAAATTGCCAGGCAGTGGTGGTGCACGCCTTTAATCCCAGCACTCAGGAGGCAGAGGCAGGCGGATCTCTGTGAGTTCAAAGCCAGCCTGGTCTACAGAGCGAGATCCAGGACAGGCTCCAAAGCTACACAGAGAAACCCTGTCTCGAAAAACCAAAAAAAAAAAAAGGATCTTTCAGTTGACATCAAATGAAATTTTCTGCATATGTGTTACAGTTGTGTAGCTTGGTCCTATTGTGGGACTCTTGACTATGGGAACAGGGGCTATCTCCAACACTTTCACAGGCTTTTGGAACCCAACTCCTCATTCTGGGTCATCTTGCCCAGCCTTGGTGCATGGGGAGGTGTTTAGTTTTACTGCAACTTGGTATGCCATGTTTTGTTGATATCCATAGGAGACCTGGCCTTTCCTGAACAGAAACAGAGGAAGAATAGATTGGGGGTGGGGGGGTGGGAACAGAGTGGGGTGGGGAAGACTGGGAGGGGAGGCTGTGGATGGGATGTAAAGTAAATACATAATAAATTTATTTTTTAAAATTGTCATTAGGTGGAAAAACTTAACACACCACAGGAAACAGTTTTGCACATAAAATATATATTCATGTGAATATTGATTAAAATGATTACATTTGTAAAATAGAATTACATAGCAGTATGTCTTTGAAACAAAAGGTTGGAAGATATGCACACATTGTGATTCCCAAATAGAGTAGAACATGGGTAGCGTTTAAGCACTTGGTTTCTGGATTTTAATGCCAGTAGATGATTAACTTAACAAGAAAATATCAAGATGTCCCTCTTCTAAAGTTAAAAGAAAGCAACACCACCAAGAAGAGAACAAGAGCAATCAAAACAACAACAACAAAGTAACCATATCATCTGTGGCATCTTCAGGAGGATATGCAGTAATCTAAACATTGTTCCAAGAGTGTGGCTGGTGTCTGTGGCTTTTCCAGCCTCACAGGTTGGTGTTCAGCCATCCAGGTCTGGGCACTAAAGTTGGGACCACTCCATTTCTGATGTTCTGTTGAATGCCATGAAGATTGATGACTACTGTTCCAGGGTCTCCTTACTAGTGTTGAGCTGTGAGACCTCAAATCTGAGGAGAGGAATGTTATATTGATGAGCTTGAGAATCCCCAAGGCCTCTTTGTCCACATTATATAAATGAGATGTCTCTTTGGTAAGAGTGGGAATGTTGGACACCTGCTTGGTCAGAGGGTAAAACCAGAGGCCATTTGGATATTAGTATAGACATCTTACATAATGGGAGAGGAAGGTCTGAAGTTCTGTTGGCCAGAGGTGGAGTTGGATACTCCATTAGTATGTGTGAGACAACCTTGGTCAACGGGAGACCCTGAATGTCCCCCAACACTAAACAGAGATGTACAACTAGGGATCAATGGGTCAGAGGTGAGAGGTCTGAAGCTTGCCAAGAGGCATGGGGAAGAAATGAGAACTCAAAGAAGCCTGGGGAAAATCCAAGGCCCCCAGAGTCAGAGAGGAGATGTTTGAGGGCCTCTTGGAGAGAGAGTAGAAATCTGAGGTCTTTTTATAGAGCTAGAATAGTATGTTGGTCTGGGTAGAGGTGGAAATGTGCATACCCACTTCTTGACATGAGATCAAGGTCCCAGCTCACCTCAAGCAGTGGAGCACATTCCAGGTACTGCCTTATCAGCTTCCAGCTCTTCTTTGGAGACTCAAACATCTGTCCACCGTAGTGAACATGTGGCAGGGCAGGCAGCAGTCTGAGATTTTGTCCAAAAGTCTGCGCGATAGTCTCAAGCTAGTTCTCCTTCTCAAGAGTGTGTTCAGCTGCCCAGGTCTAGGTATGAATGATGAAGGCCACATTATATTGTTTTCTGCCTTAAGGCAGTGGGCTTTGGTTCTAGACTGTACTTGCTACTCTTGGGCTCTGATACTTTAAGACTAGTTGGTCTGGAGAATTCATTGGGAAAGAAAAAAATGTTCTAGGACCCCATGTTTGCGTGGGGAATGTCCGAGGCCCCTGAATCAGAAGAGAACCACGTGAGGCCCTCCTTGGGCAGAAGGGTATATTTGAAGACAACTTGGGCAGAAAGAGAAGATCCGAGGCCCCCTGGTAAAAGAGAGACAGTAGATTGAAACGCCTTTGGTTATAATGGAATGATCTGTGGTCCTATTACATAGACCCAGTAAGTCCACTCCCACAGGGCGTATTCAGGTCTGAGAACCCTTTGGATATTGGTGGACTGTAGCTCTATATTAGAACAGGCAGGTCTGAGAACCATTTGGTCAGAAGACAAATATTTGGGGTATACTTGGGGAGAGAGGAGAGTCTAAAAGCCACTTCAGAAAGAGAGGATACTCTTAGACTTCTTTGGGTAGGTGAGGCATATCCAATTTCCCAGTGGGCAGAAGAGGAATTTCTGCTATCACTTTGGGAGCAGGTGAAAGAGCCAAGACCCTTTAATATAGAAGGATGAGATAGGAACTCCCCAGAACTGAATGGAATGGTCTCAACCTCTCTTGGTCATATGTCTGCTGCCATATTGGGCAGAAGCTGAAGGTTGAATGATACTTTGAGAATTATAAGAAGTTCCAGTCACTCACTCCTTCATCGGCACCAAACTTGAAATCACAAACTAGATTACACATCTTCTGAATGTCCATATCAGCACTCTTAGAAGTCTTCTAAGAGGCTGCATGGCAGTAGTCTCTGATTTGGTGTCTTTGTCTAGTATATGTCCATCCATACATTCCTCAGCATGTAGGGCAGGACTTCTCTGTCTAAGGGACCAGAAGGAAGACAGTGTTTGGGTTACTATCATCTTGCTGGTCTTGTGTTCTGGGACCTCGGTCCAGAGTACTCTGAGATCACTTTGGTCAGAACAGTACTTTCCAGGCCACCCAAATTAGAAGTTGTAGATATGAAATCCACTGGGCAGATGGTGAATATGTGGGCTTTCCTTGATCACACAGGCAGGTCTGAGACACTTTTTATTGATGTGAATGTCTAAATCTCCATATGTAAGAGAGGGGAAGGACCTTGGCACTTTGGACAGAAATAGAAGTACTATTATGCCCTTTATCAAAGAAGCAATGTGGCAGACTTCATGGGAATAAGGGAAAATGTTGATGCACCCTGGTCATAAGGGGAATTTCTGAGACATTTTGTGCAAAGATGAAGGTCTATACCTGTTCGTCAGAGGGGTAAAATCTCTGGCTGTATTCAATGAAATAAGAAAGGGTATTTTCCATTGAGCATAAAGTGAATACCTTGTGGAGCAGAGGAATGCCTGGAACTGCCCTGTCAGCTTCCAACTTTTTTTTCAGTATTTAGAATATCCATATCTTTTGTGGGTCATGTGGAAGGTCGGGTATCCATATCTTTTGCGGGCTATGTGGAAGGTCAGGAAACAATTATTGCATTATTTTCCAGCAGGTTGGAAAATCCTCAGTCTAAGAAGCCTTTGGTCAGAGAGATAAGCCCAAGGCCCCTTTGTTCAGAGAGGTCATGTCTTAGATTGTACATAGCAGGGAGAAAGTTGGATGCAATCCTAGACAGTTGGGAATAAAGCGGGCATACATAGTCAATAGAACCAGATCTACGGACCTCTTACAAGAGGTGGTGGGCCTGAATCTCCCTTGGGAAAAAGAGGACATTTTCAGGCCAACTTGAGGATTGGGAGAAAATTTCTTCCCCCCCTAGACAGAGGGGGATAGACTAAGTCTTTATGAGTAGAAGTGGCGTGTTTGTGGCTCCCATGTACAGAGGGAGAGAATATGAAAGAAAGACATTTTCAGAGCTCTTGGAAAGAGGGCAAGAATTTGGTGGCCACTGAAACAAAAGGACTAGTTCTGATGTCCCTTTCAGAGAAGGTGTTAGAGGTGAGACATATTTAAGTGGAAGTGGAAGGTCTGAGCCCTCCTTCTTCTCAAAGGGGATGATTGAATCCTTGGTCAGAGCGAGCACATTTTGAGGTCCTTTTTGCCTGGACGTGGAAAGTCTTAGGGCCTTGGGCATATAGAGATGATCTCTGGCCCCCTCATTTGTGCAGCTTAGATATCAGGCCCTCTTGGTTAGAGAGTGTGCATTTGATGTCTTATGGGCAGAAACGGATGGTGTTTAGGAGCTGAAGACTAAAGCAGATGTAGGGAGAGTAGCAAAGTCACCAACCATGTAGAGAGAAGGGAGTGTCCCAGCCTACCTTGTGCAGTGGAGGAAGGACTCCATCACAGTGTAGAAGATTCACATCTCCAGGCACACTGTGGCAGGCCTGGCAGCAATCTGAGCATTATTATCAGTCATGATTGGCAATCTCAGTCTCTAAGTCCTCTTATCACCAGCTATATTGGTGTGTACATGAAGAACGCGACCTCTTCACTTTAGTGTCTAGAATGAAGGCAGATGACCTAAGTTTCAGGCTCTGTCAACTCAAAGCAGAACAAAGTGAAGTCCCTTGAGTTACACATGTATTTTCCTAGTGGCCATGGTTAGAGGGAGAAGATCTAAGGCCCTCCATTAGAGGGATAATTTGGAGGCCCACGTGCACATGGGGTGTGCTCTGAGGACCCTTTGATCCTGATCCCCTTGGGAAAAATGGAAATTCTGAGATTGCTATAGTAAAAGACAGTCATTCTTATGTCTGTCCTTGGACGGAGGTGGAAGGTCTGGGGTATGGTAATAGCAGAAAGGCCTGACAACCACTTTAATCAAAGTTCTGATAACCCTTCATCAAAATGGCATGATGTGTGATGCCTTGAGAATAAGGACAGTTTGGGGAGCCCATATTCAGAGGGGAAACTTCTGAGGTCATTCTGAACTGCCTTTCTTAGACAGAAAATGTTCGGCCATGTTTAACCAAATAGCAGGATCCAGTCACTCCACTGTGCAGAAGGGAAAAGCCTAGCTTACCTTGGGTGGTGGGAGAATGGTGTGGTTTTACATCATGTGTTTCCAACTGCTCTTTTCACCTTCCATTATCCATATATTACACTGACTGTTGGGAAGAGTACAAGAAGCAATTACAACGCTCTTCCAAAAGGATGTGTGATTGTCTGGACTTTGATGCTTCCTCGAGGTTGTATTGATCTGTGATTATCCATCAATAAAAGATGGGAACATTACAGAAGACAGTTTCTAACAACCATTTCTGGGCAGATAGAATGACTATTAGTTTTAGCTTTCTATATTTTGCCATCTGATCTAAACCTAGAATCTTGTGAGGTCCCATTGGTGACAAATGTGTTTGCCTAGCAATCTTGGTTACAGGGATTGACACTAAGGTAATACAAGTTCAAGGGTCACATGTAAGGTGCACTTTGAAGGCAAGGAATTGTCTAGGGCCTCCCAAGGTCAGAGGCTAGATCTGAAGCTCCATTGAGTATAGAGTAAAGGAATGAGACCCCCTTGGCCATGGGAGCCAATTCTGAGGTCTCATTCCTCATTGTGGCCAGACACTTGTGGGCAAAAATAGGATCTCTGTAGTCTTTGTGGTTGAAAGGAGGTAATCATAGCCCTCTTTAGCACTACACTGAACTGCATGTGGGCAGATCTTATTCTCACTTGTACAGAGGGAGTGGTGTAAGGAATACTTGGTCTGAGCCCTCTTTAGTCAGAGGGAAATGACTTAGGCCCACTTGCAAAGAAACTGAAAGTTTGAGGGTTTTTTCCACAGAATGAGTACTTGAAACCACCTTGGGCAAATGGGGAAGGTCTGCAGTAGGCTTTGTCCTGGGAGGGAGATTTGACATTCTCTTCAACTAAGTAAAAGGAGTGAGGTAACTTGAGAAGAGAGGAAGAGCTGGGCCCCTTGTCAGAAAAAGAAAACTTTGACCCCTGGTTGGGCAAAGGTATGAGTTGGAAAACCCTTGGATGGAGAGGGGAAGTGCCATGCACAGTTCTGTTGAAGATGGATGTCCCTGCAACCTTATTCAATGAAGGAAGGTCCCATCACTGCACTTCAGCTTCCAGCTCTGCTTTAGAATTTCCAAATCTTGTGTTGAGTCTCAGAGAGTTTGGGAGGCAACCAGCACCTTCTTCAAAGAGCCTGGATGGCTGTCCCTGGCTAGGTTGCCTCTTCTCTTACTTTGTCTTAGTCTGTATCTGGGAGGCAATGATGGGGCCACCTGATTTCTAGTGATGGGAATGAAGAGCAGAGCATAGGATCCAGTCTCTAAAAATACACTTAGGAACTGGGCCCTCAAACCAGAGTGGAGCAATGCATTTCCCTAGCCACCAAGATCAAAACTGAAATGTTTAAATCTCTCTTATTTGGAGTAGCATATGTTGGAGGTGCTTCAAAGACTTAAGGGGATGCTTGAGGATTTGTGAAATAATAATAATACAAGGTATGATGCAATATTATTCAAAAGAGAATGTCCAATGCCATCTTGAGAATAAAAGGAATGCCTGAGTTTCCTTGGGTTAAAAACAGAGGTTCCTATTCCCCCTTAAACAGGTAGGTAACATATAAGACCACATTGTTAATGGGGGGAAGGGTGGAGGCTCTGTATGACGCAGGGTAGTTCTCATGACGCCAATAAACAAGGAATGTGTGAGGTCTCGTGGGAATAGCGGAGTTCTGAGACCCTCTCCTCAGGAATGAGAAGTCATGAGACCACCTTCTGAAAAGGAGAAACCCTGAACATCTTTGTTCACAGGGAGGGGGACCCCAGCCATATTTGATAAAATAGGAATATGCAATTCACCCATGGCCAGACGGGGAAAGTCCCAGGCTATTCTGAGTAATGGGAAAAGGTCCTGGTTCTGCCTCACTAGCTTCCAGCTATTTTCCCCAATACAAACATACAAACCCTGTGTGAAATCTTTGAGAGTCTAAGGCAAATCTCATAACAGTTTTCCAACAGGGTAAGTGGTTATGCAAGCATTGGTGTTTCCTCAAGGTGTGTTGAGCTGAACATATCTGTGGATACAAGATAGGAATAGTGTATTTTCGATAACCAATTTTGAGGCAGATGGCTTGAGAGCTGATTTCATCTTTCTATCTGCTGCCTATGATCTAAAAGCAGAAAGTTGTGAGGTCTCATTGGTCACACATGTGTTCATATGGCTATCTCTGTCAGAGGGGTCAGCTCTACAGCAATCTTAGTTAATAGGGGTATGTGTGACGTCACCATGGAAAGAAGGGGAGCTCCGATGGTTCTTTAGACATAAGGGTGGGCCTAAAGTTGCAAAGAGCAGAGGGTAGAGGTCTGAGACATCCCTCGGATACGGGGGACAGTTTTGAGTGCCCTTTCCATAGAGCTTGATTTCCCAGATCTCCTTTTACAGAAACTGGATGTTTGAAATCCTCTTGCTGGATAGAGGTATATAATTGGCCCACAACCTAGTGGGAAGATCAGGAATGTCTGAATCTTGTTTGTGCAGAGTGGTATAATGCACTTTTGGGTCTGACACCCCTTTAATGAGAAAAGAAAAGACTCAGAGCCACTTGGTAGGAATGGGAATATGTATATAAGGACCATGTAACACAAAAAAAATGTTTTAGGCCCCTTTGGGAAAATGGGGTTTAGAACAACCTTAATCTTAGGAGAGTTCTGACATCCTGTTCCACATACTGAGAAGGAATAATATAGTAATAATAATAATAGTAATAATAATAACAGGAAAAGTGGAAGCTCTGAGCCCTATGTAAGAGAGAAATCCTCTGAGGCCCATTGAAAAATGAAGACAGAATCTCCTTTGGGCAGAGGGTGAAGGTGCCATATACACTTCTGTTGAAGGTGCATATCCCAGGTACCGTATGAAGTGGAGAAAGTTCCCAGCATTGATCATGAGCTTCCAACTCTTATTCAGAGTTTTGTATCTTCATAGTTTGTGTTCATTCTGGGAGAGACAAGGCAGCAACAACCCATGTCTTCTTCCAAGGGCCCGAAGGACTGTCCCTGGCTAGGTTGTTTCCTCTAGTTTGTGTTCAGCTGTCCTGATCTAGGCAGAGATGTTGAAGTCATTCCATTTCTACTGACTGGTCTAAAGGCAGACACCATGGGTTTCTATGCTGCAATTGCTAAACTTGGCCTATGGGACCTCAAACCAAAGTGGACTGGTACCCCTTGTTTATAGAAAGAGTCTCTCAAAGACCTGTACCTGATCAGTTCAATGTGAGACCCATTTGGCCATATGTGGAAAGATGTCAGGCCCCATTCTTGAACAGAAGAAAGGTTTGTGTTGGTAGGGTTAGTAGGAATGAGCAGAAAGGTCCTAGAATACTTCATGCAGAGGATGAAGCTCCCAGGTTACCTTGGGAGTTGGATTGAAGGTGCGGGCAATACCTTATCAAGTCCAAACGTCCTCATACTCCAGAACACCCTTGTGTTCTGGACTCTGAGCCTTGCTTGCCAGCACTCAGAGCATTTTTCTTATAGGTTGGTTGGTAATCCCTGGCTCTGCATCCTCCACAAGCCTTTCATCAGCAGCACAGGCATGGGCAACAAAGATGGAACTGCTCTGTTTCTGTAGAGAATCTTAAAAGTAGAAGGTGTTTGATCAGGGATCAGATTTTTACAGTCATGTCCCAGGATATCCATTCAGAGTGATCTGACATCCCTTTGGTCATTTGGGATTGCCTGGCCACCCAGGTCAGAAGGGAAAGACTGAGACCTCAGTTAGAGGAAGAGAGCTGAGGTCTCTGTGGATAGAAGTGGTTTCTCTGAGGAAGCCATTGTCAGGGAGTGTTGATTTGAGGTGTACTTCAGAAAAAGATGAACATCTGAGAGAGTTTTCATGTCACTGGCCCAGTCTGTATTCCCTCAATCATATGAGTTTGTATCGGTCCCCTTGAAATGAAATGGTGTGTCTAAAGTCCGCTTGTTCAAGGAAAGTAGAAACGTAGCCAACTTCCTTGACAAGGTATTATGTCAGAGGTTCTTCATGACATCAGTATTGGGCCTCCAGTTTACCTTGCACTGAAGGGCAAATTTGGGACCCATTTATTAAGAAGAATTGCTGAGGCCCACTCCATAATATCAGGAAGTGTGTGGCCCCCTCACGCAAAATGAACACCTAGGCTTCCTTTGGACAAACTGGAAAAATGTAGGTCTCCCTTTGTTTCAGGAGGAAGATCTCCTAAATCAAAGGGAGAAAGAGTAAGTACCGTTGGGGAGAGAGGTGTTTCTGAGGCCCATGTGACAGGGGAGATGTGGTCAGAGTATGAAAATCCCATACAACTCTGAGCAAAAATTAAAACGAATACCATACCTCATAAGGTGCCAGCATTGCCTTGCCTTCTAACTCTTCTCCACAG
This sequence comes from Peromyscus eremicus, assembly GCF_949786415.1. Taxonomy (NCBI): domain Eukaryota; kingdom Metazoa; phylum Chordata; class Mammalia; order Rodentia; family Cricetidae; genus Peromyscus; species Peromyscus eremicus. The sequence goes on from NC_081430.1 coordinate 74,700,202, forward strand.
GTTAGGATGTTCATATCTTTAGCTGAATCTGCAAGAGACCAAGCATCAGTACCAGGATTCATTAGCAGCTTGGGTAGGAGCCCCAGTGTGGTTGACTCCTAAGAATTGTGTTCAGCCAACCAGAACTGGGTGGGACTGATGATTCCACACTATGACAGGTAATTTCACTCAAGGAAGTGACATGGGTTCCAGATTTCCTTGGTCTTCTTCTGTCAGCTCTAACCAGAGTGACCAATGCTCCTTGGTCAGAGGTGAAATATCACATGTGCCCTTGCTCAGAGGGGCAAGTTCTGAGGGCCCTTGGTGTCAAAGGGGAGATTTTAAGGCCTAAGTTATCAGATCAAAAAAATAATAAGGTTTAGGAAAGGAGACAGATCCCAGACCTTGTTGGGCAGAGGAGAACATCCCTGCTTACCTTTTCTAGAGGAGGAGGGTCTAGACACTCCTAGTCAGTCTCCAAATCTTCAGTGAACTCTAGAAAAATCCTTATCTCTGAGGACTTGTTGAGGCTTGACAGCAACCAGAGGGTTCTTCTGACAGGTGGGGCTGTTCTCTACTTAAACTCACGATAAGCTGCACAGGTGTGGATGTGGAGGACAGTCATCTTTCTGGTGAGCAGCTTGAAAATAGATGGCCTTGGGTCCAGGGTGAGGTTTTTATTCTTCTGTCATGTGATTTCAGTCTAGCGTTCCATGAGGTTCCTTTGGTGGTCAAGAGTGTATTTCCTAGTCACTCAGGTCTGAGAGAGAAGCTCTAGTCTCTCTTAGATGTCTGGTAGACCAGAGTCAGCCAGGAACACAAGGAGAAGCTCCTGTGTTTTCTTGGTAATGGGGTCTCAGTTTCAAGTACCTGTCAGCAGTGAAAATATTTGAGACACACCCTTCAGTCACAGGGCCAGCTCTGTAACTTTCTTCATCGAAGGGGCATGTCTCAGACCCCTCCAGTACAGACAGACAAAGTCTAAAGTTTTCTTGTTCAAAGAGGGTGTGTTACAGCAGCCCTGCTTTTGCATATCTTGAAAGTCAGGGACTTCTATGGTTGGAGGAAATAAGTCTATGGCCCTCTTCAGAAGATGTTCCAGTGAGAAGTAAGTCTCCTGAATTAGTGAGATAGTTTCTTCTCCGGGGGCATATCTAATACTCGATGGAGTTATTATCTGGAGGTATGAATCCTCCTGGTTCTGGAAGGATAATTCTGAAGCCCCATTGTGACTTTGCATAAATTCTATGGCACATTGATTTTATAGGGGTTGTATTTGTGTCCTTCTTGGGACACTAAAGAGGTCTGTGGCCACTTGCTTCTCAAGTTATATATCTAAGGTCCCCTTCAGTCATTGAGAATGTGTTTGACACCCTTGTTCTGAAGTGGTAAGTATGAGGCCCATTTGTCAATTAATGATTGTCTGAGGTCCTCTGGTTCTCAAAGGAAAGGTGTGTCAATGTCTCTTGTCAATTAGTAAATGTCTGATGTCCTCTGCTTCTCAAAGGAAAGATGTGTCAATGTCCCCTGAACACTGGGGAATGGCTGAAGCTTTTGATGTTGACGAGGTAAACCCAAAATCCCCTGAGTTACTGGGGAAAGTTGTGAGTTACCTTGTTTCTAGACAGATAAGACTGGGGCTACCTGGGCCATTGGGGAGGGTCTGAGCTCCCCTGGTTCTGAAGGACAGATCAGAAGTCCCCTTGGTCCAGACAGCAGTTTGGAAGACCTGTGGTTCTGCAGTGGTAGCTGTGAAGCCTGCTTGAGAACTGGTGGAGTGCATTTGGTCCTGATTCAGAGGAGATGTGCCTGAGCACACCATGAGCCCCTGAAACAATTTGAACTCCACTTCAGACATTGGGGAAAGTATGAACCAGGAAGCCAAATGCACTCCACTAATTCTCAAGCAGGCTTCAGACCTACCACTTCAGAACCACAAACTGCTGTATGGACCAAGGGATCTTCTGATCTGTCCTTCAGAACCAGGGGAGCTCAGATATTCCCCAATGGCCCAGGTGGCCTCAATCTTATCTGTCTAGAAACAAGGTAACTCACAACATTTACCAGTAACTGGGGGGTGGGGGGGTTGGATCTACCCCCTCAACAACAAAAGCTTCAGCCATTCCCCAGTGTTCAGGGGACATTGTCACACCTTTCCTTTAAGGGCCAGGGGGCCTCAGTCATTCACTAATTGCCTTCTGATTCTGAAGGAATAAGTCTGAGGCCCCTTTGTCAGAAACACAATTTGGAGAACCCTTGGACAGAGTGAGAATATTTGAGGCACCCACAGACAAACAGGGAATTTTGAGGGCACCATTCTTTGGAGGCAGAAAGTCTCATGTTGGGGAAAGCAGAAAGGTCAAAGAGTTTGATGGGGAACAGGGGCACATCAAGAGTCAATTTGGGGATTAGAGAAGGCCTGAACATTTCCTTATCCAATCTTCATGGGAATCTAGAACATCCATGACATGCAGGGCAGGCAGCAGTGTGATCAATCTCCAACATGCTAGGAGACAGTTCCCAGCTAGGTCTCCTGACCAATTCAGCTACCTACTTCTGAACATGAAGGGCATGGGCTTCTTTATTTCTGTTGACCAAGATAAAGGCATATATCCTGGGTTTAGGGTGCTGCTGGATACTCTTAAGCTCTAGGAATCAGGTCCTTTTATTTTTTTCACAGAGGTCATGAAGTCAGATGACTGGAATAAGAAACACCCAGAGCCTCTTAGGCAGAGGGAGTTGATCTGTCCCCCGCTAGGTCAGATGAAGTCAGTCTAGGGCCACATTAGTCAGTAGGAACACATACTGTTCTCAACGGGTAATAGATTGTGTAGCATGTTCTAGGTAGAAACTGTGACATATTCTTAATCAGAAGGGAAACACCTGCCTTGCTTATGGTCAGGTGGGTCTATCTGATGCCTTGATGTGCATCTGAGGGAGCCAGGAATGGAAGTCAAAGGTTTAACAGCTGTTTGATGACAAGGAAATGTTCTAAACTCCCGTTGTTCATGTGGGGCACAGAGTGGAAAAATATGAGTCCAGCTTGTGGATAAGTAGATCTGAAGATGTCATGGTAAGAGAGAGTAGGGCCCAGGCTCCCCTCTTGAGATGAACATCTTAAGAACTTCAAGTTGACAGGCTTGTAAGGTCTGAAGCCTCCATGGGCAGAAGAGAGTATGTGGGAGCCTTCCAAGGGCAGAAGTTGAAGTTCTGACCCACTCTTGTTTAGAGGGCACATCTCTGAGTTCCCTTTGGTCACAAGGAGCACATGTGAGGCTCAGCTTGTTAGATTGGGTATGCCTGAGGCTCTCTCTTTCAGATTGAAACATTCTAAGACTGCCTTGAACAGGATGACCATGAGAAATTCTGAAGCCCCTTTGGTCCCATTGAGAAGGTCTGATACCTGCTTGGGGGGAGAGGTTAGAACTCCCGCTCCCTTTTCGTAGCGGGATCCTTTGGAGACTGCATGAGATTGAATATGAATATCTGTGGCCTCCTAGGAAAGAAGGGTCACGTGTAGGGGTCCCATATTCATATTGTAAAACTGCCTGTCCCTTGGTAAGAGAGGGAAGATCTCAGGTCCCCTAGTTGAGACAGGGTATGTCTGAATTCTTCTTGGACAACAGAGAATGATGTGCCACTCGCTTTTGGAACTGGTGAATACATGTTGAGTCCCCATTGGACAGGATGCAAAGCCCTGAGCCCCTCTCTGGCACTAGTGGAAGGTTTCTGTACCTCTAGGACAGAAAGAAAGAGGGTTTTGTCTAAAGTCCTCCTTGGTAGAAATAGAGTGTCTGACATCATTGATTTGGGGTGATGAGGAGGGTATGACACTCCCATTGGGACTGTCTCCATCCAGAGATGAGTTGAAGCTTTCTTGGGCTGCAGGGGAAGTTTTGATGGCTTCTTGAGTACAAAGGGCATCTCTGAGTCTTCTCCTGGTAGGAGGAGAAGTAGTATGGCTGGAAGTCCCATGGGGAAAGGTGGAATGTTGAGATTCTCTTCATGAAAGGGAGTAATTCCCAAGCCCCCTTCTGTACAGATGAAAGGTTCTATGTTCTCTTGGGGAGTAGGTTTTGGTTTCTGGTCCCTTTTGGCAGATGAAGAATGTCTGAGCTGACTTTTTGACAAAAAGAATTGTTTACAGCCCTCATGCTCTGAGTGGGAAGGGTGAACATCTGCTTTGTCAGAGGGGGCCTTTTCCAATTTGGTTTTGGTAGATTTGGAATGTCCAGGGATGCCTTGGGGAGATGGAGAACTTCTGCAGCCCTCCTCCTGAGATTGTGAGGATCTGCAGTCTCCCCTATCAGAAGGAGAATTGGTGAGGCTCCCTTTGGGCTCAGTCTTAAGCCTTACACCCCCTTTGTTGGGAATGGAAACTTTGCCCCCCTTTTTGGGAGAATGATGAAGTTTCAAGCCGTCATCTTCTGATGAGACAGATTTGAGGCCTGCTTCTTTAGAAGCATGTCTCGATTTTGTTTTCTTGGATTTAGAATGTTTGGAGTCACCTCATAGAGAGGGAGGATGTCTGAGATCTTCTCTAGGAAGGGAACTAGATCTGAAGCTCAACTCTGATGATGTTGGGAGTGGAACACTCCTCTGAGGAGTAGAGGTAGGACTTGAGTCCTTTCAGGCCTACATTGAAGATGTGAGCTTACCTTTGGCAGAAAGGATAGATCTTAACCCATGAAGTTCTGAAAGGGGATATCTAATACCCCTTTCAGTAAATGGGACGTGTCTTGATACATTTTTGGTACAATTGTAATGTTTGGGGCATATTTTTTGAACAGGAGAATGCCTTGGGCATTCTTTATGAGAAAGAATAGGAATGAAGTCTCCAGGTGCACAAATGGACAGTCCTGGAAACTCTGTGGAAAAGCAAGATCCCACAGCTTCTTGGGTAGATGGCATAGGTTCTAGAGGCCCTTGGCTGGTTTGGTGTTTTCCGGAGTATCATGGAGAGATGTTGATGGCCCCAGATTTCCTTGAGGAGATACAGAAGGGCCAAGAGCATCTTGGTTAGATTTCAAAAGTCTCAGAGCCCCTAGCACAGATGGAAAAGATTCTAGAGTGTCTGACATTGATTCCAAAATTTTACAAACCTCTTTGGTAGACGACAACATTTTGATTGTCTCTGGAGAAAGTGGGGGAAGGTTTCAGAATCTGCACAGAAGGAAGTAAAAGTCCTAGAGAATCTTGGGAAGGTGGTGAAATTTCTGTAATCCCATGGGTAGAAGATGTTATTTTCTAGAGTACTTTGGGTACATGGCAATGTTCCTAGTGCCCCCTGGGCAGATTGAGAATGTCCAAGATCTCCTGGATCAGATGATGACTGTCGTAAAGGCCCTTGATCCAAACAAGTGCCTGAAGCCTCTTGGGATGACAAGGAAGTATCTGGAGACCCTTGAGCAAATGATGAATGTCCAAGAGATTCTTGTACTGATGTGGACTGTCCCAAGCCCCTTTTGTAGACAATGCATTTCCTAAATAGGTTTTCTGAGGTGGTGAATCTTCTGGAGTTGTTTTTTTGTTTTTGTTTTTGTTTTTTTTTTCACCCAAAGACATTTACTGTAAACTGTGGTCTGTTAGTGAAGGTTTTATAGGCCCAGTTTGAGATGAGGCAGATTTCACAGGCCCTTGGTCAGATAGAGAATGTTCCAGAGTTTCCTGGGAAAATGTTGGTGATGCCAGTATCACTTGGTCAGATATTGAAGGGTCCACAGCACCTTGGGCAGATGTTTAAAGTTTCAGTGCCTCTAGGGCAGATACCAAAGTTTCTAGAGACCTTGAGATATATTTTAAATTTCTATAAACCTCTTGGTAAGGGGGCAAAGGTTCTGATTTCTCTAGTTTAAATTGTGAAGGACCCAGAGTCCTCTCCAAAGGAGCCTGGATTCCTAGAACACTTTGAGCAGATGGTGCAGACTCTACAGACCCTTGGACAGATGATGATGTTTCTCTAGCACCTTGAGTAGATGATGATGTTCTTAGAATACCTTCTGAAGATTGGGAGAGTCCACAGTCTCCTGGAGCAGATGAATATGCTAAAGCCTCTTGGGCTAAAGAAGGGCCAAGATCCTCTTGGGAAGATGTGTAAGTTTTTGGAGTCCATTGATCAGGTTGTGAATGTCCTATGTACTCTTGTGTTGATATGGAAGTTCCCAGAGTCCCTTGGGCAGATAGTGAATCTCCTACACATCCTTTCTGAGATGGTAAAGGACCAAGAGACCCTTGGTCAGCGCTAGGCAATTCTGGACACAATTGGGCTGCTAATAAAGATTCCAAGGTCCCTGGTACAGATGGAGTAGGTCCTACTGAACCTTTAGAAAATGGAGAAAATTGAAGAATTTCCTGGAGATATTTTGATGATCCCTGAATTGGTTGGTCAGAATCACAAGGGCACACAGCACCTTGGGCAGATATTGAATGTCCCAGAGAACCTGGGAGAGGTGGCAAGGTTCCTAGTGTCCCTGATGAAGCTTCAGGAAATTTAGAAACCATCTGGGGAGATGGCAAAGTTTGTGATGTCTTTAGAATATGTTGGAAAGGTACCAGATACCCTGGGGAATGAGGCTGAAGTGCTAGAGTACCTTGCACATCTAATGAAGCATCTACAGTTCTCTGGACAGAAGGTGATGTTTCTAGACTATTGTGGGAAGATAGCAAACTTTGCAATATCCCTTGGGCAGAGGGAGAAAGTCCACCTCCTGGGACAGATGGGAACTGTGCTACAGCCCCTTGATCATAAGAAAGGTCTAGCACTTTGGGGGAAGATGTGGAGGTTTCTGGAGACCCTTGAGCAAATGATGAATGTCCTAGAGACTCTTTCCTCTGGGAAAATTGGGAAGGTCCCTGAGTTTCCAGAGAAGGAGACTTGAGTCTCAGATGGCCTTGGGCATATGGCAAAGGTTCTTTATTCCCCTGGCTAGCTGGTGAAAGTTTCATAGCCCCTTGGGCAGACGTCGATGTTCCTAGAACACCCTGGGCAGATGGAGAAGATCCTAGAGTCACTGAAGTAGATGGTGAAGATCCCAAATCCCCTGTTGAAGAATTGGATATCCTTGTATCACCATGTGTACATGTAGAAACTTTCAGAGTTTCATGCGAAGACAGGCAAGGTCCTTCAGCTTCTTGGAAAGATAACAAAGGTCCTGCACTCACTTGAACAGATAAGGAAATTACCAAAGGCCCCAGAGAAGATGCTGTAGGTCCTAGAGTCCCTTGTCCAGATGAAGAAATTACCATGTGCCCTTTTGAAGAAGGCATAGATCTTGAAGAATCTGAAGCAGATTGATCTGTTTGTTGAACCCTTTTGGCAGACTGCAAAGACTCAAGAGGTGTCTGGGAAGAAACAGAAGGTTCTAGAGTACCTTGTCCATGTGTAGAGAGATCTAAAGTCCCTTCTACAGACAGGGAAGGTTCCCAAATACTTTGGGAAAAAAGGAAAGGACTCAAGTTTCCCTGGGTAGATATGGAAAGTTCCAGAGTCCCTTCATCATATACCACACGTCCTGGGGTAGCTGTAGAAGTTTTGCATGCACCTGATGCAGATGATGAACATTGTGGAGTCTCCCAGGGAGATGGCAAAGGTTCTAGAGATGCTTGCTCAGTTATAGAAATTCTCGGAGACCCTTGGGCAGATTTCAAAGTTTCTACCATCTTTTGGGCATGGTGGGTATATTCCTGAGACACTGGGGTAGATGGTAAATGTGGTACTGTGCTCTGTGCAGAAGTGGACTGTGAGGCTGTACCTTGTGTGTGTGAGGAAGTGATTGAAAGCCCTTGAGCAGATGGAGGATGTCCTGCAGTCCTTTGTGTAGATGTAGACAGTCCCATAGTCCCTTGTGTAGATAGGCAGGAACCCACAGATCCTTGAGCACAATGAGGAGATGTGTGACTCCCTTGTTCTAAAGAGGAATGTCCCAGGGGCTTCAGGGCAGATATGCAAAGTTGGGTAGATAGCAAATGTGCTAGATCCCTTGAGACTGATTGCTTAGATCCTTGGTCATGTTGCAAATATCCTATAGTCCCTGAGGTAAACGGCAATGACCTTGTCGTCCCTTGGACAGATGGTGATGTATCCTCAGATTCTACCACACAAGACAAGTGGCCTAGCTTACTTTGGAAAGATGTTGGTGGTCTCAGAACTGATAAGGAAGATGTCAAATGTTCTAGAGACCCTGAGCTGTATGAGAAAGAACACGTTGTACTCTGGACAGATATAGAATGTTCCTGAGGTCCTTGATTAGAGAGCAGAGATGGTAGAGGTCTTGAAGCAGATGGACAGGATTTCAGACCACCCATGGCAGAAGGAGAATTTTCCACAGATTCAGAGTTAGATGGTAAAATTTCAAGCGCATCTTGGGCAGATGTCAAATATCCATGAGTCTCCTGATGAGTTGAGGAATGTTTAAAAGCTCCTATGCTAGGTGGCAAATGTTCTAAAGCATCTTGGGCACATTGAAAATGTCCTTTAGTCTCTTGGGAAGATGATGAGTTTATCAGAGCCACTTGAGCTGGTTCCAAAGGTTGTATGGTCCCTTCTTCCAATGTAGATGGTTCTGGAGCTCTTTGGACAGACAGGGAATGTCTCACATCCTCTTGAGCAGATGGCAAATGTCTGAGAGTTCCTTTTGCAGATAAGGAATTCCCAACAGGATCATGGTCAGATATCATAGATCCTGGGAACCCTGAGACATTTTTCAAATACCCTGCAGATCCTGGGGCATGTGAATATGTCCCCATATCTGCTCCCACAGATGACAATGGTCCTAGGGTTTCCTGGGAACACAGGAAAGGTACCATATCACCGACACAAGACAGAGAATATCCTTGAGTTCCTTGTGTGGACTTGGGATTTTCCTTAGGCTCTTGTGCAGATAGGAAATGTCCCACAGACCCTTGAGCAAAGGGCACAGGTACTATACTGCCTTCTGAGGATGAAGAAATTCCTTGATGCCATTGTGCAGGTGAGTGTGAAGAAGTTTCCAGAGCCCCCTGAGAAGGGGAAACATGTCGCACAACTCCTTGTTCTAATGAGGAAAGTCCTAGATCTTCTGGCAAGTGGGGCAAATGTCCTGAATAACTTGTTGAAGATGAAAAAAATTCCTGAGTCCCTTGGGCAAATGGCAAAAGTTCTTTTGTTCCCTGGGCAGACTGGAAACAACACAGAACTCCTGGGGCATATGGTGAATGTACTAGAGATCCTTGGCCAGGCGATGACGTTCCTAGATACCCCTGCTTAGATGGTGATGGTACCAGGGAACCTGGAGGGGATGGCAAGTGTTCTGTAGCAGGAAGGCAGGAGGCAGAAGGATCTTTAGATGCTTTGGAAGACATGGAAGGTGTCAGATCCTCTTGTGCTAATGGTGCAAGTCCTAGAGTTCTTTGTACAGATGTGGACTTTCCCTCACACTCTTTGGCACATAAAAAAGGCTTCACAGTTCCTAGTTTAGATTTGGAAAGTGACAAAGCCCCTTGGGCATGGGGAGAATTTTCTGGAGCCCTTGACAGAGATGGAAAATGTCCCTGAAGCCCTGGGGTAGATGGTGATCGTTGTAGACCCTTTGGGACAGACAGAGTAGGCCTTTGAGCCTCTTGAGAAAATATGGAATGTCCAAGAGACCCTTGGGTAGATTGGCAAGGTCCCACAGTCTTGTGGTCACATATGAAACACTCCAGGGCCTTTTGGACAGATATAGAAGATGCGGGACTCACCTGAGGAGTACTTGTAGCTATTGATGTTTCTCTGGGAGCAGAAGATGCACGACTCCTTTTTGCATTAGGGAGAAGGTTCAAACTGTCTTCCTCAGACAAGGAAATACTGACGTCCCCTTGGTCAGAAGGATCAACTCTCAACCTCTTTTTGGTAGATATGGGATGCCCTGGGTCCACTTGGTGAGAGGAAGAATATCTAATATTTCCCTCTTCAGAAGGGATATGCATGAAACCCTCTTGTGTGAACGGGGAAGATTGTAAAGCACCTTGTTTGGATATGGTAGATCCTAGGGCCCTTTGTGCAGATGAGGAAGGGTCTATAGCCTCTTGTGTAGTTGTGGCAGATTTCTGATACTCTTGAAGGGATGAAAACATTCCCACAGCCTCCTGTGAAGTGTGGGAAGGTCCTGTGAGTGCTTGTGTACAGGTGGAATCCAAGGAATCCCCTTCTCTAGATGTGAAAGTTGCTACAGACTCTTGTGTACCCATGTCACATCCCATGGCCCCTTGATGACATAGGGTTGGATCCAGAACTCTGCGTACAGATGGACTATGTCCTGGAATATCTTTTGTAGATGTGTCACATCCAAGAGCCTTTTCTAAAGATGGGTATATGGCTGGAGTCCCTTTTGTAGATGTATCCTTTCCCACAGTACCTTTATCAGATAGGGTAGAACCCAGAGAGGGCTGGGCAGGTAGGGAATGTCCTTGTATCCTTGATGTATATGGAGAAATTCTGAGAGCCTCTCCTACAGATGTGGAAAGTTCTAGAGACCCTTGGGAAAGTAGGGAAGGTTGTGTTGTCTCAGCACCCTGGGCAGATGTGGAACTTATGTGTCGCATTTGGAGTGTCTTGGAATATGTTTGGTTATGTTGGGCCCGGTGGCAAGACAGGAAGGCCTTTTTGGCCGGCAGAGGATATTCGAAGCCCTCTTGGTCTGACAGGGATACCATGAAATCCCCTTGTTCAGAGGGAGGATCTCTCCATCTCCTTTTGCCACAGTGGGAATGTCCAAGGTCTCTTTTCATAGCAGGAGGATGTTTGAATCTCCCTTTGTGAGAGAGAATAGGTCTTTGACCCTCTGCTCTAGATGTGGACAATCCTGGGATCCCCATAACAGATATGGAGGGACTTGGAACCCCTGGGGAAGATGGTGAAGGTGCTAGAGCCTTTTGTGTGTGTTGAGAAGGCCCAAGCGTCCCTTGGGCAGACTTGGGAGTTCCTACCACCTCTTGTGTATATGTGGAACTCTCTAGGGCCCCTTCTGAAGATGGAAAAGCCCCTGGTATAGATGTGGATAGTTTTGTTTCTGCTTGGGCAGATCTGGGTGGTGTGAGGCTCACTTGGGAAATAGTGTTCAGGTTTAGGGCCCTTTGGGCTGTAAGGGAAGATCTGAGCCCATTTTTTAATTGTGGAGGACATTTAAAGCCCTCTTGGTTTAATGGGGAAGTTATGAATTTCCCTTGATCAGAGGAGGCAGGACTCAAGATCACTTCAGCAGAAGTGGGTTGCTTAGGGTCCTTTTGGGGAGAGGGGGAATATCCTTGGCTGTCTTCATGAGAGGGCTGGGCAGGTAGGGAATGTCCTTGTATCCCTGATGTATATGGAGAAATTCTGAGAGCCTCTCCTACAGATGTGGAAAGTTCTAGAGACCCTTGGGAAAGTAGGGAAGGTTGTGTTGTCTCAGCACCCTGGGCAGATGTGGAACTTATGTGTCGCATTTGGAGTGTCTTGGAATATGTTTGGTTATGTTGGGCCCGGTGGCAAGACAGGAAGGCCTTTTTGGCCGGCAGAGGATATTCGAAGCCCTCTTGGTCTGACAGGGATACCATGAAATCCCCTTGTTCAGAGGGAGGATCTCTCCATCTCCTTTTGCCACAGTGGGAATGTCCAAGGTCTCTTTTCATAGCAGGAGGATGTTTGAATCTCCCTTTGTGAGAGAGAATAGGTCTTTGACCCTCTGCTCTAGATGTGGACAATCCTGGGATCCCCATAACAGATATGGAGGGACTTGGAACCCCTGGGGAAGATGGTGAAGGTGCTAGAGCCTTTTGTGTGTGTTGAGAAGGCCCAAGCGTCCCTTGGGCAGACTTGGGAGTTCCTACCACCTCTTGTGTATAGGTGTATATGCCACCTTGGGCAGCTGTCAAAGGTTTTAAAGTCCCCTGGGGAGAGGTGGTGGGACTCAATCCATTTTGGGAAAATGAGAAATCACTGAGCCCCCGTTTTGGAGAAGGTTTGGAACCCTCTTTGCCTGATGGGGCCTGTTGGAGGCCCCCTTGATCAGAAGGGCCCTGTCTAAAACTCTTAGGGGGAGAACTGGAATTATTGGTGACCCCTTGGGTAGAGAATGGACTTCTGAAACCCCTTCTGGAAGAGGAGACATGTTTGATTTTCCTTTCAGCACAAGTGGGAGGTCTCTGGGATGCCTGGGCAGATGTGGAATGGCCCATAACCTCTTGAGTGGATACGGATAGTTCCTGAGCATTTTGGGAAGAAGCGGAAGATCCCAGAGCTCCATGGGTAGGTGGGGACGGTTGCAGAGACCCTTGAATATGTGGGGAAATTACCGGTCCACGTTGGTCAGTGGGAGAGTCGGCAGAAGATGGCCCAGGCACTGTGTGGTCTTTGAACTTTTCACTAGCATCTCCAGCACAGTGTCCTGAAGATGTTGCACTTACTCTGGTGCCCGACTGGTCAATGTCCATAGGTTCCTCAGACACAGCAGACATAGCCAGGCTTCTTTTCACCTTCCCAGGTATGGGCCCGGTGGCAGGCTGTAGGGCAGATGGTCTGGGTTTCCTGCTCAGTGGGTTACTCCTGCACTCAGGAACCTCCCGCAAAAGTGGAACTTTTCCTCCCTTGTTCTCTTTCAGCTCCTTTATGGGCTCCAGGGTCTTCTTACTGGATGTACTCTTTATAAGAGCCCTAAGATTCCTTAGGCTATCTGCAGTGTGTGAGTCGGGAACTTTGAATGTTTTGTCCTCATAGGGCTTTTGGCACCTGAACTTGGTCCGAGTCAGTCGAATCACCCCCGGAGGTGCAAAGTCCCTTGGAGCTTTGATGCTGGTCAAGTGCTTCCCCCATTGGGGTGAGGTGTCATCATCCCTTTCGGGGACACTGAAGGGGGTCCCAGGCCGGGGAGGCTGGGAAAACCTCCGTCCATGGTCATCAGCCCTTTCGGGGACACTGAAGGGGGTCCCAGGCCGGGGAGGCTGGGAAAACCTCCGTCCATGGTCATCAGCCCTTTCGGGGACACTGAAGGGGGTCCCAGGCCGGGGAGGCCAGAAAAACTGCGGTTTATGGTCAGAGGGTAACGTCCGGGCTGAGGCTTGCTGGCCTCTCTCCATACATCTGGCTATTTAGCCAATAAGGCAGTTGAACAAGAAAAAGGGAAATGGGAAATTGCCCCTCTCAAGGGACAGTGAATATACTTGCCATTTGGTGACTCGTGGCAAGCGGCAGCTAAGCAGTATCCTCTGAGAGAGGCTCTCCTTTCCTGAGAACTGCGGACATGTCTCGAAGGGCGCACAGAATTCTAGTGACAATTGGTCTCAGGAACCCAGCAACGCTGGAATGGGGCCCTTGGAATGGCTGTCCTTGGGGCTGCAGGGGCCAGTCCCGAGCTGCCTCACCTGGCCATTCTGCATGCAGTAGTAGGGCAAACATCCAAGCTTTCTGAATGAGGAGGGACGCTGAAGACCCTCTCCTCTTCCTTAGGGTCAAGAGTCCTAGCTAGTCTGGTGTCCACTGTCAGCGGCCATGACAAGGACTGTTGAAGGGGCACCATGATTGGGAAAGGCAAGGGGTGCTGGGAAGAATGTGCTCTGGGTTCTCTCTTGCACCAGGACGGTACTCGCTGTCAGGACGCCGTCGGTATTGCGATGAGGTCTGCTCGAGCCTCATAACTGAATGAGAAAGGGGGATCCAGACCCTCGCTCCTCAGAGGCTGTGCGGGCCAGCCAATCACTGTTTGTTGTGCTAGGGAAAGAACAAGTGATTGCGTTTGAATGGAGGAGAGGATGCCTGGAATTGATATTACAAATGTTATTCTGCATTTTAAGGATGGCCTATCCTGGGATTTTCTAGGTAAATTGTGACAACTTCTGTGAACGTCTTCCTGTATGCTGAAATACGTCTCTAGATTGCTTAATAATACTTACTGCAAATATATATGTGTGTGTGTGTGTGTGTGTGTGTGTGTGTGTGTATAGTTAGTTAGTTAGTTAGTTAGTTAGACAAGAAGGACAAGAAAAATAATCTCCTTTGAGTGCAGTTGCAAGTTGTTTTTCCAATACTCTTATCTGCTTTTGCTTAAGTTCACAGATTCAGAACACAGGCACAGTTGAACTCCTGAATGCAGCCCCTATGGCCTTAAACAATTGCTTTGTCTGTCACAGTTTACATGTTGGGTCTTATAGCATTTATATATTTGGATTGCTTTTGGAAGGTCATATGATTCCCCTGAAGACACAATATGGCCAATGGTTCATATTAGTGGCTCTACATGGGCCATTCACTTTTTCATTCCAATGATGTGGCTGTGGCAGAGTTGTACAGAATGACTTTTGAAACCCTTAGTCAAGTTGATTCTTGGAAAGGTCATGTTTATATAGCAGTTAATATACTGAGAAAGTGTAAATTTTTAAGGATATGGATGAAGATGTTATTACTGATAGAGAAACTTGCTTTGCTTGTTGCACGTTTGACCAGTTTTCCTCTGAGCAGTTTTTGTTGTTGCTGGATGAAAGGCTTTTGTTTATTTATTTCGGTGCTATATTTGTTTTTGTGAAGGATTTCTGTTTCCCTTTGGCCACAGACAGTCAGGCTTGCATCATTCAGAAGCATCGGGGCACTTTCCTATCTTCGAATTATCTTCCTGTGCCACTGCCTTAGTGATTTGGCACATGCTTTCTCCTTGGAATTTCTGAATGCTTCTCAATGCCTTCCATTGTTTAGCCCCAGTTTATCCCACTACTTTCAGTTTTAAAGGTGTCTGTCTCCAGGAAACCCATTCTTTTCCTGCAATCTGGGATAAATTGACTTCTTGTGTAATTTTGTAGCTCACTGTGTTTATCTGCATACTAGCACATATCATAACTCTCATATACCTTTGACTCACTTATTTGAATTTCCTGTTGGTCTTTTGAGGTCCTTGAAAACATTGGGTTTGCATACCAACATCATGCTGCTAGGCATTAAAAACTTGGTGTAAGGTAAAGTCTTACTACTGACATACTTGCACATCTGTGGCTATTGCTGCAATGTTCACAATGCTAAGGAATGGAACCATTCCCTTCTGTTATGAGATGAGTAGATAAAATGTAGTATATATACACAATGGAATTTTATTCAACTAAAAAGACAAATGAAATCGTGGCATTTGGAGGAAACTGGAGATTCTTTTTTTGGGGGGGGGGTATTTCGAGACAGGGTTTCTCTGTGTAGCTTTGTACCTTTTCTGGAACTTGCTTTGTAGACCAGGCTAGCCTTGAACTCACAGAGATCCGCCTGGCTCTGCCTCCCGAGTGCTGGGATTAAAGGCGTGCGCCACCACCGCCCAGCTAGAGATTATTATGTTAGGTCAAGAGGCCCAGATTTGGAAAGAGAGAACTACCATAGGTTTTCTCTCAAATGTGGATTTGAGATTTATTTTTTTATATATTTGGATACATATGTGTGGTTATGTGGGGTATGTCATAAAACTAGTAAATAAAGCATGAGAGGAGAGAAAGAGATCTTCAGAGGAAAATAAAAAGTGTAATAGAATACATATGACATAAAAGCATAACGGGGTGCATACTAGTTACTGTTTTATTGCTGTGATAAAACACCATTACCAAGGCAACTTGTGAAAGGGAGGAGTTATTTGCCTTATGATTCTAGAGGGATAAGAGTCCATCATGGTGGGAAGCATGGCAGCAAGCAGTAGGCATGGTACCAGGAATAGGAGCTGTGAGCTCACCTCTCCAAGCACAAGTAGGAGGCTCAGAGAGTGACCTTGACATTGTGTGAGTCTTTCAGCTTTCAAAACATGCCCCTCAGGACATACTTCTCTTAGCAAGGCCATACCTCCTAAGACACCCCAAACAACCACCAACTGGGGACCAAGTATTCAAACGTGTGAGAATATGGGAGACATGTCACTCAAACCACCACAGGATGGCTATTGAAGGGAGCAATGCACCAGTAGGAGGAAGTCGTGGGATCTGGGGTGTCAACACAGGAGGATCAGCAATATGGAAGAGGGGAGACTGGAGAGATGGCTTAGCACTTCAGGGAACTGCTTGTTCTTCCAGAGGACCTGGGTTCGATTTCCAGATCCACACATTGGCTCACAATTATTTGTAACTCCAGTCCTTGTGGGAATGATATGGCACCCTCTTCTGACCTCTGTAGGCACCGGACATGTATGTGGTGCACAGACGTATGTGCAGGGAAAATGCCAGTACACATAAAAATGAGGAAGGAAGGAAAGGGAGTGAATGAAAATGCCGTAACAAGTCTCACTTTGCGTGCTAACGTTTAAGCCTGGTAAAGTATGTGTGTTGTTCAGCATCTGTGAGTTTGTATAGCTTCTGTTCTTTTCTTGTTATTGACTTATATTTTTATTCCCACTATATTTTATAAAATAAACGATGTTTATTGTTTTGTGTTCATTAAGACTTAACTTGCACAAAAAAATACCCACATGTGGTATATTTTAGAGGAGATTCCATGGGGTGCCAAGAAGGATGTATATGCCATACCTATTTAATAAACTATTCTGTAGGGATCTGTTAAGTCCAATCTATGTATGGTCTAGTCTAGCTCTGATGTTTCTTTACCTTTAGTTCATATGATGTGATATTTTATGTGGATTGTCAACAGGACCTATAATGAAGAAAAGGAGCCTGTGAGGGATTATCTAGATAAGGTTAGTCTCTGGGTGTGTCTGTCAGGGATATTTTGACTGGCTTAACTGAGTTAGGAAGACTCAACCTAAATGTGGGAGTCAGCATTTCATGGCCTGGGGTCCTGGACTGAATTAAAAAGGAAAAGGAGACCTGAATAGCAACATCCATCTCCCTCTGCTTCCTGACTGTAGAGGCACAATTACGAGCTGTCTAAAGCCCCTGTGGCCATGGCTCCCTGCTGTGATAGACTGTATCCCAGAATGGTGAGCCAATACAAACCCTTCATTTCTTTTGATGCTGTGTCAGGGTATTTTATTACAGAAACCAGACAAGTAACCAGCACAGATAACCTATCTAATGATGAGAATGAGGAATTGAAATCAATGATTAGTGTTGTAAGAGGACCTAAAGGACTTTTTCTTTAGTGTTTATTATGTGAAATTGAGAGCCCCAAGATTTGATATCTATATGTTTATAATAGTTACATATACTTGGTGGATTAGTAAAAGTTCACTTTACTAAAATTTATCTACTGTCTTTACCTATTCTCGCTAATTTTGATTTGAAGTCTACTCTATCATATACCAAAATAGCTGTGTCTGCTTGCTCTCCATATCCACTCAGTTGGTAGCTCGTCTTCTATCCTTTCGGTCCTTGTCTATAAGTGATTACACCAGTGAGTTGTATCTCTTTTACACATTTATTTAAATTTTTTTCATTTTACATACCAACCCCAGTTCCCCCTCCCTCCTCTTCTCCTGTCCTCCCCACCTGTCCTGATCCCACCTCCCATCTATTTCTTTGAGACAACAGGATAGTTGATTCTAGTTTCAATTCCATCAGCTAGTCTTCATCTCTTTATTGGTGATTTAAAGTCATTTATATTTAAAGTTATTATTAAGAGATGTTTAATAGTTCTTGTGATTTTGTTGATTTCTTTTTAGATTTTTAGATTATTGTTTGCTGTTTCTTTTTATCTCATCATTGGGGGTTTACTGCTTTCCTGTGTTGTACTTATGGGTTTCTTCATGGTTCTTCCTTGTTCATGTACTCCTCCAATAAAATTATTATTTCTTCATGATTAAAACTGTCACCATCCTCTGTGTGTTTGTTTGAATGTCCTTATTAACTTTGTAAGTAATAAAAGATATCTCTTCTTGTTGGTAATCACTCACTTTAAGAACTTCAAAGGTGCCGGGCGGTGGTGGCGCACGCCTTTAATCCCAGCACTCGGGAGGCAGAGGCAGGCAGATCTCTGTGAGTTCGAGGCCAGCCTGGGCTACCAAGTGAGTCCCAGGAAAGGCGCAAAGCTACACAGAGAAACCCTGCCTCGAAAAACAAAAAAACAAAACAAAAAAAAAAAAGAACTTCAAAGGTGATATTCTGTGCTTTTCTGGCTGTAAAGGGCTCCAGTGAGAGATTTGGTGTTACTGGGATGTTTGTCTTTGTATTTGTGTTTTGTTCTGTTTTCTGCTCTACAGCTCTTGATATTCTCCTTGATTGTATTTTTGAAGTCTTGAGCATGCTATGCGATGGAGAGGTTCTTCTCTGTTCATATCTTCTTGGAATTCTAAATGCATCTTGTATTTGAATCTTCATTTCTTTCTCTAAACCTCATAAATGTCTGTTTTAATTTCATTGACTACATTCTTAGTACCTTTAGTTTTTAATCTCAGCTTCTTCTTCTTTTAATACTTGGATACTTAAGGTTTTGTTTATCTTTTAAAAAATTTATTTATTTCTGTATTTGACATCCTGGCCACAATTTCCCTTTCCTCCTCTCAGTTCTCCCCCATTCTGTTCCCACTGCCCAGTCCCCTCCCCCTCTGTTTCTGTCCAGGAAAGCACAGGTCTCCATGAGTGTCAACAAAACATGGCATACCAAGTTGCAATAAGACCAAGCACCTCTCCATGTATTAAGGCTGGACAAGGCAACCCAATATGAGGAGTAGTTAGTTCCCCAAAAGCCAGTAAAAAGTTGGAGATGTCCCCTGTTCCCACTGTTAGGAGTCCCACAAGAGGACCAAGCTACATAACTGTAACATGTATGCAGAGGGCCTAGGTCAGTCCCATGCAGGCTCCCTGGTTGTGGGTTCAGTCTCTGTGAGCCCCTATGAGCCCAGTCTAGTTGATTCTGTGAGTTTTCTTATTGTATGCTTGACCCCTCTGGCTCCTACAATCCTTTCTCCCCCTCTTCTGCAGGATTCCCCGAGCTCCACCTCATATTTGTCTGAATCTGGTTCTATCAGTTGCTGGATGAAGCCTCTCTGATGACAATTGGACTAGGCACCAATCTGGTTACAGGAGATGACCAGTTCAGGCCACATATTCCCTATTGCTAGGAGTCTTACCTGGGGTCACCCTTGCAGATTCCTGAAAAATTCCCTGTGCCAGGTTTTTACCTGACCAGGAAATGCCTCCCCTTTCTAGTAGTCTCTTTCAATACTCTCCCCTCCCCCACAACCTGATTGCTGGGGTTCACTTCACCACCTGCCCTCAGTCCACTCACAAAGTATCTTCTATTTCTCCTTCCTAGGGAGATCTGGACGCCCCTCCCCGCACCACCCCATGAACCCTCCTTTTTATTTAGTCTCTCTGGGTCTGTGGATTGTAGCATTGTTACCTGTTCAGGAATATTACTTTAACCGGGCAAAGATATGTTACATTTGTTTCTGCTGCCTTTGTTAACAATATGAAGATGTGTTACATTTGTTTATGTTGCATTTGTTTAATTATGTAAAGATGTATTGCTGTTTGACCTTGCCTGCCTAAGGCATCTGATCAATCTAGTAAAAAACTAGGAATTTATTGTTAATTGTCTAATGGAAATCTTGAGTTCTCCAGACAGTGGCCCTCTTCATCTAGGTCTCCAGCAAACAGCATTTCCTTTTGTTTTCTCAAGTTTGATATTTATTTAGGCTCCAAATATAAATGAGAACATGTAATATCTATCTTTCTGTGTCTGATTTTTTTCACCTTGAGAGTCCTTCAGGTTCATCTATCTTGTGTCAAATAACATAACCTCATTATAGTGGCTGACTATCAGAACGTTGTAGATGCATTTGGAGACATAAATCTGCCAAGTTTCTGTATCATTTCTTCCGTTGCTATGAAATTCGATCGAATTCTGATTCTTGGCCATCATGAATGCTGCAATGGACCACAGACATACTTTGACATACTAAGTTCCTACCTTTTAGTCATGGGATTAGTAGGTCATATGATAGTTCATACTATTCCGAAGGTGCTCATGTGAATTACACTCTCACCGTGAGTCTGCCAGGACACAGGGTTCCCTTTTCTTCACACCCCAGCACTTGTTATATATATTTCATAATAGACATATTAAGGTATGTGATCTGATATCTCATTTTGCTTTTAATTTGCTTTTCCCTGATTAAGATGAGGAACATTCTTTTCATTGGTCATTTGCACATGTCACAAATATATGTTCAGATTTTTTTATCCATGTTTAATTGGTTCTGCTTAATTGGGTAAACTACTTCTCATTTATTCAAAAGGTTTTCCATAGTACCTGTGTGAAAAAATTGGTTGTAAATCTTCAGGTGTATTACTGTTGTCACAAATGATAGGACTTTATTCTTCTTATGGCTGAGCAATATGCCATTGGGCATTATATGTCTATATGTAGATATATATATATATATATATATATCCTTTTAAAACATCCCTTCATTAGTTGATTGTGACATAGCTTGTTCGCATTTCTCTGCTATTATAAATAGTCCTGAAAGAATAGAAGGAATATTTTGCTTATATATAATTATCTTATTTTACATAAGTAAATAACCGATAATGAAAGTTTTGGTTCATGTGGTATCTCTCTACCTTTTGATTTTAAAAAAAACTCTATTCTGTTTTTCATGACGTCATAGCTGTAATTGTTTGAATGTTCACTAAAAATATTGTTGTTGCCTTTTCTCCACATTCTTGCCAGTACCTGTTACACTCTAACCCTTCCATAGCATCCATACCTACTGGGGTGAAGTGCCATCCTCCTGCAGTTTTTACGTTGTTTCCTTGATGATTGTTGATGTTGCACATTTTTCATACCTCTAATGTTTGTCTGTATGTCATCTTTTTTTGAGACTGGATATCATGTAGCTCCGGATGACCTCAAACCCCACAAGTAGACAAGGATGGTTTTTGATTCTTCTGTCTTTATCTTTTAGGTGCTTGGGTTATAAGCATGGATCACCATGCCTACCTTTCCAAACCCAGGACTCTGTATTAGGCAAGTGCTCTACCAACTGAGCTACATCCTCAACTTTGTGTGGTAACTTTTGAGGAACACTATTTAGATTTTTCTTTTTTGTGTGTATTTATTTGAGTACATATGTACATGTTCATGTGTGTATATACATGTCTATATGTGACTGCACAAGCACATGTGTGTATTCATATGTGGAGACCAAAAGTTGTTGTGAAGAAGTTTTTGTACACTGTGAAGATGTGTCTTTGCTAAAGCACCTTCTGATTTGTTTAATAAAGAGTTGAACAGTCAATAGCTAGGCAGGAGAGGATAGACAGGATTTCCAGGGAGAGATAGGAACTCAGGAAAGAAGAGAGGTAGAATTCGCCATCCAGATGTGGAAGAAGTTGGACGTATGGTACTGAGCAGAGGTAACAAGCCATGTGACAGAATGTAGATTAATAGAAATGAGTTAATTGAAGTTGTAAGAGCTAGTTGGGAACAAGCTTAAGCTAAGGCCAAGCTGTCATACTTAATAAGATGTCTCCCTGTCATTGTTTTAGAGCTGGCAGTACACAGAAAGTCTGGTTACATGTGACATCCCACATTGTTGTTTTTTCACTGGCACAGTGGCTGTTTTAGCCCGTAACTGTACTTACTGGCCTACTTCTATGTCCCGCTGGATTCATCTGCTGCTGCTGCCACCAAATGTAGTTCTATTTAGTAACAAAAAAATCAGGAGTCAGAGGCTAGAGGTAAAAACCTGCTAGCTCAGAGAGATTGAGGAGCAAAGAGCTGACCTTCCCTCTTCGCTGACATGTCAGAAAAGAGCGTCTCTTCCATCGCTCCAAACCAAAAAGGACCATCATGCTCATAGTCCCTCCCTACCATTTTTTGTGTCTATCCATTTTCCATACTCCCTCTGACTCACTCTCATTACTTTCTGTCAACTAGTTGATGCCTCTGGCTCCTGACTCAAGGTTGATTTTATTTAATTAATGCAAACACAAACTCAGAGTTCACTGTGTGGTCATATATCATGCAACAATTGAATAACTTCTGGATTGCTCTCCATCTCATTATTGTTTTTGAAACAGGGTCTCTTATGGACCCTGGAGCTCAGTAATTCACTTACAGTGGTGGATAGGAAGCTCCAATCATCCCCTTGTCTCCAACTACCTAGTGCTGGCATTACTGATTTGTATACCTTTTTATCTATATCATATCTATATCTTCTCTTTTTTTCTTTTCAGAGTAGATTCAATAATCTGTTAATAATCTACATCTTATCTATATCCTCTTTTTCTTTTTTTTTAAATAAGAACTCTAAATCTAATTTCCTTTGTTTAACTTTTTCCTGACCATTAACAATTAACAACCTGTAATCAACCACCCTAAACAATGACAATTATCCAAAACCTATTTAAAGACCAAAAACCACCCACCCCACCTCTTGGGAATGTGGGCATCATGTTCTTAAAATTACTTCCTGCTGTTTGGGGGCAAAGGCATCTTTAGAGGATAATGAAAAGAAAAATTGCCAGGCAGTGGTGGTGCACGCCTTTAATCCCAGCACTCAGGAGGCAGAGGCAGGCGGATCTCTGTGAGTTCAAAGCCAGCCTGGTCTACAGAGCGAGATCCAGGACAGGCTCCAAAGCTACACAGAGAAACCCTGTCTCGAAAAACCAAAAAAAAAAAAAAGGATCTTTCAGTTGACATCAAATGAAATTTTCTGCATATGTGTTACAGTTGTGTAGCTTGGTCCTATTGTGGGACTCTTGACTATGGGAACAGGGGCTATCTCCAACACTTTCACAGGCTTTTGGAACCCAACTCCTCATTCTGGGTCATCTTGCCCAGCCTTGGTGCATGGGGAGGTGTTTAGTTTTACTGCAACTTGGTATGCCATGTTTTGTTGATATCCATAGGAGACCTGGCCTTTCCTGAACAGAAACAGAGGAAGAATAGATTGGGGGTGGGGGGGTGGGAACAGAGTGGGGTGGGGAAGACTGGGAGGGGAGGCTGTGGCTGGGATGTAAAGTAAATACATAATAAATTTATTTTTTAAAATTGTCATTAGGTGGAAAAACTTAACACACCACAGGAAACAGTTTTGCACATAAAATATATATTCATGTGAATATTGATTAAAATGATTACATTTGTAAAATAGAATTACATAGCAGTATGTCTTTGAAACAAAAGGTTGGAAGATATGCACACATTGTGATTCCCAAATAGAGTAGAACATGGGTAGCGTTTAAGCACTTGGTTTCTGGATTTTAATGCCAGTAGATGATTAACTTAACAAGAAAATATCAAGATGTCCCTCTTCTAAAGTCAATAGAAAGCAACACCACCAAGAAGAGAACAAGAGCAATCAAAACAACAACAACAAAGTAACCATATCATCTGTGGCATCTTCAGGAGGATATGCAGTAATCTAAACATTGTTCCAAGAGTGTGGCTGGTGTCTGTGGCTTTTCCAGCCTCACAGGTTGGTGTTCAGCCATCCAGGTCTGGGCACTAAAGTTGGGACCACTCCATTTCTGATGTTCTGTTGAATGCCATGAAGATTGATGACTACTGTTCCAGGGTCTCCTTACTAGTGTTGAGCTGTGAGACCTCAAATCTGAGGAGAGGAATGTTATATTGATGAGCTTGAGAATCCCCAAGGCCTCTTTGTCCACATTATATAAATGAGATGTCTCTTTGGTAAGAGTGGGAATGTTGGACACCTGCTTGGTCAGAGGGTAAAACCAGAGGCCATTTGGATATTAGTATAGACATCTTACATAATGGGAGAGGAAGGTCTGAAGTTCTGTTGGCCAGAGGTGGAGTTGGATACTCCATTAGTATGTGTGAGACAACCTTGGTCAACGGGAGACCCTGAATGTCCCCCAACACTAAACAGAGATGTACAACTAGGGATCAATGGGTCAGAGGTGAGAGGTCTGAAGCTTGCCAAGAGGCATGGGGAAGAAATGAGAACTCAAAGAAGCCTGGGGAAAATCCAAGGCCCCCAGAGTCAGAGAGGAGATGTTTGAGGGCCTCTTGGAGAGAGAGTAGAAATCTGAGGTCTTTTTATAGAGCTAGAATAGTATGTTGGTCTGGGTAGAGGTGGAAATGTGCATACCCACTTCTTGACATGAGATCAAGGTCCCAGCTCACCTCAAGCAGTGGAGCACATTCCAGGTACTGCCTTATCAGCTTCCAGCTCTTCTTTGGAGACTCAAACATCTGTCCACCGTAGTGAACATGTGGCAGGGCAGGCAGCAGTCTGAGATTTTGTCCAAAAGTCTGCGCGATAGTCTCAAGCTAGTTCTCCTTCTCAAGAGTATGTTCAGCTGCCCAGGTCTAGGTATGAATGATGAAGGCCACATTATATTGTTTTCTGCCTTAAGGCAGTGGGCTTTGGTTCTAGACTGTACTTGCTACTCTTGGGCTCTGATACTTTAAGACTAGTTGGTCTGGAGAATTCATTGGGAAAGAAAAAAATGTTCTAGGACCCCATGTTTGCGTGGGGAATGTCCGAGGCCCCTGAATCAGAAGAGAACCACGTGAGGCCCTCCTTGAGCAGAAGGGTATATTTGAAGACAACTTGGGCAGAAAGAGAAGATCCGAGGCCCCCTGGTAAAAGAGAGACAGTAGATTGAAATGCCTTTGGTTATAATGGAATGATCTGTGGTCCTATTACATAGACCCAGTAAGTCCACTCCCACAGGGCGTATTCAGGTCTGAGAACCCTTTGGATATTGGTGGACTGTAGCTCTATATTAGAACAGGCAGGTCTGAGAACCATTTGGTCAGAAGACAAATATTTGGGGTATACTTGGGGAGAGAGGAGAGTCTAAAAGCCACTTCAGAAAGAGAGGATACTCTTAGACTTCTTTGGGTAGGTGAGGCATATCCAATTTCCCAGTGGGCAGAAGAGGAATTTCTGCTATCACTTTGGGAGCAGGTGAAAGATCCAAGACCCTTTAATGTAGAAGGATGAGATAGGAACTCCCCAGAACTGAATGGAATGGTCTCAACCTCTCTTGGTCATATGTCTGCTGCCCTATTGGGCAGAAGCTGAAGGTTGAATGATACTTTGAGAATTATAAGAAGTTCCAGTCACTCACTCCTTCATCGGCACCAAACTTGAAATCACAAACTAGATTACACATCTTCTGAATGTCCATATCAGCACTCTTAGAAGTCTTCTAAGAGGCTGCATGGCAGTAGTCTCTGATTTGGTGTCTTTGTCTAGTATATGTCCATCCATACATTCCTCAGCATGTAGGGCAGGACTTCTCTGTCTAAGGGACCAGAAGGAAGACAGTGTTTGGGTTACTATCATCTTGCTGGTCTTGTGTTCTGGGACCTCGGTCCAGAGTGCTCTGAGATCACTTTGGTCAGAACAGTACTTTCCAGGCCACCCAAATTAGAAGTTGTAGATATGAAATCCACTGGGCAGATGGTGAATATGTGGGCTTTCCTTGATCACACAGGCAGGTCTGAGGCACTTTTTATTGATGTGAATGTCTAAATCTCCATATGTAAGAGAGGGGAAGGACCTTGGCACTTTGGACAGAAATAGAAGTACTATTATGCCCTTTATCAAAGAAGCAATGTGGCAGACTTCATGGGAATAAGGGAAAATGTTGATGCACCCTGGTCATAAGGGGAATTTCTGAGACATTTTGTGCAAAGATGAAGGTCTACACCTGTTCGTCAGAGGGGTAAAATCTCTGGCTGTATTCAATGAAATAGGAAAGAGTATTTTCCATTGAGCATAAAGTGAATACCTTGTGGAGCAGAGGAATGCCTGGAACTGCCCGGTCAGCTTCCAACTTTTTTTTTCAGTATTTAGAATATCCATATCTTTTGTGGGTCATGTGGAAGGTCGGGTATCCATATCTTTTGCGGGCTATGTGGAAGGTCAGGAAACAATTATTGCATTATTTTCCAGCAGGTTGGAAAATCCTCAGTCTAAGAAGCCTTTGGTCAGAGAGACAAGCCCAAGGCCCCTTTGTTCAGAGAGGTCATGTCTTAGATTGTACATAGCAGGGAGAAAGTTGGATGCAATCCTAGACAGTTGGGAATAAAGCAGGCATACATAGTCAATAGAACAAGATCTACGGACCTCTTACAAGAGGTGGTGGGCCTGAATCTCCCTTGGGAAAAAGAGGACATTTTCAGGCCAACTTGAGGATTGGGAGAAAATTTCTTCCCCCCCTAGACAGAGGGGGAAAGACTAAGTCTTTATGAGTAGAAGTGGCGTGTTTGTGGCTCCCATGTACAGAGGGAGAGAATATGAAAGAAAGACATTTTCAGAGCTCTTGGAAAGAGGGCAAGAATTTGGTGGCCACTGAAACAAAAGGACTAGTTCTGATGTCCCTTTCAGAGAAGGTGTTAGAGGTGAGACATATTTAAGTGGAAGTGGAAGGTCT
Source organism: Peromyscus eremicus (assembly GCF_949786415.1). Taxonomy (NCBI): domain Eukaryota; kingdom Metazoa; phylum Chordata; class Mammalia; order Rodentia; family Cricetidae; genus Peromyscus; species Peromyscus eremicus. The sequence goes on from NC_081430.1 coordinate 74,726,443, forward strand.
GAGCCCCCCTTCTTCTCAAAGGGGATGATTGAATCCTTGGTCAGAGCGAGCACATTTTGAGGTCCTTTTTGCCTGGACGTGGAAAGTCTTAGGGCCTTGGGCATATAGAGATGATCTCTGGCCCCCTCATTTGTGCAGCTTAGATATCAGGCCCTCTTGGTTAGAGAGTGTGCATTTGATGTCTTATGGGCAGAAATGGATGGTGTTTAGGAGCTGAAGACTAAAGCAGATGTAGGGAGAGTAGCAAAGTCACCAACCATGTAGAGAGAAGGGAGTGTCCCAGCCTACCTTGTGCAGTGGAGGAAGGACTCCATCACAGTGTAGAAGATTCACATCTCCAGGCACACTGTGGCAGGCCTGGCAGCAATCTGAGCATTATTATCAGTCATGATTGGCAATCTCAGTCTCTAAGTCCTCTTATCACCAGCTATATTGGTGTGTACATGAAGAACGCGACCTCTTCACTTTAGTGTCTAGAATGAAGGCAGATGACCTAAGTTTCAGGCTCTGTCAACTCAAAGCAGAACAAAGTGAAGTCCCTTGAGTTACACATGTATTTTCCTAGTGGCCATGGTTAGAGGGAGAAGATCTAAGGCCCTCCATTAGAGGGATAATTTGGAGGCCCACGTGCACATGGGGTGTGCTCTGAGGACCCTTTGATCCTGATCCCCTTGGGAAAAATGGAAATTCTGAGATTGCTATAGTAAAAGACAGTCATTCTTATGTCTGTCCTTGGACGGAGGGGGAAGGTCTGGGGTATGGTAATAGCAGAAAGGCCTGACAACCACTTTAATCAAAGTTCTGATAACCCTTCATCAAAATGGCATGATGTGTGATGCCTTGAGAATAAGGACAGTTTGGGGAGCCCATATTCAGAGGGGAAACTTCTGAGGTCATTCTGAACTGCCTTTCTTAGACAGAAAATGTTCGGCCATGTTTAACCAAATAGCAGGATCCAGTCACTCCACTGTGCAGAAGGGAAAAGCCTAGCTTACCTTGGGTGGTGGGAGAATGGTGTGGTTTTACATCATGTGTTTCCAACTGCTCTTTTCACCTTCCATTATCCATATATTACACTGACTGTTGGGAAGAGTACAAGAAGCAATTACAACGCTCTTCCAAAGGGATGTGTGATTGTCTGGACTTTGATGCTTCCTCGAGGTTGTATTGATCTGTGATTATCCATCAATAAAAGATGGGAACATTACAGAAGACAGTTTCTAACAACCATTTCTGGGCAGATAGAATGACTATTAGTTTTAGCTTTCTATATTTTGCCATCTGATCTAAACCTAGAATCTTGTGAGGTCCCGTTGGTGACAAATGTGTTTGCCTAGCAATCTTGGTTACAGGGATTGACACTAAGGTAATACAAGTTCAAGGGTCACATGTAAGGTGCACTTTGAAGGCAAGAAATTGTCTAGGGCCTCCCAAGGTCAGAGGCTAGATCTGAAGCTCCATTGAGTATAGAGTAAAGGAATGAGACCCCCTTGGCCATGGGAGCCAATTCTGAGGTCTCATTCCTCATTGTGGCCAGACACTTGTGGGCAAAAATAGGATCTCTGTAGTCTTTGTGGTTGAAAGGAGGTAATCATAGCCCTCTTTAGCACTACACTGAACTGCATGTGGGCAGATCTTATTCTCACTTGTACAGAGGGAGTGGTGTAAGGAATACTTGGTCTGAGCCCTCTTTAGTCAGAGGGAAATGACTTAGGCCCACTTGCAAAGAAACTGAAAGTTTGAGGGTTTTTTCCACAGAATGAGTACTTGAAACCACCTTGGGCAAATGGGGAAGGTCTGCAGTAGGCTTTGTCCTGGGAGGGAGATTTGACATTCTCTTCAACTAAGTAAAAGGAGTGAGGTAACTTGAGAAGAGAGGAAGAGCTGGGCCCCTTGTCAGAAAAAGAAAACTTTGACCCCTGGTTGGGCAAAGGTATGAGTTGGAAAACCCTTGGATGGAGAGGGGAAGTGCCATGCACAGTTCTGTTGAAGATGGATGTCCCTGCAACCTTATTCAATGAAGGAAGGTCCCATCACTGCACTTCAGCTTCCAGCTCTGCTTTAGAATTTCCAAATCTTGTGTTGAGTCTCAGAGAGTTTGGGAGGCAACCAGCACCTTCTTCAAAGAGCCTGGATGGCTGTCCCTGGCTAGGTTGCCTCTTCTCTTACTTTGTCTTAGTCTGTATCTGGGAGGCAATGATGGGGCCACCTGATTTCTAGTGATGGGAATGAAGAGCAGAGCATAGGATCCAGTCTCTAAAAATACACTTAGGAACTGGGCCCTCAAACCAGAGTGGAGCAATGCATTTCCCTAGCCACCAAGATCAAAACTGAAATGTTTAAATCTCTCTTATTTGGAGTAGCATATGTTGGAGGTGCTTCAAAGACTTAAGGGGATGCTTGAGGATTTGTGAAATAATAATAATACAAGGTATGATGCAATATTATTCAAAAGAGAATGTCCAATGCCATCTTGAGAATAAAAGGAATGCCTGAGTTTCCTTGGGTTAAAAACAGAGGTTCCTATTCCCCCTTAAACAGGTAGGTAACATATAAGACCACATTGTTAATGGGGGGAAGGGTGGAGGCTCTGTATGACGCAGGGTAGTTCTCATGACGCCAATAAACAAGGAATGTGTGAGGTCTCGTGGGAATAGCGGAGTTCTGAGACCCTCTCCTCAGGAATGAGAAGTCATGAGACCACCTTCTGAAAAGGAGAAACCCTGAACATCTTTGTTCACAGGGAGGGGGACCCCAGCCATATTTGATAAAATAGGAATATGCAATTCACCCATGGCCAGACGGGGAAAGTCCCAGGCTATTCTGAGTAATGGGAAAAGGTCCTGGTTCTGCCTCACTAGCTTCCAGCTATTTTCCCCAATACAAACATACAAACCCTGTGTGAAATCTTTGAGAGTCTAAGGCAAATCTCATAACAGTTTTCCAACAGGGTAAGTGGTTATGCAAGCATTGGTGTTTCCTCAAGGTGTGTTGAGCTGAACATATCTGTGGATACAAGATAGGAATAGTGTATTTTCGATAACCAATTTTGAGGCAGATGGCTTGAGAGCTGATTTCATCTTTCTATCTGCTGCCTATGATCTAAAAGCAGAAAGTTGTGAGGTCTCATTGGTCACACATGTGTTCATATGGCTATCTCTGTCAGAGGGGTCAGCTCTACAGCAATCTTAGTTAATAGGGGTATGTGTGACGTCACCATGGAAAGAAGGGGAGCTCCGATGGTTCTTTAGACATAAGGGTGGGCCTAAAGTTGCAAAGAGCAGAGGGTAGAGGTCTGAGACATCCCTCGGATACGGGGGACAGTTTTGAGTGCCCTTTCCATAGAGCTTGATTTCCCAGATCTCCTTTTACAGAAACTGGATGTTTGAAATCCTCTTGCTGGATAGAGGTATATAATTGGCCCACAACCTAGTGGGAAGATCAGGAATGTCTGAATCTTGTTTGTGCAGAGTGGTATAATGCACTTTTGGGTCTGACACCCCTTTAATGAGAAAAGAAAAGACTCAGAGCCACTTGGTAGGAATGGGAATATGTATATAAGGACCATGTAACACAAAAAAAATGTTTTAGGCCCCTTTGGGAAAATGGGGTTTAGAACAACCTTAATCTTAGGAGAGTTCTGACATCCTGTTCCACATACTGAGAAGGAATAATATAGTAATAATAATAATAGTAATAATAATAACAGGAAAAGTGGAAGCTCTGAGCCCTATGTAAGAGAGAAATCCTCTGAGGCCCATTGAAAAATGAAGACAGAATCTCCTTTGGGCAGAGGGTGAAGGTGCCATATACACTTCTGTTGAAGGTGCATATCCCAGGTACCGTATGAAGTGGAGAAAGTTCCCAGCATTGATCATGAGCTTCCAACTCTTATTCAGAGTTTTGTATCTTCATAGTTTGTGTTCATTCTGGGAGAGACAAGGCAGCAACAACCCATGTCTTCTTCCAAGGGCCCGAAGGACTGTCCCTGGCTAGGTTGTTTCCTCTAGTTTGTGTTCAGCTGTCCTGATCTAGGCAGAGATGTTGAAGTCATTCCATTTCTACTGACTGGTCTAAAGGCAGACACCATGGGTTTCTATGCTGCAATTGCTAAACTTGGCCTATGGGACCTCAAACCAAAGTGGACTGGTACCCCTTGTTTATAGAAAGAGTCTCTCAAAGACCTGTACCTGATCAGTTCAATGTGAGACCCATTTGGCCATATGTGGAAAGATGTCAGGCCCCATTCTTGAACAGAAGAAAGGTTTGTGTTGGTAGGGTTAGTAGGAATGAGCAGAAAGGTCCTAGAATACTTCATGCAGAGGATGAAGCTCCCAGGTTACCTTGGGAGTTGGATTGAAGGTGCGGGCAATACCTTATCAAGTCCAAACGTCCTCATACTCCAGAACACCCTTGTGTTCTGGACTCTGAGCCTTGCTTGCCAGCACTCAGAGCATTTTTCTTATAGGTTGGTTGGTAATCCCTGGCTCTGCATCCTCCACAAGCCTTTCATCAGCAGCACAGGCATGGGCAACAAAGATGGAACTGCTCTGTTTCTGTAGAGAATCTTAAAAGTAGAAGGTGTTTGATCAGGGATCAGATTTTTACAGTCATGTCCCAGGATATCCATTCAGAGTGATCTGACATCCCTTTGGTCATTTGGGATTGCCTGGCCACCCAGGTCAGAAGGGAAAGACTGAGACCTCAGTTAGAGGAAGAGAGCTGAGGTCTCTGTGGATAGAAGTGGTTTCTCTGAGGAAGCCATTGTCAGGGAGTGTTGATTTGAGGTGTACTTCAGAAAAAGATGAACATCTGAGAGAGTTTTCATGTCACTGGCCCAGTCTGTATTCCCTCAATCATATGAGTTTGTATCGGTCCCCTTGAAATGAAATGGTGTGTCTAAAGTCCGCTTGTTCAAGGAAAGTAGAAACGTAGCCAACTTCCTTGACAAGGTATTATGTCAGAGGTTCTTCATGACATCAGTATTGGGCCTCCAGTTTACCTTGCACTGAAGGGCAAATTTGGGACCCATTTATTAAGAAGAATTGCTGAGGCCCACTCCATAATATCAGGAAGTGTGTGGCCCCCTCACGCAAAATGAACACCTAGGCTTCCTTTGGACAAACTGGAAAAATGTAGGTCTCCCTTTGTTTCAGGAGGAAGATCTCCTAAATCAAAGGGAGAAAGAGTAAGTACCGTTGGGGAGAGAGGTGTTTCTGAGGCCCATGTGACAGGGGAGATGTGGTCAGAGTATGAAAATCCCATACAACTCTGAGCAAAAATTAAAACGAATACCATACCTCATAAGGTGCCAGCATTGCCTTGCCTTCTAACTCTTCTCCACAGGTTAGGATGTTCATATCTTTAGCTGAATCTGCAAGAGACCAAGCATCAGTACCAGGATTCATTAGCAGCTTGGGTAGGAGCCCCAGTGTGGTTGACTCCTAAGAATTGTGTTCAGCCAACCAGAACTGGGTGGGACTGATGATTCCACACTATGACAGGTAATTTCACTCAAGGAAGTGACATGGGTTCCAGATTTCCTTGGTCTTCTTCTGTCAGCTCTAACCAGAGTGACCAATGCTCCTTGGTCAGAGGTGAAATATCACATGTGCCCTTGCTCAGAGGGGCAAGTTCTGAGGGCCCTTGGTGTCAAAGGGGAGATTTTAAGGCCTAAGTTATCAGATCAAAAAAATAATAAGGTTTAGGAAAGGAGACAGATCCCAGACCTTGTTGGGCAGAGGAGAACATCCCTGCTTACCTTTTCTAGAGGAGGAGGGTCTAGACACTCCTAGTCAGTCTCCAAATCTTCAGTGAACTCTAGAAAAATCCTTATCTCTGAGGACTTGTTGAGGCTTGACAGCAACCAGAGGGTTCTTCTGACAGGTGGGGCTGTTCTCTACTTAAACTCACGATAAGCTGCACAGGTGTGGATGTGGAGGACAGTCATCTTTCTGGTGAGCAGCTTGAAAATAGATGGCCTTGGGTCCAGGGTGAGGTTTTTATTCTTCTGTCATGTGATTTCAGTCTAGCGTTCCATGAGGTTCCTTTGGTGGTCAAGAGTGTATTTCCTAGTCACTCAGGTCTGAGAGAGAAGCTCTAGTCTCTCTTAGATGTCTGGTAGACCAGAGTCAGCCAGGAACACAAGGAGAAGCTCCTGTGTTTTCTTGGTAATGGGGTCTCAGTTTCAAGTACCTGTCAGCAGTGAAAATATTTGAGACACACCCTTCAGTCACAGGGCCAGCTCTGTAACTTTCTTCATCGAAGGGGCATGTCTCAGACCCCTCCAGTACAGACAGACAAAGTCTAAAGTTTTCTTGTTCAAAGAGGGTGTGTTACAGCAGCCCTGCTTTTGCATATCTTGAAAGTCAGGGACTTCTATGGTTGGAGGAAATAAGTCTATGGCCCTCTTCAGAAGATGTTCCAGTGAGAAGTAAGTCTCCTGAATTAGTGAGATAGTTTCTTCTCCGGGGGCATATCTAATACTCGATGGAGTTATTATCTGGAGGTATGAATCCTCCTGGTTCTGGAAGGATAATTCTGAAGCCCCATTGTGACTTTGCATAAATTCTATGGCACATTGATTTTATAGGGGTTGTATTTGTGTCCTTCTTGGGACACTAAAGAGGTCTGTGGCCACTTGCTTCTCAAGTTATATATCTAAGGTCCCCTTCAGTCATTGAGAATGTGTTTGACACCCTTGTTCTGAAGTGGTAAGTATGAGGCCCATTTGTCAATTAATGATTGTCTGAGGTCCTCTGGTTCTCAAAGGAAAGGTGTGTCAATGTCTCTTGTCAATTAGTAAATGTCTGATGTCCTCTGCTTCTCAAAGGAAAGATGTGTCAATGTCCCCTGAACACTGGGGAATGGCTGAAGCTTTTGATGTTGACGAGGTAAACCCAAAATCCCCTGAGTTACTGGGGAAAGTTGTGAGTTACCTTGTTTCTAGACAGATAAGACTGGGGCTACCTGGGCCATTGGGGAGGGTCTGAGCTCCCCTGGTTCTGAAGGACAGATCAGAAGTCCCCTTGGTCCAGACAGCAGTTTGGAAGACCTGTGGTTCTGCAGTGGTAGCTGTGAAGCCTGCTTGAGAACTGGTGGAGTGCATTTGGTCCTGATTCAGAGGAGATGTGCCTGAGCACACCATGAGCCCCTGAAACAATTTGAACTCCACTTCAGACATTGGGGAAAGTATGAACCAGGAAGCCAAATGCACTCCACTAATTCTCAAGCAGGCTTCAGACCTACCACTTCAGAACCACAAACTGCTGTATGGACCAAGGGATCTTCTGATCTGTCCTTCAGAACCAGGGGAGCTCAGATATTCCCCAATGGCCCAGGTGGCCTCAATCTTATCTGTCTAGAACAAGGTAACTCACAACATTTACCAGTAACTGGGGGGTGGGGGGGTTGGATCTACCCCCTCAACAACAAAAGCTTCAGCCATTCCCCAGTGTTTAGGGGACATTGTCACACCTTTCCTTTAAGGGCCAGGGGGCCTCAGTCATTCACTAATTGCCTTCTGATTCTGAAGGAATAAGTCTGAGGCCCCTTTGTCAGAAACACAATTTGGAGAACCCTTGGACAGAGTGAGAATATTTGAGGCACCCACAGACAAACAGGGAATTTTGAGGGCACCATTCTTTGGAGGCAGAAAGTCTCATGTTGGGGAAAGCAGAAAGGTCAAAGAGTTTGATGGGGAACAGGGGCACATCAAGAGTCAATTTGGGGATTAGAGAAGGCCTGAACATTTCCTTATCCAATCTTCATGGGAATCTAGAACATCCATGACATGCAGGGCAGGCAGCAGTGTGATCAATCTCCAACATGCTAGGAGACAGTTCCCAGCTAGGTCTCCTGACCAATTCAGCTACCTACTTCTGAACATGAAGGGCATGGGCTTCTTTATTCCTGTTGACCAAGATAAAGGCATATATCCTGGGTTTAGGGTGCTGCTGGATACTCTTAAGCTCTAGGAATCAGGTCCTTTTATTTTTTCACAGAGGTCATGAAGTCAGATGACTGGAATAAGAAACACCCAGAGCCTCTTAGGCAGAGGGAGTTGATCTGTCCCCCGCTAGGTCAGATGAAGTCAGTCTAGGGCCACATTAGTCAGTAGGAACACATACTGTTCTCAACGGGTAATAGATTGTGTAGCATGTTCTAGGTAGAAACTGTGACATATTCTTAATCAGAAGGGAAACACCTGCCTTGCTTATGGTCAGATGGGTCTATCTGATGCCTTGATGTGCATCTGAGGGAGCCAGGAATGGAAGTCAAAGGTTTAACAGCTGTTTGATGACAAGGAAATGTTCTAAACTCCCGTTGTTCATGTGGGGCACAGAGTGGAAAAATATGAGTCCAGCTTGTGGATAAGTAGATCTGAAGATGTCATGGTAAGAGAGAGTAGGGCCCAGGCTCCCCTCTTGAGATGAACATCTTAAGAACTTCAAGTTGACAGGCTTGTAAGGTCTGAAGCCTCCATGGGCAGAAGAGAGTATGTGGGAGCCTTCCAAGGGCAGAAGTTGAAGTTCTGACCCACTCTTGTTTAGAGGGCACATCTCTGAGTTCCCTTTGGTCACAAGGAGCACATGTGAGGCTCAGCTTGTTAGACTGGGTATGCCTGAGGCTCTCTCTTTCAGATTGAAACATTCTAAGACTGCCTTGAACAGGATGACCATGAGAAATTCTGAAGCCCCTTTGGTCCCATTGAGAAGGTCTGATACCTGCTTAGGGGGAGAGGTTAGAACTCTCGCTCCCTTTTCGTAGCGGGATCCTTTGGAGACTGCATGAGATTGAATATGAATATCTGTGGCCTCCTAGGAAAGAAGGGTCACGGGTAGGGGCCCCATATTCATATTGGAAAACTGTGCCTGTCCCTTGGTAAGAGAGGGAAGATCTCAGGTCCCCTAGTTGAGACAGGGTATGTCTGAATTCGTCTTGGACAACAGAGAATGATGTGCCACTCGCTTTTGGAACTGGTGAATATATGTTGAGTCCCCATTGGACAGGATGCAAAGCCCTGAGCCCCTCTCTGGCACTAGTGGAAGGTTTCTGTACCTCTAGGACAGAAAGAAAGAGGGTTTTGTCTAAAGTCCTCCTTGGTAGAAATAGAGTGTCTGACATCATTGATTTGGGGTGATGAGGAGGGTATGGCACTCCCATTGGGACTGTCTCCATCCAGAGATGAGTTGAAGCTTTCTTGGGCTACAGGGGAAGTTTTGATGGCTTCTTGAGTACAAAGGGCATCTCTGAGTCTTCTCCTGGTAGGAGGAGAAGTAGTATGGCTGGAAGTCCCATGGGGAAAGGTGGAATGTCTGAGATTCTCTTCATGAAAGGGAGTAATTCCCAAGCCCCCTTCTGTACAGATGAAAGGTTCTATGTTCTCTTGGGGAGTAGGTTTTGGTTTCTGGTCCCTTTTGGCAGATGAAGAATGTCTGAGCTGACTTTTTGACAAAAAGAATTGTTTACAGCCCTCATGCTCTGAGTGGGAAGCGTGAACATCTGCTTTGTCAGAGGGGGCCTTTTCCAATTTGGTTTTGGTAGATTTGGAATGTCCAGGGATGCCTTGGGGAGATGGAGAACTTCTGCAGCCCTCCTCCTGAGATTGTGAGGATCTGCAGTCTCCCCTATCAGAAGGAGAATTGGTGAGGCTCCCTTTGGGCTCAGTCTTAAGCCTTACACCCCCTTTGTTGGGAATGGAAACTTTGCCCCCCTTTTTGGGAGAATGATGAAGTTTCAAGCCGTCATCTTCTGATGAGACAGATTTGAGGCCTGCTTCTTTAGAAGCATGTCTCGATTTTGTTTTCTTGGATTTAGAATGTTTGGAGTCACCTCATAGAGAGGGAGGATGTCTGAGATCTTCTCTAGGAAGGGAACTAGATCTGAAGCTCAACTCTGATGATGTTGGGAGTGGAACACTCCTCTGAGGAGTAGAGGTAGGACTTGAGTCCTTTCAGGCCTACATTGAAGATGTGAGCTTACCTTTGGCAGAAAGGATAGATCTTAACCCATGAAGTTCTGAAAGGGGATATCTAATACCCCTTTCAGTAAATGGGACGTGTCTTGATACATTTTTGGTACAATTGTAATGTTTGGGGCATATTTTTTGAAAAGGAGAATGCCTTGGGCATTCTTTATGAGAAAGAATAGGAATGAAGTCTCCAGGTGCACAAATGGACAGTCCTGGAAACTCTGTGGAAAAGCAAGATCCCACAGCTTCTTGGGTAGATGGCATAGGTTCTAGAGGCCCTTGGCTGGTTTGGTGTTTTCCGGAGTATCATGGAGAGATGTTGATGGCCCCAGATTTCCTTGAGGAGATACAGAAGGGCCAAGAGCATCTTGGTTAGATTTCAAAAGTCTCAGAGCCCCTAGCACAGATGGAAAAGATTCTAGAGTGTCTGACATTGATTCCAAAATTTTACAAACCTCTTTGGTAGACGACAACATTTTGATTGTCTCTGGAGAAAGTGGGGGAAGGTTTCAGAATCTGCACAGAAGGAAGTAAAAGTCCTAGAGAATCTTGGGAAGGTGGTGAAATTTCTGTAATCCCATGGGTAGAAGATGTTATTTTCTAGAGTACTTTGGGTACATGGCAATGTTCCTAGTGCCCCCTGGGCAGATTGAGAATGTCCAAGATCTCCTGGATCAGATGATGACTGTCGTAAAGGCCCTTGATCCAAACAAGTGCCTGAAGCCTCTTGGGATGACAAGGAAGTATCTGGAGACCCTTGAGCAAATGATGAATGTCCAAGAGATTCTTGTACTGATGTGGACTGTCCCAAGCCCCTTTTGTAGACAATGCATTTCCTAAATAGGTTTTCTGAGGTGGTGAATCTTCTGGAGTTGTTTTTTTGTTTTTGTTTTTTTTTGTTTTTTTTTTTCACCCAAAGACATTTACTGTAAACTGTGGTCTGTTAGTGAAGGTTTTATAGGCCCAGTTTGAGATGAGGCAGATTTCACAGGCCCTTGGTCAGATAGAGAATGTTCCAGAGTTTCCTGGGAAAATGTTGGTGATGCCAGTATCACTTGGTCAGATATTGAAGGGTCCACAGCACCTTGGGCAGATGTTTAAAGTTTCAGTGCCTCTAGGGCAGATACCAAAGTTTCTAGAGACCTTGAGATATATTTTAAATTTCTATAAACCTCTTGGTAAGGGGGCAAAGGTTCTGATTTCTCTAGTTTAAATTGTGAAGGACCCAGAGTCCTCTCCAAAGGAGCCTGGATTCCTAGAACACTTTGAGCAGATGGTGCAGACTCTACAGACCCTTGGACAGATGATGATGTTTCTCTAGCACCTTGAGTAGATGATGATGTTCTTAGAATACCTTCTGAAGATTGGGAGAGTCCACAGTCTCCTGGAGCAGATGAATATGCTAAAGCCTCTTGGGCTAAAGAAGGGCCAAGATCCTCTTGGGAAGATGTGTAAGTTTTTGGAGTCCATTGATCAGGTTGTGAATGTCCTATGTACTCTTGTGTTGATATGGAAGTTCCCAGAGTCCCTTGGGCAGATAGTGAATCTCCTAAACATCCTTTCTGAGATGGTAAAGGACCAAGAGACCCTTGGTCAGCGCTAGGCAATTCTGGACACAATTGGGCTGCTAATAAAGATTCCAAGGTCCCTGGTACAGATGGAGTAGGTCCTACTGAACCTTTAGAAAATGGAGAAAATTGAAGAATTTCCTGGAGATATTTTGATGATCCCTGAATTGGTTGGTCAGAATCACAAGGGCACACAGCACCTTGGGCAGATATTGAATGTCCCAGAGAACCTGGGAGAGGTGGCAAGGTTCCTAGTGTCCCTGATGAAGCTTCAGGAAATTTAGAAACCATCTGGGGAGATGGCAAAGTTTGTGATGTCTTTAGAATATGTTGGAAAGGTACCAGATACCCTGGGGAATGAGGCTGAAGTGCTAGAGTACCTTGCACATCTAATGAAGCATCTACAGTTCTCTGGACAGAAGGTGATGTTTCTAGACTATTGTGGGAAGATAGCAAACTTTGCAATATCCCTTGGGCAGAGGGAGAAAGTCCACCTCCTGGGACAGATGGGAACTGTGCTACAGCCCCTTGATCATAAGAAAGGTCTAGCACTTTGGGGGAAGATGTGGAGGTTTCTGGAGACCCTTGAGCAAATGATGAATGTCCTAGAGACTCTTTCCCCTGGGAAAATTGGGAAGGTCCCTGAGTTTCCAGAGAAGGAGACTTGAGTCTCAGATGGCCTTGGGCATATGGCAAAGGTTCTTTATTCCCCTGGCTAGCTGGTGAAAGTTTCATAGCCCCTTGGGCAGACGTCGATGTTCCTAGAACACCCTGGGCAGATGGAGAAGATCCTAGAGTCACTGAAGTAGATGGTGAAGATCCCAAATCCCCTGTTGAAGAATTGGATATCCTTGTATCACCATGTGTACATGTAGAAACTTTCAGAGTTTCATGCGAAGACAGGCAAGGTCCTTCAGCTTCTTGGAAAGATAACAAAGGTCCTGCACTCACTTGAACAGATAAGGAAATTACCAAAGGCCCCAGAGAAGATGCTGTAGGTCCTAGAGTCCCTCGTCCAGATGAAGAAATTACCATGTGCCCTTTTGAAGAAGGCATAGATCTTGAAGAATCTGAAGCAGATTGATCTGTTTGTTGAACCCTTTTGGCAGACTGCAAAGACTCAAGAGGTGTCTGGGAAGAAACAGAAGGTTCTAGAGTACCTTGTCCATGTGTAGAGAGATCTAAAGTCCCTTCTACAGACAGGGAAGGTTCCCAAATACTTTGGGAAAAAAGGAAAGGACTCAAGTTTCCCTGGGTAGATATGGAAAGTTCCAGAGTCCCTTCATCATATACCACACGTCCTGGGGTAGCTGTAGAAGTTTTGCATGCACCTGATGCAGATGATGAACATTGTGGAGTCTCCCAGGGAGATGGCAAAGGTTCTAGAGATGCTTGCTCAGTTATAGAAATTCTCGGAGACCCTTGGGCAGATTTCAAAGTTTCTACCATCTTTTGGGCATGGTGGGTATATTCCTGAGACACTGGGGTAGATGGTAAATGTGGTACTGTGCTCTGTGCAGAAGTGGACTGTGAGGCTGTACCTTGTGTGTGTGAGGAAGTGATTGAAAGCCCTTGAGCAGATGGAGGATGTCCTGCAGTCCTCTGTGTAGATGTAGACAGTCCCATAGTCCCTTGTGTAGATAGGCAGGAACCCACAGATCCTTGAGCACAGTGAGGAGATGTGTGACTCCCTTGTTCTAAAGAGGAATGTCCCAGGGGCTTCAGGGCAGATATGCAAAGTTGGGTAGATAGCAAATGTGCTAGATCCCTTGAGACTGATTGCTTAGATCCTTGGTCATGTTGCAAATATCCTATAGTCCCTGAGGTAAACGGCAATGACCTTGTTGTCGTCCCTTGGACAGATGGTGATGTATCCTCAGATTCTACCACACAAGACAAGTGGCCTAGCTTACTTTGGAAAGATGTTGGTGGTCTCAGAACTGATAAGGAAGATGTCAAATGTTCTAGAGACCCTGAGCTGTATGAGAAAGAACACGTTGTACTCTGGACAGATATAGAATGTTCCTGAGGTCCTTGATTAGAGAGCAGAGATGGTAGAGGTCTTGAAGCAGATGGACAGGATTTCAGACCACCCATGGCAGAAGGAGAATTTTCCACAGATTCAGAGTTAGATGGTAAAATTTCAAGCGCATCTTGGGCAGATGTCAAATATCCATGAGTCTCCTGATGAGTTGAGGAATGTTTAAAAGCTCCTATGCTAGGTGGCAAATGTTCTAAAGCATCTTGGGCACATTGAAAATGTCCTTTAGTCTCTTGGGAAGATGATGAGTTTATCAGAGCCACTTGAGCTGGTTCCAAAGGTTGTATGGTCCCTTCTTCCAATGTAGATGGTTCTGGAGCTCTTTGGACAGACAGGGAATGTCTCACATCCTCTTGAGCAGATGGCAAATGTCTGAGAGTTCCTTTTGCAGATAAGGAATTCCCAACAGGATCATGGTCAGATATCATAGATCCTGGGAACCCTGAGACATTTTTCAAATACCCTGCAGATCCTGGGGCATGTGAATATGTCCCCATATCTGCTCCCACAGATGACAATGGTCCTAGGGTTTCCTGGGAACACAGGAAAGGTACCATATCACCTACACAAGACAGAGAATATCCTTGAGTTCCTTGTGTGGACTTGGGATTTTCCTTAGGCTCTTGTGCAGATAGGAAATGTCCCACAGACCCTTGAGCAAAGGGCACAGGTACTATACTGCCTTCTGAGGATGAAGAAATTCCTTGATGCCATTGTGCAGGTGAGTGTGAAGAAGTTTCCAGAGCCCCCTGAGAAGGGGAAACATGTCGCACAACTCCTTGTTCTAATGAGGAAAGTCCCAGATCTCCTGGCAAGTGGGGCAAACGTCCTGAATAACTTGTTGAAGATGAAAAAAATTCCTGAGTCCCTTGGGCAAATGGCAAAAGTTCTTTTGTTCCCTGGGCAGACTGGAAACAACACAGAACTCCTGGGGCATATGGTGAATGTACTAGAGATCCTTGGCCAGGCGATGACGTTCCTAGATACCCCTGCTTAGATGGTGATGGTACCAGGGAACCTGGAGGGGATGGCAAGTGTTCTGTAGCAGGAAGGCAGGAGGCAGAAGGATCTTTAGATGCTTTGGAAGACATGGAAGGTGTCAGATCCTCTTGTGCTAATGGTGCAAGTCCTAGAGTTCTTTGTACAGATGTGGACTTTCCCTCACACTCTTTGGCACATAAAAAAGGCTTCACAGTTCCTAGTTTAGATTTGGAAAGTGACAAAGCCCCTTGGGCATGGGGAGAATTTTCTGGAGCCCTTGACAGAGATGGAAAATGTCCCTGAAGCCCTGGGGTAGATGGTGATCGTTGTAGACCCTTTGGGACAGACAGAGTAGGCCTTTGAGCCTCTTGAGAAAATATGGAATGTCCAAGAGACCCTTGGGTAGATTGGCAAGGTCCCACAGTCTTGTGGTCACATATGAAACACTCCAGGGCCTTTTGGACAGATATAGAAGATGCGGGACTCACCTGAGGAGTACTTGTAGCTATTGATGTTTCTCTGGGAGCAGAAGATGCACGACTCCTTTTTGCATTAGGGAGAAGGTTCAAACTGTCTTCCTCAGACAAGGAAATACTGACGTCCCCTTGGTCAGAAGGATCAACTCTCAACCTCTTTTTGGTAGATATGGGATGCCCTGGGTCCACTTGGTGAGAGGAAGAATATCTAATATTTCCCTCTTCAGAAGGGATATGCATGAAACCCTCTTGTGTGAACGGGGAAGATTGTAAAGCACCTTGTTTGGATATGGTAGATCCTAGGGCCCTTTGTGCAGATGAGGAAGGGTCTATAGCCTCTTGTGTAGTTGTGGCAGATTTCTGATACTCTTGAAGGGATGAAAACATTCCCACAGCCTCCTGTGAAGTGTGGGAAGGTCCTGTGGGTGCTTGTGTACAGGTGGAATCCAAGGAATCCCCTTCTCTAGATGTGAAAGTTGCTACAGACTCTTGTGTACCCATGTCACATCCCATGGCCCCTTGATGACATAGGGTTGGATCCAGAACTCTGCGTACAGATGGACTATGTCCTGGAATATCTTTTGTAGATGTGTCACATCCAAGAGCCTTTTCTAAAGATGGGTATATGGCTGGAGTCCCTTTTGTAGATGTATCCTTTCCCACAGTACCTTTATCAGATAGGGTAGAACCCAGAGAGGGCTGGGCAGGTAGGGAATGTCCTTGTATCCTTGATGTATATGGAGAAATTCTGAGAGCCTCTCCTACAGATGTGGAAAGTTCTAGAGACCCTTGGGAAAGTAGGGAAGGTTGTGTTGTCTCAGCACCCTGGGCAGATGTGGAACTTATGTGTCGCATTTGGAGTGTCTTGGAATATGTTTGGTTATGTTGGGCCCGGTGGCAAGACAGGAAGGCCTTTTTGGCCGGCAGAGGATATTCGAAGCCCTCTTGGTCTGACAGGGATACCATGAAATCCCCTTGTTCAGAGGGAGGATCTCTCCATCTCCTTTTGCCACAGTGGGAATGTCCAAGGTCTCTTTTCATAGCAGGAGGATGTTTGAATCTCCCTTTGTGAGAGAGAATAGGTCTTTGACCCTCTGCTCTAGATGTGGACAATCCTGGGATCCCCATAACAGATATGGAGGGACTTGGAACCCCTGGGGAAGATGGTGAAGGTGCTAGAGCCTTTTGTGTGTGTTGAGAAGGCCCAAGCGTCCCTTGGGCAGACTTGGGAGTTCCTACCACCTCTTGTGTATATGTGGAACTCTCTAGGGCCCCTTCTGAAGATGGAAAAGCCCCTGGTATAGATGTGGATAGTTTTGTTTCTGCTTGGGCAGATCTGGGTGGTGTGAGGCTCACTTGGGAAATAGTGTTCAGGTTTAGGGCCCTTTGGGCTGTAAGGGAAGATCTGAGCCCATTTTTTAATTGTGGAGGACATTTAAAGCCCTCTTGGTTTAATGGGGAAGTTATGAATTTCCCTTGATCAGAGGAGGCAGGACTCAAGATCACTTCAGCAGAAGTGGGTTGCTTAGGGTCCTTTTGGGGAGAGGGGGAATATCCTTGGCTGTCTTCATGAGAGGGCTGGGCAGGTAGGGAATGTCCTTGTATCCCTGATGTATATGGAGAAATTCTGAGAGCCTCTCCTACAGATGTGGAAAGTTCTAGAGACCCTTGGGAAAGTAGGGAAGGTTGTGTTGTCTCAGCACCCTGGGCAGATGTGGAACTTATGTGTCGCATTTGGAGTGTCTTGGAATATGTTTGGTTATGTTGGGCCCGGTGGCAAGACAGGAAGGCCTTTTTGGCCGGCAGAGGATATTCGAAGCCCTCTTGGTCTGACAGGGATACCATGAAATCCCCTTGTTCAGAGGGAGGATCTCTCCATCTCCTTTTGCCACAGTGGGAATGTCCAAGGTCTCTTTTCATAGCAGGAGGATGTTTGAATCTCCCTTTGTGAGAGAGAATAGGTCTTTGACCCTCTGCTCTAGATGTGGACAATCCTGGGATCCCCATAACAGATATGGAGGGACTTGGAACCCCTGGGGAAGATGGTGAAGGTGCTAGAGCCTTTTGTGTGTGTTGAGAAGGCCCAAGCGTCCCTTGGGCAGACTTGGGAGTTCCTACCACCTCTTGTGTATAGGTGTATATGCCACCTTGGGCAGCTGTCAAAGGTTTTAAAGTCCCCTGGGGAGAGGTGGTGGGACTCAATCCATTTTGGGAAAATGAGAAATCACTGAGCCCCCGTTTTGGAGAAGGTTTGGAACCCTCTTTGCCTGATGGGGCCTGTTGGAGGCCCCCTTGATCAGAAGGGCCCTGTCTAAAACTCTTAGGGGGAGAACTGGAATTATTGGTGACCCCTTGGGTAGAGAATGGACTTCTGAAACCCCTTCTGGAAGAGGAGACATGTTTGATTTTCCTTTCAGCACAAGTGGGAGGTCTCTGGGATGCCTGGGCAGATGTGGAATGGCCCATAACCTCTTGAGTGGATACGGATAGTTCCTGAGCATTTTGGGAAGAAGCGGAAGATCCCAGAGCTCCATGGGTAGGTGGGGACGGTTGCAGAGACCCTTGAATATGTGGGGAAATTACCGGTCCACGTTGGTCAGTGGGAGAGTCGGCAGAAGATGGCCCAGGCACTGTGTGGTCTTTGAACTTTTCACTAGCATCTCCAGCACAGTGTCCTGAAGATGTTGCACTTACTCTGGTGCCCGACTGGTCAATGTCCATAGGTTCCTCAGACACAGCAGACATAGCCAGGCTTCTTTTCACCTTCCCAGGTATGGGCCCGGTGGCAGGCTGTAGGGCAGATGGTCTGGGTTTCCTGCTCAGTGGGTTACTCCTGCACTCAGGAACCTCCCGCAAAAGTGGAACTTTTCCTCCCTTGTTCTCTTTCAGCTCCTTTATGGGCTCCAGGGTCTTCTTACTGGATGTACTCTTTATAAGAGCCCTAAGATTCCTTAGGCTATCTG
Organism: Peromyscus eremicus; assembly: GCF_949786415.1. Lineage (NCBI taxonomy): Eukaryota > Metazoa > Chordata > Mammalia > Rodentia > Cricetidae > Peromyscus > Peromyscus eremicus. Next base: position 74,744,445 of record NC_081430.1, read on the forward strand.
CAGTGTGTGAGTCGGGAACTTTGAATGTTTTGTCCTCATAGGGCTTTTGGCACCTGAACTTGGTCCGAGTCAGTCGAATCACCCCCGGAGGTGCAAAGTCCCTTGGGTCTTTGATGCTGGTCAAGTGCTTCCCCCATTGGGGTGAGGTGTCATCATCCCTTTCGGGGACACTGAAGGGGGTCCCAGGCCGGGGAGGCTGGGAAAACCTCCGTCCATGGTCATCAGCCCTTTCGGGGACACTGAAGGGGGTCCCAGGCCGGGGAGGCTGGGAAAACCTCCGTCCATGGTCATCAGCCCTTTCGGGGACACTGAAGGGGGTCCCAGGCCGGGGAGGCTGGGAAAACCTCCGTCCATGGTCATCAGCCCTTTCGGGGACACTGAAGGGGGTCCCAGGCCGGGGAGGCCGGAAAAACTGCGGTTTATGGTCAGAGGGTAACGTCCGGGCTGAGGCTTGCTGGCCTCTCTCCATACATCTGGCTATTTAGCCAATAAGGCAGTTGAACAAGAAAAAGGGAAATGGGAAATTGCCCCTCTCAAGGGACAGTGAATATACTTGCCATTTGGTGACTCGTGGCAAGCGGCAGCTAAGCAGTATCCTCTGAGAGAGGCTCTCCTTTCCTGAGAACTGCGGACATGTCCCGAAGGGCGCACAGAATTCGAGTGACAATTGGTCTCAGGAACCCAGCAACGCTGGAATGGGGCCCTTGGAATGGCTGTCCTTGGGGCTGCACGGGCCAGTCCCGAGCTGCCTCACCTGGCCATTCTGCATGCAGTAGTAGGGCAAACATCCAAGCTTTCTGAATGAGGAGGGACGCTGAAGACCCTCTCCTCTTCCTTAGGGTCAAGAGTCCTAGCTAGTCTGGTGTCCACTGTCAGCGGCCATGACAAGGACTGTTGAAGGGGCACCATGATTGGGAAAGGCAAGGGGTGCTGGGAAGAATGTGCTCTGGGTTCTCTCTTGCACCAGGACGGTACTCGCTGTCAGGACGCCGTCGGTATTGCGATGAGGTCTGCTCGAGCCTCATAACTGAATGAGAAAGGGGGATCCAGACCCTCGCTCCTCAGAGGCTGTGCGGGCCAGCCAATCACTGTTTGTTGTGCTAGGGAAAGAACAAGTGATTGCGTTTGAATGGAGGAGAGGATGCCTGGAATTGATATTACAAATGTTATTCTGCATTTTAAGGATGGCCTATCCTGGGATTTTCTAGGTAAATTGTGACAACTTCTGTGAACGTCTTCCTGTATGCTGAAATACGTCTCTAGATTGCTTAATAATACTTACTGCAAATATATATGTGTGTGTGTGTGTGTGTGTGTGTGTGTGTGTGTATAGTTAGTTAGTTAGTTAGTTAGTTAGACAAGAAGGACAAGAAAAATAATCTCCTTTGAGTGCAGTTGCAAGTTGTTTTTCCAATACTCTTATCTGCTTTTGCTTAAGTTCACAGATTCAGAACACAGGCACAGTTGAACTCCTGAATGCAGCCCCTATGGCCTTAAACAATTGCTTTGTCTGTCACAGTTTACATGTTGGGTCTTATAGCATTTATATATTTGGATTGCTTTTGGAAGGTCATATGATTCCCCTGAAGACACAATATGGCCAATGGTTCATATTAGTGGCTCTACATGGGCCATTCACTTTTTCATTCCAATGATGTGGCTGTGGCAGAGTTGTACAGAATGACTTTTGAAACCCTTAGTCAAGTTGATTCTTGGAAAGGTCATGTTTATATAGCAGTTAATATACTGAGAAAGTGTAAATTTTTAAGGATATGGATGAAGATGTTATTACTGATAGAGAAACTTGCTTTGCTTGTTGCACATTTGACTAGTTTTCCTCTGAGCAGTTTTTGTTGTTGCTGGATGAAAGGCTTTTGTTTATTTATTTCGGTGCTATATTTGTTTTTGTGAAGGATTTCTGTTTCCCTCTGGCCACAGACAGTCAGGCTTGCATCATTCAGAAGCATCGGGGCACTTTCCTATCTTCGAATTATCTTCCTGTGCCACTGCCTTAGTGATTTGGCACATGCTTTCTCCTTGGAATTTCTGAATGCTTCTCAATGCCTTCCATTGTTTAGCCCCAGTTTATCCCACTACTTTCAGTTTTAAAGGTGTCTGTCTCCAGGAAACCCATTCTTTTCCTGCAATCTGGGATAAATTGACTTCTTGTGTAATTTTGTAGCTCACTGTGTTTATCTGCATACTAGCACATATCATAACTCTCATATACCTTTGACTCACTTATCTGAATTTCCTGTTGGTCTTTTGAGGTCCTTGAAAACATTGGGTTTGCATACCAACATCATGCTGCTAGGCATTAAAAACTTGGTGTAAGGTAAAGTCTTACTACTGACATACTTGCACATCTGTGGCTATTGCTGCAATGTTCACAATGCTAAGGAATGGAACCATTCCCTTCTGTTATGAGATGAGTAGATAAAATGTAGTATATATACACAATGGAATTTTATTCAACTAAAAAGACAAATGAAATCGTGGCATTTGGAGGAAACTGAAGATTCTTTTTTTGGGGGGGGGTATTTCGAGACAGGGTTTCTCTGTGTAGCTTTGTACCTTTTCTGGAACTTGCTTTGTAGACCAGGCTAGCCTTGAACTCACAGAGATCCGCCTGGCTCTGCCTCCCGAGTGCTGGGATTAAAGGCGTGCGCCACCACCGCCCAGCAGGAGATTATTATGTTAGGTCAAGAGGCCCAGATTTGGAAAGAGAGAACTACCATAGGTTTTCTCTCAAATGTGGATTTGAGATTTATTTTTTTATATATTTGGATACATATGTGTGGTTATGTGGGGTATGTCATAAAACTAGTAAATAAAGCATGAGAGGAGAGAAAGAGATCTTCAGAGGAAAATAAAAAGTGTAATAGAATACATATGACATAAAAGCATAACGGGGTGCATACTAGTTACTGTTTTATTGCTGTGATAAAACACCATTACCAAGGCAACTTGTGAAAGGGAGGAGTTATTTGCCTTATGATTCTAGAGGGATAAGAGTCCATCATGGTGGGAAGCATGGCAGCAAGCAGTAGGCATGGTACCAGGAATAGGAGCTGTGAGCTCACCTCTCCAAGCACAAGTAGGAGGCTCAGAGAGTGACCTTGACATTGTGTGAGTCTTTCAGCTTTCAAAACATGCCCCTCAGGACATACTTCTCTTAGCAAGGCCATACCTCCTAAGACACCCCAAACAACCACCAACTGGGGACCAAGTATTCAAACATGTGAGAATATGGGAGACATGTCACTCAAACCACCACAGGATGGCTATTGAAGGGAGCAATGCACCAGTAGGAGGAAGTCGTGGGATCTGGGGTGTCAACACAGGAGGATCAGCAATATGGAAGAGGGGAGACTGGAGAGATGGCTTAGCACTTAAGGGAACTGCTTGTTCTTCCAGAGGACCTGGGTTCGATTTCCAGATCCACACATTGGCTCACAATTATTTGTAACTCCAGTCCTTGTGGGAATGATATGGCACCCTCTTCTGACCTCTGTAGGCACCGGACATGTATGTGGTGCACAGACGTATGTGCAGGGAAAATGCCAGTACACATAAAAATGAGGAAGGAAGGAAAGGGAGTGAATGAAAATGCCGTAACAAGTCTCACTTTGCGTGCTAACGTTTAAGCCTGGTAAAGTATGTGTGTTGTTCAGCATCTGTGAGTTTGTATAGCTTCTGTTCTTTTCTTGTTATTGACTTATATTTTTATTCCCACTATATTTTATAAAATAAACGATGTTTATTGTTTTGTGTTCATTAAGACTTAACTTGCACAAAAAAATACCCACATGTGGTATATTTTAGAGGAGATTCCATGGGGTGCCAAGAAGGATGTATATGCCATACCTATTTAATAAACTATTCTGTAGGGATCTGTTAAGTCCAATCTATGTATGGTCTAGTCTAGCTCTGATGTTTCTTTACCTTTAGTTCATATGATGTGATATTTTATGTGGATTGTCAACAGGACCTATAATGAAGAAAAGGAGCCTGTGAGGGATTATCTAGATAAGGTTAGTCTCTGGGTGTGTCTGTCAGGGATATTTTGACTGGCTTAACTGAGTTAGGAAGACTCAACCTAAATGTGGGAGTCAGCATTTCATGGCCTGGGGTCCTGGACTGAATTAAAAAGGAAAAGGAGACCTGAATAGCAACATCCATCTCCCTCTGCTTCCTGACTGTAGAGGCACAATTACGAGCTGTCTAAAGCCCCTGTGGCCATGGCTCCCTGCTGTGATAGACTGTATCCCAGAATGGTGAGCCAATACAAACCCTTCATTTCTTTTGATGCTGTGTCAGGGTATTTTATTACAGAAACCAGACAAGTAACCAGCACAGATAACCTATCTAATGATGAGAATGAGGAATTGAAATCAATGATTAGTGTTGTAAGAGGACCTAAAGGACTTTTTCTTTAGTGTTTATTATGTGAAATTGAGAGCCCCAAGATTTGATATCTATATGTTTATAATAGTTACATATACTTGGTGGATTAGTAAAAGTTCACTTTACTAAAATTTATCTACTGTCTTTACCTATTCTCGCTAATTTTGATTTGAAGTCTACTCTATCATATACCAAAATAGCTGTGTCTGCTTGCTCTCCATATCCACTCAGTTGGTAGCTCGTCTTCTATCCTTTCGGTCCTTGTCTATAAGTGATTACACCAGTGAGTTGTATCTCTTTTACACATTTATTTAAATTTTTTTCATTTTACATACCAACCCCAGTTCCCCCTCCCTCCTCTTCTCCTGTCCTCCCCACCTGTCCTGATCCCACCTCCCATCTATTTCTTTGAGACAACAGGATAGTTGATTCTAGTTTCAATTCCATCAGCTAGTCTTCATCTCTTTATTGGTGATTTAAAGTCATTTATATTTAAAGTTATTATTAAGAGATGTTTAATAGTTCTTGTGATTTTGTTGATTTCTTTTTAGATTTTTAGATTATTGTTTGCTGTTTCTTTTTATCTCATCATTGGGGGTTTACTGCTTTCCTGTGTTGTACTTATGGGTTTCTTCATGGTTCTTCCTTGTTCATGTACTCCTCCAATAAAATTATTATTTCTTCATGATTAAAACTGTCACCATCCTCTGTGTGTTTGTTTGAATGTCCTTATTAACTTTGTAAGTAATAAAAGATATCTCTTCTTGTTGGTAATCACTCACTTTAAGAACTTCAAAGGTGCCGGGCGGTGGTGGCGCACGCCTTTAATCCCAGCACTCGGGAGGCAGAGGCAGGCAGATCTCTGTGAGTTCGAGGCCAGCCTGGGCTACCAAGTGAGTCCCAGGAAAGGCGCAAAGCTACACAGAGAAACCCTGCCTCGAAAAACAAAAAAACAAAACAAAAAAAAAAAAGAACTTCAAAGGTGATATTCTGTGCTTTTCTGGCTGTAAAGGGCTCCAGTGAGAGATTTGGTGTTACTGGGATGTTTGTCTTTGTATTTGTGTTTTGTTCTGTTTTCTGCTCTACAGCTCTTGATATTCTCCTTGATTGTATTTTTGAAGTCTTGAGCATGCTATGCGATGGAGAGGTTCTTCTCTGTTCATATCTTCTTGGAATTCTAAATGCATCTTGTATTTGAATCTTCATTTCTTTCTCTAAACCTCATAAATGTCTGTTTTAATTTCATTGACTACATTCTTAGTACCTTTAGTTTTTAATCTCAGCTTCTTCTTCTTTTAATACTTGGATACTTAAGGTTTTGTTTATCTTTTAAAAAATTTATTTATTTCTGTATTTGACATCCTGGCCACAATTTCCCTTTCCTCCTCTCAGTTCTCCCCCATTCTGTTCCCACTGCCCAGTCCCCTCCCCCTCTGTTTCTGTCCAGGAAAGCACAGGTCTCCATGAGTGTCAACAAAACATGGCATACCAAGTTGCAATAAGACCAAGCACCTCTCCATGTATTAAGGCTGGACAAGGCAACCCAATATGAGGAGTAGTTAGTTCCCCAAAAGCCAGTAAAAAGTTGGAGATGTCCCCTGTTCCCACTGTTAGGAGTCTGTGTGTTTGTCTTGAATGTCCTTATTAACTTTGTAAGTAATAAAAGATATCTCTTCTTGTTGGTAATCACTCACTTTAAGAACTTCAAAGTGCCAGGCGGTGGTGGCGCACGCCTTTAATCCCAGCACTCGGGAGGCAGAGGCAGGCGGATCTCTGTGAGTTCAAAGCCAGCCTGGTCTACAGAGCGAGATCCAGGACAGGCTCCAAAGCTACACAGAGAAACCCTGTCTCGAAAAACCAAAAAAAAAAAAAAAAAAAAAAAAAAAAAGGAAGAAAGAAAGAAAAAGAAAAAGAAAAATTCTGAGTTAATTGTCAAATTCTAGGAGAGGTAGCTGTATCATTTGTTGTCCAGTGTCTGCATGATGCAAAAATGCAGGGCTTATCTCAAGTTCTCTCTCGAATAGTCCATGAGGCTGGATCATCTCAGCTAGCCAACTTGAAATTGTCCTGAGCAGTCTGTAGTCTAAAACTGATCTTTGGATGATGTTTGTCAGGTTAGTGGTATTATTATTGTCCATGTGGAATCATCTTTGTGGGACCCCATCATCTTTTTGGAGACTTCAAAGTCACTATTAGGCCTAGTCATGATTCCCTGCAGAAAACTGATAGAGACTCAAACACAAAAATATGTATAGGCAGCTAGATGAAGCCATTTTCCTAGAATTAGTTAGTACTCTATATGACCATTAATATCATAACAAAAGTTTTAAATGTATATATTTATAAAAATCTTATAAATTTTGATATAAAATTCATACCATAAGAAAAGTTGTAAAGAATCAAAATAGAACCAAAGAATTGAGATTAGTGGCAATAGAATAGTCCCTTAATTTTGGTTTTCATCTGTCTCATATCAGATGGCTCTTCTGAAATGATACAGAGATTTTTGCATTTTCTTTTAACAAGCATGCTTGGGTTGAGAGAAGGAGAGAGCTATTCTCCAGTTCCAAAGCCAGCTTTAATTTTTGATTGAACAGAGACTATATAAAGAACATTTGCGTTAAGTGTCTGTAGAGAAGAGCAGAAACAAACTTTTAGAAAGACTTATGAAATTTTATATGTGATATAACAATAGGCCAATTTACTCTTTTTCTTGGGACATTTATTCTGGATGATTTGTCCTTTTTCTTCAGATGTCTCATTTGTCCTGTGTTCTTCAGATTCTTTAGCCTTCATTCTCCTGAAAGATAAAAACAAAAACCCTTCCCCAGCCTAACTTTGGGGAGGTTCCCTTTTGGTAAGTTATATCTGATTAAATGAAAAGCATTTGTTAGTGGTATAAGTTAATGTGAATTGGACAGTCATGCTGGTCGATGAACTATTACCTCTTCTAATTAAGAGGTTTCTCTTGTTCAAATCGAACCTTTATCAATTTTAATGGTACCCACAGCTTTTCTCCTCCTGTGGAAACAAAAGCAAAACCTCTTCCCCAATGTAACACATATCCTGGTTTCCATTCTGAGGTCAGCACATCTTTAAAGTATATAGCCTGATTTAATTCTGTAGTTTTTCCTATTATCCAATGTTTCTCTGCAGCTTTTGCTCCTTTCTCATTAGCATTGAGAAAATTTAAAGAGAGCATTTTGTAATCTATTTCTGGGGGTTTTTGTTACCCCTTTCTGTTTATTTATCATATTCTTTAGAGTTCTGTTTGATCTTTTTATAACTGCTTGACCTGTAGGATTATGTGGTATACCTGTAATATGTTTTATATTGTAATAAGCAAAAAACTGTTTCATTTTACCAGAGACATATGCTGGAGCATTGTCAGTTTTAATTTGTGCAGGTATTAACTTCTAGCAAATGCATGATTACAGAATCAGCTTTTTTAGAACTCAAAGCAGTTGCTCATCGAAATCCTGAATAAGTATCAATAGCATGATGTACATATTTCAAGTTTCCAAATTCTGCAAAATGAAACACATCCATCTGCCAGATTTCATTCCTCTGAGTACCCTTTGGGTTACATCTTGCTGATAGTAAAAAGAACAAGTAGGATATTGCCTTACAATTTCCTTGGCTTGTTGCCAGGTTATGGAAAAATCCTTTTTAAACCTTTACTATTGACATGATTTTTTTATGAAATTCTGAGGCCTCCAGCACATTTCCTATCAATAGTTTATCAGTCTCATCATTACCTTGTGCTAAAAGGCCTGGCAGACCTGTATGGAATTGGATATGAGTTATATATAAAGGATGCTTCCTATTCCTGATTATGTCTTGTAACTGAATAAATAACAAAGTTAATTCTGACTCATCAGGGATAAATTCTGCAGTCTCAATATGTAATACCACTCTTTCAGCATACTGAGAGTCAGTAACTATGTTGAGAGGTTCTGAAAAATCCATTAATACCAACGGAATAGCATACAATTCCAATTTTTAAACCAAATTATAAGGACTTTGAACCACTTTACTTTAATTTTCTAATTTGTAACTTGCCTTTTCTTGTTTGTTTTAATCTGTATAAAATGTATGGGCTCCAGATATAGGTGTTCCCTATAGAATTCAAGGCAGAATCCATCTTTTTATAAGTTGAATTATATCACTTTTGGGATATTTGCTGTTAATCTCTCCCAAAAAATTACTGCAAGCTCTTTGCCAAGGTTCATTTTCTGCCCATAATTTTTCAATGTCATCCTTAGTTAAAGGTACTATAATTTCTGCTAGGTCTATTCCTGCTAATTGACAAAGTCTCAATTTTCCTTTTAAAATCATCTCAGAGATCTTTTCTACATAAGTTTTGAGTTTTTATGCTGTTTATTTGGTAAAAATGTCCACTCCAATATAATATCTTCCCTCTGCATTAAAATTCCTGTAGGAGAATGCTTAGAGGGTAAAATAACCAAAAAGCAATCAAGCTTTGGATCCACATGATCCACATGTCCTTTCTGTACTTTCTTTTCCACCAAAGCCAATTCTCTCTCAGCTTCAGCTGATAGTACTATTGGACTACTTAAGTCCTTGTCATCTTCTAAGGTTTTGAACAAATTACTCGGTTCATCTTTTTTTTTTTAACCCCAACAACAGTTCATAGATGGGAAATGTCTCCAAATAATCTTTGAAAGTCATTAAGAGTCCATAATCAATTTCTCCTAATTTGCACCTTTTAGGGTCTAATTTTTTGTAGACCTATTTTATATCCTAAATAATTAATAGAATCTCCTCTTTGTATCTTTTCAGGAGCAATTTGTAATGCCCAACAAGGCAAATTTTTCTTTTCTTCTTCAAACATTCTTTCTAAAGTATTTGCATTTGAATCAGTAAAATATCATCCATATAATGATAAAGTATAGATTTAGGAAATTGTTTACATATTACTTCCAATGGCCATTATACAAAATATTGACATAGGGTTGGGATATTTAACATTCCCTGTGGGAGAACCTTCCATTGATATCTCTTAACCATCTGAGAATTATTATAAGTAGGCACTGTGAAGGCAAACCTTTCTCTGTCCTTTTCTTATAAAGGTATTGAGAAGAAACATGGATAAATTGATAAAACCCAACTATACCACTCTTGGGCATCAAAAAAAAAAACCATGGATAAATCAATAACTAATAGGCCATCCTTTAGGTAATAAAGTAGAAGCTTTTGTAGAGCAAAGGATACGGTCAACAAGGCAAAGCGACAGCCTACAGAATGGGAGAAGATCTTCACCAACCCCACATCTGACAGAGGACTGATATCCAGAATATATAAGGAACTCAAGAAATTAGACATCAAAATGCCCAACAGTCCAATTAAGAAATGGGCTATAGAACTAAACAGAGAATTCTCAACAGAGGAAACTCAAATGGCTGAAAGACATTTAAGGAATTGCTCAACATCCCTAATCATCAGGGAAATGCAAATCAAAACAACTCTGAGATACCACCTTACGCCTGTCAGAATGGCTAAGATCAAAAACACTGAAGACACCTTATGCTGGAGAGGATGTGGAGCTAGGGGAACTCTCCTCCACTGCTGGTGGGAATCCAAGCTTGTACAACCACTTTGGAAATCAATATGGCGTTTTCTTAGAAAATTGGGAATCCATCTCCCCCAAGATCCAGCTATACCACTCTTGGGCATATACCCAAGGAATGCTCAACCACACCACAAGAGCACTTGTTCAGCTATGTTCATATTAGCATTGTTTGTAATAGCCAGAACATGGAAACAACCTAGATGCCCTTCAACTGAAGAATGGATAAACAAAATGTGGTACATATACACAATGGAATACTACTCAGCAGAGAAAAACAATGACATCATGAGGTTTGCAGACAAATGGATGGATCTAGAAAAAATCATCCTGAGTGAGGTATCCCAGACTCAGAAAGACAAACATGGTATGTACTCACTCATAGCAGGATACTAGATATGGAACAAGAATGACTGGACTGCTACTCACATCACCAGGGAGGCTACCTGGAAAATAGAACCCCAAGAAAGACATGGGGATCGCCCAATGACAGAGAAATGGAATGAGATCTACATGAACAGCCTGGACATGAGTGGGGGTAGTGAAGGGCGAGGGTCGAGGGAAAGAGAGCTTGGGTGAGCGGGAGATCCCAGCTGGATCAACAACAGAGAGGGGGAACAAGGAATAGGAGACCATGGTAAATGAAGAACACATGAGAATAGGAAGAAGCAAAGTGCTAGAGAGGCCCACAGAAATCCACAAAGATACCTCCACAACAGACTGCTGGCAATGGTCGAGAGACAGTCCGAACTGACCTACTCTGGTGATGGGATGGCCAAACACCCTAATTGTCGTGCTAGAAACCTCATCCAACTACTGAGGGATCTGGATGCAGAGATCCATGACTAGGCCCCAGGTGAATCTCTGGGAGTCCAATTAGTGAGAATGAGAAGGGTTTATATGAGCGAGAATTGTTGAGACCAAGGTTAGATAAAGCACAGAGACAAATAACCGAACAAATGGAAACACAGGAACTATGAACCAATGGCTGAGGGGTCTCCAACTGGATCAGGCCCTCTGAGTGGGTGAGACAGTTGATTGGCCTGATCTGTTTGGGAGGCATCCAGGCAGTGGGACCGGGTCCTGTGCTCATTGCCATGAGTCGGCTGTTTGAAACCTGGGGCCTATGCAGGGTCCCTTGGCTCGGTCTGGGAGGAGGGGACTGGACCTACCTGGACTGAGTCTACCAGGTTGATCTCAGTCTGTGGGGAAGGCTTTGCCCTGGAGGAGATGGGAATGGGGGGCAGGCTGGGGAGAAGGTGAGGGGGGCGGGAGGGGGGAGAACAAGGGAATCTGTGGCTGATATGTAGAACTGAATTGTATTGCAAAATAAAAAAAAATATTGACATAGGGTTGGGATATTTAACATTCCCTGTGGGAGAACCTTCCATTGATATCTCTTAACCATCTGAGAATTATTATAAGTAGGCACTGTGAAGGCAAACCTTTCTCTGTCCTTTTCTTATAAAGGTATTGAGAAGAAACATGAATAAATTGATAAAACCCAACTATACCACTCTTGGGCATCAAAAAAAAAAAAAACCATGGATAAATCAATAACTAATAGGCCATCCTTTAGGTAATAAAGTAGGCAAAGGAATTTCAGATTGTAGAGTACCATTGGCTGAATTACTTTGTTAATTGCTCTTAGGTCTGTTACCATTCTCCATTTACCAGATTCCTTTTTTTTTTTTTTTTTTTTGGTTTTTTGAGACAGAGTTTCTCTGTGTAGCTTTGTGCCTTTCCTGGGACTCACTTGGTAGCCCAGGCTGGCCTCGAACTCACAGAGATCCACCTGGCTCTGCCTCCTGAGTGCTGGGATTAAAGGCGTGTGCCACCACCGCCCGGCTCCAGATTCCTTTTTAATAACAAATACAGGAGAATTCCAAGGGCTGGTTGATTCTTCAATATGCTGAGCATTTAACTACTCTTATACCAGTTCCTCTAAAGCCTGCAATTTCTCTGTTGTTAAAGGCCATTGACGAACCCATACAGGCTTGTCTGTTAACCATTTTAAAGGTAGAGCTGTTGGTGTCTTTGAAAGATCATCAGTTGTTGTGCCCTGTTCTTGTACAATCTGGATGGCTAGTGACTGCTCTTTATAATATCTCCTAATATTTCTCTCAGAAACATGTGTTAGTTTATGGTTTGTTTCTGAGGTTGGAGGAATGTTAATCTGGGTATTCCATTGTTGTAATAGATCATGGGCCCATAAATTCATAGCTATATTAACCACATATGGCTTTAATTTTCCTCTCTGTCCTTCTGGCCCTATACATTTGAGCCACCTTGTACTCTGTTTTACTTGAAATAATGTTCCAATCTCTAACAGCTGAACATTTACCTCCTGAAGAAGCCAATTTGGATGTCAAAATTCTGGTGCAATTATTGTAACATCCACGCCTATGTCTACCAAACATTCCAAGAGAACATCATTTATTCATATTTTTAATTTTGGTCTTTGTTCATTTATAAAAGTTTGCCCAAAAATTCCCTTTATGATTTCTCCTAAATTTCCTGTTCTCTGTGCTACAGCTGTTCTACCACCCTGAGCAGCCTGGTTTATTCCAATAGGCATTTGGTCATTTACTTGCTCTGAGAAGGGGTTTCTTCTATGATGGCAGGAAAGGTCTGAACTGAATTTGACGTGGGGGCCTGCATGAGGCCCCTCAGGGAGTTTCCCAATGGCAGAGTCAAAGGATTACCTTGTCTGCCCCTTGTTGATCTGCATTTGTTAGTCCAATGTTTACCCTTCAAAAGATTCAATTATTATCTTTCTAGCTTCTGAATTTGGTATCATTCTATTTATTGCTGAAGACAGCCTTTGTAAGAAATCTATGAAGGATTCTTTCTGGCCTGGTATAACTTTTGTAAGTGATTCAGTTTTCTTCACTGCTTGGTCACTTCTGTCCCACACATTCATGGCTGCCATGTAGCATAGAATTAAGGTTCGGTTATCATATAAACATTGTCTTTGTATATCAGCATAATTGCCTTCTCCAGGAAGCTTATCTTGGGAAATTTCCATACCTCTAGTTCTACATCGTTGTTCTATTGTTTTTACCTCCTCTTTAAACCAGGTTTTCCATTGTAACTGTGGACTGGCCTCTAGGACAGCTGTAATTAATTCTTTCCAGTCTTGAGGTATAATTCTATTACAAGTTGACCATGAGTTTAACATCTGCTTTACAAATGGAGAATGCATGCCATATAATACTATAGCTTCTTTAAATCTCCTTAAATCTAACATTTCCACTGAAGTCCAGTTAGCTTGTCCACGCCCTTGAGCATTTGGCAGTTCCTCTAAGGTTACCAGATAGATTCAGTTTAGTTGTTTGAAAACAGGCTATCTCTCTGTAACCATATAATTCAATCCTGAGTTAATTTCACCTTTAAATTCTTCTGTCTGGGTCTGAATTTCTCTATAACTCATTTTAACAGGTTTTTCTAAAGTCAATCCTGAGTTAGGTTCACCTTTAAATTCTCCTGCTTGGGTATGAATTTCTCTATGATTCATTTTAACAGGTTTTTCTAAAGCTTTTATCTTGGCACTCAAATTGATCAACCTTTTTAATGCTAATATAAAAATGATCAAACAAATAAATTCATAATTGATGTTACAGACATCCCGTCAATATTATCCGCTCATTTAATTGTTCCACTTTCAGAATGCCTAATGTGTTATCAGAGAACAAATTCCGTCCATTGTGAAAGTGTTTCCCATTTTTTAATGTGGGAAAAAAAATCTCTTTTAACTAATTTCACCCTTTAAGATATCTTAATTGACTTACCAAGTCTGTCAACTGCGTAGAAGAGTAGAAGTCCGAGGGAATTTCAAAGCAGCTACTTAGTGTGGTGGCAGTCTGAGATGGGAATCCAGAGAGAGCCCACCACCCGCCAGGGGAAAGAAAGCCAAAGGAAGTCCAGCCACATGTTCTGGCCGAGCAGTGTAAGTAGGCCTGAGCCAGGGCCTCTGTAAGCCCACAAGCAGCTTTTTAATGAATTCTTGCCACATTGGAGTGTCAATTATAGACGAATTTCTTTTTTTTTTTCATTTTTCTTTATTAAGAAAATTTCTACTCACTCTACATACCACCCACAGATCCTATCTCCTCCCTCCTCCCACCCTCCAGCCCTCCCTCCCAAGCCACCCCACATCCCCACATCCCCCAAATCAAGGTCTCCCATGGGGAGTTAGCAGAGCCCGGCACACTGGTAGATGGATTTCTAAATGGTCTTATTAAATAAAAACATAGAGCCAGATATAAGGGTAAAAGCCTGAGACAGATCAGGGAAATAGGGAAAGGCACCACTAATCTTACCTCACCAACTCTGCAGCTTCCAAATACCGTGACTTCCTGTCTACCCATGCCAAATGCCTTGCTGTTCTGCCATCTGATTTGCTCTCTGTCCAGCTACATCACTTCCTCTTCCTGCTCACCTCTGTAACTTCCTGTCTGTCTGTATAGACCTCCAGATCTCCATGGTTAACCAGTGTTGGAATTTAAGGTGTGTGCAACCACACCTGGCTCTGTTTCCAGTGTGGCCTTGAACTCACAGACATCCAGACAGATCCCTGCCTCCTGGAGTGATAGGATTAAAGGCATGTGTTAACATTGCATGACTTCTGTGTTGTAGCTGGCTTTTTCCTTTGATCTCCAGGCAAGCTTTATTTATTAAAGCACAAATAAAATATCACCACATTTCAGCACAAATAAAATATCAACACAGTAAGGCATTAAGCTGAGAGGCTTAAGAGTTTCTAGAAGACATCCCAAAGGAGAAGTGGGACTAATGGGGTTGGAAGCCTTGTTTCCCATGGCTGTAGCAGAGAGGAAAAAGTTTAAAAAAAAATAATAAAATAAAATAACAAACATGATCCAAGACTACAATCTCAGGCATCCCTGAGATCAAGTGAGGATTAGCAATTGGCACAAGTCATTCAATCCTTAATCAAGCAAGAGAAGGATGGCTTGGGTATAAGTAGCTGGAGGACGAGGGTCCAACAGTAAGAATGATATCTCAGACCACAGTCATGGGAAATGGCTAAAGATTTAAGCCTGTGATGGGGGTTGACCATAGCCGATGATGGCTATGGATGGGGGTTCCCCTAGTCCCAAGGACACCAGAGAGACATCGGATGATTGACAGTCATTCCTATGGGTCCAGGGAACTGTTTATACTGACCGGTAAAGGGAAAACTCACCAAGTGAAGCAGACAGTGTTGTGCAAAGCATTCTGGCAGCTGGGCAAATGGAAAAATGGGCAGTTGCAGGTAGAGGATCCCGGGCACAGGGTGCCAGGAGGGCCTGCTTCATCTCAGCACCAGTGTTATTTATTAAGCGATGCTATTTACCACAAGAGAAGCTACAAGGCACAACAAAACCCACTATAAGAGTTTATTAAGGGAAGGGAATAGAAAGGGTGTGCGTAGGCCTATGGAATGACCGGGCAGGAAGAGAGAGAAGGAATAGGTGGAACCTGCTTTTCTAAGTCCCCCCTCCCACACATGTGCATATGGGCTTATGTAGTTATGCTGCGAATGCACAAAATAGATTATGTGATCACGCCGTGCGCATAGAAGGTAAAGCCCTGGGATGACTAAGCATCTTGTTTGGCTACTGGATAACACATGCACCGTCATGTAGCTGGGGGAGTGGCTAGGAATTCTAACAGGCATACATGCAGGTAGAACACTGTGTACATAATAAATAAATCTTTAAACAAACTACTCTGAGGACTCCTGTGTCCTTGGGCCACATTTTGCAGCAGGGAAGAGGCCCACAAAATAAAATCCCACTAAAACCCAGTTGTGTTCTGTTGGTTAAATCCATTCCATTTCATACACAATTTGGGAGAAAACCGTACATAGAAAACCGTACACAAATGTGATCACTGCATTTGAAGGAAACGAAGAGAGCTGAAGAACATGGACCTGAAGGGAAATGGGGCCGGAGTCTTCTAAATGTGTGTTTGAAAGACTGTAGCTGGGGCTGGAGAGATGGCTCAGAGGTTAAGAGTACTGACTGCTCTTCCAGAGGTCCTGAGTTCAATTCCCAGCACCCACATGGTGGCTCACAACCATCTGTAACAAGATCTGGTGCCCTCTTCTGGCCTGCAGTCATACATGCTGTATACATGATAAATAAATAAGCCGTGAGTTCAAGGCCAGCTTGGACTACCAAGTGAGTTCCAGGAAAAGGCGCAAAGCTACACAGAGAAACCCTGTCTCGAAAAACCAAAAAAGAAAAAAAAAGAAAAGAAAAAGGAAGGCTGTAGCTGATCATCTGAGTAGAGGAAGCAGCCCAGCGCAGCCTTGGAGGGGAGGGAACATAGAGCTCAGCTCACAAACTGAACCAAACTATTTTGTTTACCTAACCCTGCCTTTCTTGGTGCTGGAGATCAAACTCACACCCTGTAGCCTCCTCTGCCACTGAGCTGAACCCCAGGCTGAGGCTGCCAGCTCTGAGGCACTCAGATGTCCTCGTCTTCAGCCAGGCCTGTCTGTGTTTACCGGCTTCCCCTGGAACTGCTGCTGTGTCGTTCACCACGGAGGCGAGGTGATATCAGGTAAGGACAACTCCGGGCTCTTGTTTCACACTTTCTTTGAGACAATGGAAAGAATGACATACACCTTCCCTGAGCAGGCAGCTGAGCCTCCTTCCATCCCGTGAAATTGGGATGTTAACAACGTTACCACCAAGCCTTGCTGCGCCTTCTCTAACCTTTTAAACCAATGACCCACAGGACAGACGCCATTGGCACTGCATCCTTCAGCCTCCTGGCTTTGAACATCATAATAAATCTCTGGGAAACTAGAAGGTTCAAAAGTCTGATACTCCTACATGCAAAAAGTTTTGTATGTTTGTTTTCCTATTAAAAAATAAATCCAGGTGTACGCACCTGTAATGCCAGCACTTATGAGGCTGAGGCGGGAGGATCATGGTGAGTTTGAAGTCAGCTGAGTTATTGAGCTCCAGCCCTGCCTGGGCTACAGACTGACACCCTGTCTCAATAAACCAAATATAAGATAAAAATGTATAAGGAGATTCAAACTGCAGTCTTTAGGGGACGCTTTACTCTTGTCTCAGAGGTGTCGATCAGCAACGGAACCAGAGAAGTCGGGCATCTTAACATTTAGATTTGCCTAAATCAATTCCAGTTATCAAGAGACAATCTCATGCATAAACTGAAGCCTCTGCATGTATTTGGCATACAACACTGACATCAATTTTTGTTTTTATTTATTTATTTAGAGACAAGGTTTCTCGTGTAGTTTTGGAGCCTGTCCTGGAACTCACTCTGTAGACCAGGCTGGCCTCGAACTCACAGGGATCCGCCTGCCTCTGCCTCCTGAGTGCTGGGATTAAAGGCGTGTGCCACAATCGCCAGGCAAAGTTTTAAAAGGTTAAGATGGGTAGAGTGGTATCCCAGAAAGTAATTCATTGTGAGATAGAAACATTGGTTTCTGCAAACTTTGTTTTAATAGTTATGTATAAGGGAAAGAAAACAAAGGTTTTTTTTTTTTAATTCATTTGCTCATTTTGCATCACAGTTGTTGATTACTTTGGGCGCAACCTTCCTCCTCCGTAGCCCCTCTTTCCTTTCTTCCTCCGTCACTTTCAGATCTATTTTTTTATGTCCCTGTTCCCGTAATCACACTTGGAGTTCTGGTCCTGCCCATCTACCCACACACATTCTGGTCTTACCTGCCATCTCCCTTCCTGAACGTGACTAGATCTAAATGGAGGGCCTTGGTGGATAGCCCTTACATCTTTGTTCTCTGTGACTATAAGATGATCTCCCCCGCTATCCCCCAGTTAATCATTTTAATTAGGCATAATGCCGTCCTGGGGAAGTAAAAAGACACCTGTAATTTTGTATATTGTCTTTCATGCTCCTAAACACGAAACCACTTCATGCCAAAGGATGTGCTTTGTGACAACCCTGTAAGTTTTTTCCTATCTCTTGGGGGAATTTTGTCCAGTGTGGCCATCGTCACTAGTGACGAAGTAGAGGCAGAAAGCTACATATCTCCCCCTAGTGGTTCCTCTTGGTGTCTGTCTTTCTCATCTCCAACTTTTCCCAGTTCCATCTCAACAAATAACTGCAGAAATAATCCTCAGGCGCAAGTCTGGCACCACTTCCTTTCCACCTTTCAGTGGTTCTCCACCACCCAAAGATCAAAAGCCTAACACCCCTGCACTGTCCATCTGAAATGTCTGTGTAATCTCTGTTGTTCTGAGACAGGGTCTGACTATACAGTTAGTGTAGTCTTTAGGAGCAGGAGCTGTGGAACTTCACATTGGGCTTTACACTTTCACCATCGAATATGCTTTATGCATTTTACCACCAAGAGTGAAAAATCCATGGCGGTTCAGACTTTCCTTTATATCCTGTTTCATAGCTCATGTCTATTACCTGCTTTCAGACCTTCTTCACCCCCTGATAGTTAACCTTTCTTATTCTCTTTTCTATATATGTGCCCACATGTACATTTGTTTTCATATATACATATACTAGTGACTAGATTCTGCATGTCACTGAGAAGAGCTTTTTTCCCCTCCTAATATTGTGTTTCCTCGCTTAATATTATGTCTATTCATTTTCCTGCAAACTTTATGATTTCATTATTCTTTAGAGCTGAATAGTATTTCTTTTTTGTTTTTTGAGACAGGATTTCTCTGGGTAGCTCTGGCTGTCCTGGAACTTTCTCTGGATACCAGGCTGGCATTGAATTCTGAGATCTGTCTGCCTCTGCCTCCCCTGGGATTAAAGGTGTGCACCACCACCACCCAGCTTATTCAACTTTTTATATACAGAAAATTTTCATTTTCAGTTTATCCTAATTCTCCCCGCCCCCGCCCCTTTGCTGAGGACCGAACCCAGGGCCTTGCACTTGCTAGGCAAGTGCTCTACCACTGAGCTAAATCCCCAACCCCTATCCTAATTCTTTGCTAGAGTGAATACAGCAGCAGCAGTGAACACAGAGGTGCAAAAATCCCTGAGTTAGGGCATGGAGTTTTCTGGGTAAATGCCCAAGAGTGAAATAGCAAGGTCATGTCATAGTTCTAGTTTGAATTTTTTTGAGAGATCACCAAACTGAGTCCTACAATGGCTGTATTAATTTTCACCCTCACTAACAGTGAATGAGTTCCTTTCTCTCCACACCCTCTCCAACATTTGTTGTCGGATGTATTGATGATGACCATTCTCACACCAGCAGTTTTATTTCCTTGGTACTTACTTTCTGCAATTCTTGTAAATTCTGGCTATTAGCACCCTGTCTGAAGTGTGGCTGGTAAGGATTTTCTCCCATGCTGTGGACTATTTGCTCTGCTGATGTGTCCTTTGCTGAACAGAAACTTTTTCATGAAGTCCAGTCTGTTGATACTTTGGGTTAGTTCCTGTTAGTTTGGGTTAGTTAATGCTCTATTCAAAATTTTCTTGCCCAACCCAATATCTTGAAAAGTAGCTCTATGTTTTCTTCTGGATGGATCAGTGTTTCCGGTTTTAGATAAAGGGCTTTGATCCATTTTGAATTGATTTTTGTACCAGATGAAAGATAAGAATCTAATTTAAATATTTTAGTAGATTCTCCTCAGCACTCTGTCTCTTCCCAAAACCTGCTTACTCCCTTTGAGCTCTGATCTCTTATCTCTTATTATAGCGCAAACTGGTATTGAAACTATTATTTTGTTGTTGTTTTTTAATCTGGAGTAAATGGAAGCAAGGAAAAACAATTCCCTATCTTGTAGTATTGAGATTTTTTTTTTTATTTTTTCAAATCAGAGTTCAAGAAGGTGCCTGTTAGAAGTTCACCCCGGCTCAGACCTGCTTCCGGGTTTAGACACATCTTTGAGCTTTGAGTCCTCAGATCTTTTTTGTTTTTTTGGGGGGGGAGGGGTGTTTTTGTTTTTCTAGAGAGGGTTTACTCTGTGTAGCTCTGGCTGTCCTGGAACTTGCTCTGTAGACCAGGTTGGCCTCGAACTCACAGAGATCCATTTGCCTCTGCCTCCCGAGTGCTGGGATTAAAGGCGTGCACCACCACCGACTGGCTCTGGGATCATTTCATTACCAGAGGAGTTTTGCTTACAAGACCCCTGGTTACCGGGAAACGGCAATGCGCCCCGCCTAACAACCGTTGCTATGGGCGGAGACTTCGAGCCCAGCGTGGAGTATTTAGGGCGCATGCGGCGATAGAGGTCTCAGCTCTCGCGAGGTTTCGTCTTCCGGGAATCGCAGGGGGACATTCTCCGTGAACGGTGTGGCGATGTGTGGGGACTGTGTGAAGAAGGAGTACCCCAATCGGGTGAGCAAGTGGGCGCGGAGCGCCTCTTCGGCCGACATTCCTAGGCAGGCCAGGGCCCCCTCTGCAGTCCTGTCATCCCCGTGACCCTGGTCTCCGGGCGGCTGGTCCCCTCCCTGGTGGCTGACGTCAGCGGTCCTTCCGGTTCTCCCGTGTTTCTAGGGACAACCCGGAAACCTCACCCGGATTGACAGCAGCCCCTCAGTCCCTCACGGCCATCCTGGCTTCATCCTTCAGCTCGATTTGATGACATTCTTTTATCTAATTCTGGCTCTGGATGAACCTCTGAGGTCATGTTAGAACCCACACTTTTTGGAGACAGGTCTCATGTAGCCCAGGCAGGCTTCAAACTCACTGTCTAGGTGAGGATGGTCTTGAACGTCCGATCCTCCTGCCTCTACGTCTTGAACGCTGGCATCACAGGCGTGTGCTCCTGGACCCAATTTATATGATGTTAGGGATCGAACCCAGGGCTTGGTGCATGCTAGGCAAGCTGCCCACCAGCTGAGCTACATACACCCCCAGCCTCTTGTTCTAACCTACGTTTGAAGGTGGTAGGACAGACGCCCAGAGAGAAACTACCACTTACCCCAGTATGAGAGCCAAGACTAGACTGAGAAACCCCCTCCTGTTCCCATGTCTTTTCCGTCCTCCTTCCCTTCTCGGTACTGAGGATGGAACTCAGAGCCTGTACCTGCCAAGCAGGCACTCTACCATCAGATCTGTACTCCAGCCCTTAAAGTCTTTGTTCCTCTCAGGCTTAGGAAGTATCGAGGCTTGACTTTTCTCGTTCTTTTAGGAATACTTATTGCACATTGATGTTTAGTTAGGCTGTAAAGCAGTGGTTCTCAACTTGTGGGTCTTGACCCCTTTGGGGGTTGAACAACCCTTTCACAGAGGACGCCTAAGACCATCAGAAAATGCAGATGTTTACATCACGATTCATAAGAGTAGCAAAATTACAGTTAAGAAGTAACAAATAATTTTTTTTTATTTTTTTCGAGACAGGGTTTCTCCGTGTAGTTTTGGTGCCTGTCCTGGATCTCGTTCTGTAGACCAGGCTGGCCTCGAACTCACAGAGATCCTCCTGGCTCTGCCTCCAGAGTGCTGGAATTAAAGGTGTGCGCCACCACCGCCCGGCTGCAATTAAATAATGAGGAACTGTATTAAAGGGTCGCAGCATTAGGAAGGTTGAGAACCACTGCTGTAAAAGAATGACTCATGAGGCAGCTTTTGGGCTGCGTAAGAACTTGCAGTTTGGGGAGTATGATTGACAGTGAAAGGGAAAACTGATAGGGAATGGGATTGAAGTGTTTTCCATCCAAATAAAGTGGCTTTTGGTTGATTGTGATTAAGTTAGAGGAGAGAGAAACCCAGCGAAAAGAGTAAGATGAAGGCTTTCTTGCGTTGGTCGAGAAGTAAAACATATTTATAGCTCTTTCTCTTAATATTTTGTGAGGTGGTGGTGGCAGTGCACACCTTTAATCCCAGCGCTTAGGAGCCAGAGGCAGGCAGATCAGAGTTCAAGGCCAGCCTGGTCTACAAATCGAGTTCCAGGACAGTCAGGGCTCCACAGAGAAACCTTGTCTCAAAAAACAAAGCAAAACAAAACAAACTATATCTATATCTATATCTATATCTATCTATCTATCTATATATATATATATATATATATATATAGTGATATGTAAGTCTTTTGAGATTGTTATATAACATTAATTTTTATATGGTACAACTGTTTATTTGGTTTATAAAAATTAGCATTCATTATCAAATTTAAATGTACACTGAAATGGCACAGAAGTGTTTATTCTAGACAAATGCATGTGCACATCTGGCAGTGTGTATAAGAATGCTTATAAGATCTTTATTTGAAATAGTAGACTAGAGCAGAACTCACTTCATAAAAAGGAATATCATAAAAGTAGAGTCGGGAAAGCAAATCAACTTTATGTGGCTCTCAGGTGGGAGTGGTTTTGCCTCCCAGGGGCATTTGGCAGTATGCAAAGACTTGTTTGTTTTTCAAGGCACGGTTTCTCTGTGTAGCCCTGGCTGTCCTGGAACTTGATCTGTAGACTAGGCTGGCCTTGAATTCACAGAGATCTGCCTGCTTCTGCCTCCCAAGTGCTCAGATTAAAGATGTGCATCACCATCGCCCAGCTAGAGACATTTTTGATGGTCACAGTGGAGGAACTACTGGATAGCTAATGGGTAGAGAGCAACTATTCTGCTGCAGTATACAGGACAGCTATCAAAACAGGGCTGTATACCCTAGTGTCAATAGTGCTGAGGTTGTGGAACCCAGAATTAGGGCAACGAAAGCACTGGAATTAGACACAACAGTCTGACTTTAGTCTGACAGTATTGATAAAGATACATAAAGTGCAATTTTAAGTCAAGCCAACTAAAATACAGTAAGACTTTCCTGGTTGGAAAGCAAGAAGCTTCTGTGAAGTCATTGTATTGATGGCTGCTAAACAGAGTATGCTCAAGAGGGTTGTATAAGGGCCAGGGAGATTGCTCAGTGTGGTGCTGTTGAGAAGGACCTGGATTCAGTTCCCAGCACCCACATGGCAGCTAGCTACTGTCTATAACTCCTGTTCCAGGTGACCCAACTTCCTCTTCTGTCTTCCATAAGTACCTGGCCGGCATTCATATGCATAAAATAAAGACAAGTTTTAAACAAAAAGAATGAGGGAGAAGTTTCTGGAATGTAAGAAGTGTTTTTTTGACTTCACTGGTGGTTCTGTAGTTTGCTTGTAATTATTTGTTATTCTGTATGTTTCTGATTTTATTTTTCTATATTGTGTTTTAGTTTATGCTTTAATATCTAGAAAGAGGTTTTTATGAGTCTTAATGAACATTGCACACTGGAGACTGTGAGGGAAAGTTCCCCGTGGAGCTTATTAACAGAGCTGGTTAGGGCCTAGAGAGATGGCTCAGAAGTCAAGAGCATTTGATGCTGCGGCAGGAAATTCAAATTCAGTTCCTACCACTCAGGTCAGCAGCTCACGGCAGCCTGTAACTCTGCCCCCTGCCCCTGGGGTGGGGTATGGGGACGGGGGTCAGATGTGTCCAGCATCCTCCTCTGGCCTCCACAGGCACATGCATTCATTTTGCAAACACCCCCACACAGAGACAAGGACACATATAATTTACAAAGTTTTCATCTTTAAAAAAGAGAGGTTTATTCTTTTCACCACCACCCCAGAAGTAGTAAGATAACTTCATTCAGAGTAAAAACAATAGTACAGACTAAAGGATGCACTGGGCTGGCAAAACGGCTTAGCGCAGGGCAAGGCACCTGCCTGCCAACCCTGAAGACCCAAGTTCTATCCCTAGGACTCACGTGGTTGCAGAGAACCAACTCCTGCAAGTTGTCCTCTGACCTCCATATGGGGTACAAGTGTGCACCCCCAAAATAAATACAGAGATGTAATAAAAGAGAGATAGACTGTCAAAATTGAAGGGTGAAGGATAGAGAAGATTCTGGAAAGCCTAGAAAGTGCTATTCTGAAGCATTCTCTTGCTTTTATTCTGGTTTAAATAATTAAAGGGCTGTCATGAGAATGACTTAAATGTTTCTTTGGAATTTGAGAAGACATATTTAGAAATAACTAGTGGGTAGATATTAAGAAAGTTTCCCATGCAACTTCAGACATGGGATGGAGAACTCTAAGGAATTCAGGGCAGTTTTGTTCAGTAGAAGCTAAGTGACCATTTAGAACCTTGGTTAATTCCCATTCATAGATGGACATTTTTTTCCAGAATAGAGAGATTCTTTCAATTAACTGGTGTTCTTTTAAGTCAAGCATATATTTTCAAAGATTTATTTTTATTATTTTTAATTGCATGTATGTGTGGGTGTGCACCATAGCATGTTTTAAAGAATAAGAATAGAAGCCAGGCGGGGATGGTGCATGCCTTTGATCCCAGAGCTTGAGAGGCAGGTGGATTTCTGAGTTCAAGGCCAGTCTGGTCTACAGAGTGAGTTCCAAGGCAGCCTTGGGCTACACAGAGAAACTCTGTCTCAAAAAACTAAATAAAATAAAATAATAGAGGCAGTAGCTGTTAGGAAGCCTTTCTTTTGGAGACCAGGCTGGGGTTTTTTTTGTTTGTTTGTTTTTTGTTTTTTTTTTTAAGACATAGTCTCTCTACAGAGCCGTCTGGTTGTCTTAAAACTCACTATGCAGACCAGGATGGCTTTGTTAGGAAGCTCTTCAGTACACAGTAAGTGATATTTAATTATTTATCTTTGGGTGGGTGCTTTTCAAAGACTAGAACACACTGAACTAGATTCCCGACAGGGCTCTAGCCTGCCGGCCTGTAATGCTCCACTGAGACCTTGAGTTCAAGCATGAATTCACTTGAAGACAGACTACCAGTTTCCTGAACCCAGTTTTATAAATGATTATTATTTTGTGTGTGGATGTGGGTATGCTGTGGTGAGTGGGTGGAGGTCAGAGGTCAGCTTTCAGGAGGCTTCAGGAGCGCAGTTCAGGTCGTCACTGGTATTGCAGTCGCTTTTACCTGATGAGCATCTCGCTGCCCTCAAACCCAACTCTTTACAAACTCAATTATGAAACCTTTTTTCAAGAAAAACATTCTGCAAAACGGTTGGAACTAAAACTATATTTCTTTTTTTCCTTTTTTTATTTAAGAAATTTTTTATTCATTTTACATACCAACCACAGATCCCCCTCTCATCCCTCCTCCCGCTCCCCCCAGCCTCCTTCCCATCCCCCATTCCTCCCCTCATCTCCTCCTCCAAAAGGGTAGGGGCTCCTATGGGGAGTCAGCGAAGCCTGGTACATTCAGTTGAGGCAGGACCAAGCCCCTTCCCCCTGCATCAAGGCTGAGCAAGGTGTCCCACCATAGGCTAAAACTATATTTTATTTTCTAAAATTATAACAAAATATTTCAACACAGTATGAATGAAACTTATGTTTCATGTCTTCCCCTTTAGCTTCTTACTCTGTAATGACTCAGTGGTGCTGCAGAAGTGAACTAATAATTGAATCAGATATAAAAATCTCTGAATTAGTGATATATATATTAAAAATTACATATTTATATGCTTCATTTAAAACAGCTATCCAAGTTCATATACTCAAATTGCCTTAATAGAATTAAATAGAATTAAAATAATATATAGGTTAGATATATAATTACTGAAACAATTGTGTGAGTAGGTTTGGGTTTTTTGTTTTGTTTTGTTTTGTTGTTTATTTTTTGAGACAATGTTTCTCTGTGTGGCCCTGGCTGTCCTGGAACTCACTCTGTAGACCAGGCTGGCCTCTAACTCAGAGATCTGCCTGCCCCTGCCTCTTGAGGGCTGGGATTAAAGGCATGTACCACTATGCCAGGCCCTCAAATTTGTAAGGTTTTTTTTTTTTTTTTTTTTTTCTGTGTGTATGTGTTTGGTTTTTCGAGATAGGCTTTCTCTGTGTAATAGTTCTTAACTGTCCTGGAACTCACTCTGTAGATCACGCTGGCCTTGAACTCACCTGCCTCTGCCTCCCAAATGATGGAATTAAGAGTATGCCACCACTGCCCGGCCAAATTGTAAGATTTTTTTTTTTTTTTTTTTTTGGTTTTTCGAGACAGGGTTTCTCTGTGTAGCTTTGCGCCTTTCCTGGAACTCACTTGGTAGCCCAGGCTGGCCTCGAACTCACAGAGATCTGCCTGGCTCTGCCTCCGAGTGCTGGGATTAAAGGCGTGCGCCACCACCGCCCGGCAAATTTGTAAGATTTTTATACTCTACTGTCAAACTAATAATCTTACTGTCATACTCATTTTCATAGTTTTTAGCCATTGATTCTTGTATACAAGTCTTATCAGGGTTTTATATAAATTACCTTTTCTAAGCGTGCTTAACAGCCCAGGCCAGCCATGGCTACACAGCAAGACCCTGTCTAAAACAAAAGAGGGAGCGAGAATAGATTTGGATGGGCACCTCATAAAAAATGTAAATGGACACCAGCAAGACTATGAGCCACTGGGGGCATGCAGGCTGTGGTAAGATTCCCACTTCACACCACTAGAGTAGCTAAAGTAAAAAGTGTACAGTACCAAGGGTTGGGTAGATGCAGAGTGACTGGAAATAACGCGGTGGTGACAAGCATGTAAAATGGAGAACTTGAGACAAGAGAGAGGGATCAGTGGTTAAGAGCACTCACTACTCTTGCAGAGACCAGAGTTCAATTCCCAGCTCATCAGGCAGCTCACAACTAACTGTAACTCCAGCTCCAGGGGTATCCAAGACCTCTGGCCTCCATGGGCACTTGTACAGAACTTGTACAAACCCACACACATACACATAATTTTTTTAAAATGGAGGCTGGGAGATGGTGGTGCACACCTTTAATCCCAGCACTTGGGAGGCAGAGACAGCTGGATCTCTGAGTTCGAGGCCAGCCTGGTCTACAGAGTGAGTTCCAGGACAGCCAGGAATACACAGAGAAACCCTGTCTCGAAAAACCAAATAATAATAATAATAATAGGAAAATTTGGGAGAAGCATTTGGTAACATCTTATAAAGTTCAAAAGTAGCGCTTAAAAGGTAACCTATGTGACCCAGAAATTGAATTTGTAGGCATTTACCAAGAGAAGAGAAGACCTGTGTCTGTATAAGACTTGTACATGAATCTTCATAGTTGCTTTATTCATAATAGCCCCAAACTGAAGATAATCCAAATGCCCATCATCAGCTAAATACATGGAATAGTACTTGCCAGCAAAAAGCAATGATAAGCATAGGTGTTATATTGAGCAGAAGAAGCCAGTAACAAAAGAATATTCTAATTCCATTTACATAAAATTCTGGAACATGAAAGATTGGAAAGAGAATAATATCATTGGGTCTCAGATATGCTACAGATGTTGGAGATAGACTACAGAGAGTGAAGGAGCTTCCCGGGAAAGTAGTCCATATTTTCATAAAGGTGGTGGTTGCCTGATGGATACATTCATTTAAAGTCATTCATGCTATGGGATGTTCTGTATGCTGTGAATGTGTTGCTCTGATTGGTTGATAAATAAAATGCTGATTGGCTGGTAGCCAGGCAGAAAGTATAGGTGGGATAAACAGACAGGAATTCTGGGGAGTGGTAGGCTGAGTCAGTAGACGCCAGCCCGCCATCCAGGAAGCATCATGTAACGGCACACAGGTAAAGCCACGGAACATGTGGCAACATATAGATTAACAGAAATGGGCTGAGTTTAAATGTAAGAGCTAGTCAGTGGTAGGCCTGAGCTAATGGCTGAGGAGTTTTAATTAATATAAGCTTCTGAGTGATTCATTTTATAAGCAGCTGCGGGGTCTGTGGGGCTGGGCAGGACCGGAGAAAACTTCAGCTACACATTCACTGTCCAGGGTGTGATAAACACCCTGACCAAAAACAACTTGGGGAGTGAAGGGTCTGTGTGGCTTGCCTGTCCCAGAGTTTGTGTTGGGGGAAGTCAGGCAAGCACCAGTGAAAAAATGCTGCTTACTGCCTTTCTTTCTATGGGTTGCTCAGCTTGCTTTCTTATACAGTCAAGACCCTCCCACCTTCCCAGGGGTGGCACTGCCCACGGTGGGCTGGCCCTCCCACATTGGTCATTAATCAAGAAAATGCTCCACAGACATGCCAACAGGCAAGCCGAATGGAGGCAGGTCCTCAATTGGGATTCTCTCCAGATCCAGTTGTGTCAAGCTGACAAATACAAACCAGCATAATAACCTTTACTCTGTAAATTATACCTGGTAATGTTTTCCTGCTGGAAGCCTACAATTCCAAGGTCAGTTTGGTTCTTTTCTTCAAAGTATCTTAGGTCAGTGTCTTTTACATCATATCTCTAAACCATATAGTCATATCTTTTTTTTTTAAATCTATTTAATGTACATTGATGTTTTGCCTGTATGCATGTCTATGTAAGGGTGTCAGATCCCCTGGAGCTGGAGTTACAGTTGTGAGCTGTCATGTGGGTGCTGGGAATTAAACCTGGGTCCTCTGGAAAAACAGCCAGTGCTCTTAACCTCTGAGCCATCTCTCCAGCCCCGTATAGTCATATCTTAATTCCTCCTCCAGAACTAATCTGTTCCTTAATACACAGAGAGGTAAGACACCCTCAGAAGGGAGAGATTGTGGTATAGGGAACCAGGAGAACTTCACTGTGCTGTTTAAGATGGCTCTTCCTCCACTAACACATTTGGCTCACCTTTGAGTCATCCCTGGAGCTGTGTGTGGCATCAGGTACACAGATGCTTTGGAGAAATGTTGCAAATGATTTTTATATTATAGTAATTATTAAAAATGCTCAACCGGGGCTGAAGAGATGGCTCAGTGGTTAAGAGCACTGGCTGCTCTTGTAGAGGACCCAGGTTCAATACCCATCACCCACATGGCAGCTCGCAACTATCTGTAACTCCAGTTCCAGGTATCCAACGCCCTTACACAGACACAAATGTAGACAGACGCCAATGCACATAAATAAATCATTTAAAAAATTGCTCAACCAGGCAGGGGAGGTAGTTCAGTGACTAAAAGAGCTTGCTGTTCAAGCCTGTTGTCCTGAGTTCAATGCCCAGAACCAACACAAGGGTGGAAGGACTCCACAGAGTTGTCCTCTGACTTCTACACATGGAGCCTTGGCATATGCACACTGCCTCACCCCCATAGTAAAATAGATATTTAAAAAACAGAAATACTCGATGTTGCTTAGAACTGGATTAGATGATCTGTAAAATGCCGTTCACAGTTGTTAATAGTGTCTTTAGCAGAGATTTCTCTCTAAGCCAGGAATCTGTTTAGTTTCTTTGCCATTATGTCAACTGGAGTGCTTAACCTTCTCTGCCTCAGTCACACTTACCCTTAAAGGCTGACATCTGTAGCTGGCATGCTTTCCTCCATTCTGTGGTATTAATAAAGGCGTAAGGGAAGCTATTTCATAGTGTGTATAGTCACCGTTAGCATTGACTCACTGTTTCTGTTTTGATTGACTTAATTCTAGTTGTTTTGTTTTTTGAGACAGAATTTCTCCGTGCAGATATAGCTGTCCTGGAACTCACTCTGTAGCCCAGGCTGGCCTCAAACTCACAGAGATCTGCCTGCCTCTGCCTCCTGAGTGCTGGAATTAAAGGTGTGCACCACCACTGCCTGGCTCTTAATTCTAGTTTTATGGCTGTTCCTTTAGAAGTACTTCTAAAATTTTCTAATTTCTTTTTCATATTGAATGTTGTTTTTCCTTGTCCTTTCTTTCTTTCTTTCTTTCTTTCTTTCTTTCTTTCTTTCTTTCTTTCTTTCTTTCTTTCTTTCTTTCAGTCAGTGGAAAACACATTGTTCCTATTTATGAATGGAACTGGAGTTACAGACAGTAGATGCAAGCTACCATGTGGGTACTGGGAATTGAACCCAGGTCCTTGGAAGAACAGCCCATGCTTCTAACCTCTGAGCCAGCTGTCCAGCCCCTTCTTTGTTATTTCTGAATATTTGGATTTAGTTCTTTTATGTTTGTTTGCTCTGTGGTACAGGGATCGCACCTAAGGCCTAACACATGCTGGGCAAGTCCACCGAGCCACACCCCAGCCTTACAAACACACTTGTAGTCCTTAGAGATGGATGAATTTAACAGGTGCTTCAAGTATATTTATAAGTAGTAATCTGTAAGAACACTGGCTACTTAAAATGTACTTCAAGCAGGTATGTTCTGTAGAGATTTTTGAGTCTGTTAATCAGTATCACCAAAGATTTCAAAGTATAAGTAAATTCCTATCTCATACTTTAGGGAAACACCTGTCTGGAGAATGGATCGTTCTTACTGAACTTCACAGGCTGTGCGGTGTGCAATAAGCTGGATTTTATGCTGATCACAAACAGATCCCTGAAGGAGGAAGATGGAGAGGAAATAGTTACCTATGATCGTAAGTAGAGTTTGTTTTGAAATGCAAATCCATTAGCAGGTATCAGGTGTGCCACACAGGTGTTCGGAGGGCGCGTTCAGTGTTGTGTTACAGCACATAGTTACTGGCCAGTTACTGAGAGGAAAATCCAATAGGACTTCCTTTACCCAGCATCTCCACACTGTGACTAACTTTTGCAGGTAATTCAAGTGTGAGATTCAGGCATGGAATTGTTTTAAAAATTATTTTTCAGGGGCTTCTTTTGTTTTCTTATGAGTCAGGTCTTACTTGCTATGTAGCTCAGGCTAGCCTAAACTTGGGATCTTCCTGTCTGCCTCTGCAGCACTGAGATTATAGACGTGTGCCGTCACACCCAGCCAGTTGTAAAGACTTTCTGTCACCTTAAATGAGATACATGCAGAGACTTTATTGCTTGTTTTTGCCTGCCTTTTAAAGTCTGTGTCTCCTCTAAGGTGTATTTCATTGGAGGGAGCAGGGCATTGTGGGTAAGAGCCACAGTTCTGGGGCCGCATTCTTAGGTTAAGAATTCTTGCTCCAAGCCGGGCAGTGGTGGCGCACGCCTTTAATCCCAGCACTCGGGAGGCAGAGCCAGGCGGATCTCTGTGAGTTCGAGGCCAGCCTGGACTACCAAGTGAGTTCCAGGAAAGGCGCAAAGCTACACAGAGAAACCCTGTCTCGAAAAACAAAAAAACAAAACAAAACAAAAAAAAAAACAAAAAAACAAGAATTCTTGCTCCAAACCTCCTCTGTCTGCACTTGTCTGTTTACTTCATCACAGTGTGCCTTTGTTTCCCGACTATGTGATAATAATATCATGTCTCATTGAATTTGAGATTACATGAATAGCTAAAAAAAGGGTTTACAGAGTACCTGGCACACAGTAACCACAGTTTATTAACTGTTGTTACATAGTTAATAAATATTGTTAGTAGATTATTTTGTTACCATGAAATTCACTTGAACATCCACCTGGTTTTATTTATGCCTGAGTATAGCTGCACATTGACTGTCTTTCCTGAGAATAACAGCATTTGCAGAGCCAGATGGGTCCACACTTTAAAAAACACAGAGCCAGACTTGCTAGCTCCGGCCTTTTATTCCAGCTACTTGGTGACAAGCACCTTTACTCAATCTTGCCAGCTTGATCTCAGGTACTCAGGAGGTTGAAAGGTCAAGGCCTGCCTGGCCTACAGAGTGAGTTCAAAGCCAGCCTAGGCAACTTAGTGAGACGTCAACCCAAAAGGGCGGTGGTGGCACACGCCTTTAATCCCAGCACTCAGGAGGCAGAGGCAGGCAGATCTTGGTGAGTTCAAGGCCAGCCTGGTCTACAGAGTAAGGTTCCAGGATAGCTGGGGCTACACAGAGAAACCCTGTCTTGGGAAAAACAAAAACAAAACAAAACAAAAAAGTGACAAGAAGGTTGGGAATATAGTCAGTGGTAGAGTACCTGCTCTAGATCCGATTCCTAGTTATGGAAAAATAAATAAATAAATAAAAACATCTAAGTATCTGTTTGTAGCTTTCAGTGGGAATTAATATGTACACATTGTGCCTTTGAGTTCAGATCCTAATTAGGTAATGCTGTGACAGAGTTGGGATTTCTTAAGGTCAGTATTCGAGTGAGTTTCCTGCTGTGTTAAATGTGAGAGAGTTAAGATTCCTTTTAAGCATTATATGCTAAGAATAGAAACTTGGTTGTTTTAAGAAACTTTCCCAGACTTGATTGTGTGTCTTTGTTTTGGCAGATCTGTGTAAGAACTGTCATCATGTAGTGGCCAGACATGAGTATACCTTCAGTATCATGGATGAATTTCAGGTAAATGTCTGGGTGGGTGTAGCAGGAATCTTAGAGAGTCTTATTAATAAAATCAAACCCGGGGCCAGTTATTGGGGTGAAATGTTGCATGGTCAGAGAGACAGAACAAGCCACAGCTAACCTCACCTGTCCAACTTCTCAGCTGGTCTTGTTTCCTCAGACTGGAAGCCTCTGTGTCCTCATATCCGAATGGCTCTCAGCTGAACTGTGCTGCTAGAAGCCTGAAAGCTTAACCAGCCAAATGCTTAACCAGCCAAATGCTTCTAGTTCCTGGTCTTCACGCCTTATATATCTTTCCTTTCTGCCATCACTCCCTGGGATTAAAGGCTCATTTCTTGGGATTAAAGGCGTGTGTCACCATGCCTGGCTGTTTCCAATGTGGCCTTGAACTCACAGAGATCCTAGATGGATTTCTGCCTCTGGAATGCTAGGATTAAAGGTGTGTGCTACCACTGCCTATCCTAAGTATATAGTGGCTTTTCTGTTCTCTGACCCCAGATAAGTTTATTAGGGTACACAATATTTTGAGGAACACAATACCACCACAGGTGGGTATTAGTGAGGTGGGGTAGAGACTAACAGTACCCTCTGCAGCATCTACACACAATTTTTGTAATGAAGTACTAGCAGTTATTAAAGGAGACTAGCCCTGTCTTGTGTAAGCTGGGACACTTGAAATGTGGGTGGATTTGTAAATCCTCACAGGAATCACTGATCAAAATGTGTGCTTTACAAATGATAGTTCAGTCCTGTCATTTTATTTAATTAACCCATTATGGGTTCTTTATTTAAAAAAAAAAGATTTAAAATATTTAGTTGTTTTAATGTGTGTGCATGCATGTGCATGTGCACACCATGTGAACACTCGGTGGTGTGTGAGTGCGTGCACACCATGTGAATACTTGGTGCCCACAAAGACCAGAAGAGGGCTCTAGATTCCCTAGAACTGGAGTGACAGATGGCTGTGAGCCACCTTTCGGGTGCTGGGAACTGAACCTGGGTCTTTTGCAGGAGCAGCAATGCTCCTGACTGCCGAGCCATCTCTAGTCTGCCTTTAGGGGTTTTTATGAGGTCACTACAGTGGTGCCTTTTCTCCACCTGCTGTGGGAATTGCCACAGTTGGCTTAATTTAAGTGTGGGCTGCTGGGTGGTAGTGGCAGTGGTGGCACACACCTTTAATCCCAGCACTCAGGAGGCAGAGGCAGGTGGATCTGTGAGTTCGAGGCCAGCCTGGTCTGCAGAGTGAGTTCTAGGTGTTATCATATCTACCTGACAGGTATGAAAATCTGATAAGGAGGTTGTCTTTGTTTGCCCCAGTTGGCATGTGGATTTGAGCAACTGTTTGTTCTCAAGTATAGTAAGCCATATATATATAATTATATATAAATTATATATATGTGTGTGTGTATGTATATATATATATACATATATATAATTTATTTAACTTTATTTTTATGTGCATTGGTGTGAGGGTGTCACTCCCTGGAACTGAATTACAGACAGGTGTGAGCTGCCATGTGGGTGCTGGGAATTGAACCTGGGTCCTCTGGGAGGGGAGCCAGTGCTCTTAACCACTGAGCCATCTCTCCACCACCTCCCAGACCCTTTTTTTTATAGTTTGTTAAGCTAAATTGAAAGATAGCTCTATGAAGGTTGGGGAGAAAAACAGAATTAGTAGAGAAAAGGATTTGTTATGTTAGTCTTCTGCAGTCAGGAGAGCACAGAAGAGCTCTGGCCTCTAGTGTAGGCCCAAGGTTGCTGAAGAACTGCAGGTCTACGGTCAGGAAGAACCCCGACAGCAGCAGGACCTAGCCCTGGACAAAACGGGACCCAGGGCTCTTCCTCACATGCTTGTTTTCAAGCTTTTAGACTGACTTTGTGACTTTGCATGAACTGCATATTTATCCACAAGATAAGAGTTTATCAGGTTAGAACTCTAAGGGAATTGTTTCTAGTCATTCAAATTTAGATGGTATTTACTTAGGAAAATAAAAGTTAATCAGCCACAGAAGAACCATAAAATAGCATAATACCTTCCACTCATATTTTTAGATTTTTACTTATTTTAATTTTTTTTGAGGTTTTATTTTACTTTTATGTGTGTGGGTGTTTGCCCTCGTGTATGTCTGTGCACCATGTGCAGGCAGTGCCCACAGAGGCCAGAAGAAGGTGTCATATCCCCCTAGAACTGGAGTTACAGTTGTAAGCTGCCACATGGGTGTTCGGAATTGATCAAGGTCCTCTGGAAGAGCAGCCAGTGCGCTTAATCACTGCGCCATCTCTCCAGCCTCTAAATTTTACTTATTTTTATTATGTGTATGAGTGTTTTGCCTGCATGTATGTATGTATGTATGTATGTATGTATGTGTACCACATCTGTACCTGGTACCCATGGTGGCCGGAAGAGAGCACTAAATCTCCTGGGATTGAAGTCACACATAGCTATGAGCTGGCTGGCATGTGGTTGTTGGAAACTGAACCCAGGTCTTCTGCAAGAGCAGTAGGAAGAGTGAGTGCGCTTAGCAACCTCTAGTCCCTCATTCATATTTTTAAATGGAAGTAGAAACATACATAGTCACATGTGTCAGGGTCTGATCTGAAATACTTTGGTTAATCTAAACATCTTGACCATAACTCTTTTTTTTGCGGGGGAGTGGGGTGATAGATTTTTCTAGAGTGGCTATGTCAGCATCTACAGCCAGTTTTTTTTAATTAATTTTTTAAAATTACTCATGATATTCATTAATTACACTCATGATATTAATTATATTTGTTTGACCATAATTCTCTAACATCCAAAATTATGCCTTAAAATATTTGTATGATATGTGTAACTTACAGCAAAACCAAGGTCTCGGGGAATAATAGTGGCCAAATGAGAGTGAGCTTGAAAACCCCTAGCTCTGTCTTTCTGAGAGGAAGCGAGTGTTTACAGCTCTCTTCCATAAGTGCAGGTGAGGTCTTTGAAATCCCTGAGCAGATACTGAGATGGCCCTTATGTCCTGAGAGAGCTGTTGTACAGCGCTTCCCTGACATGACTGAGTGTGGCCACCTTCAAAGAGCCCCCAATTACTTCGAGTAGAAACGAGAAGAGAAAAAGAAGATGGCTGTAGTCACAATGCCTAGGTAGTTTCCAGTCCTCCTGAAAACAAAACCCCTTAGTCTGGGCTCTACCTCCAGTCTTACTTCACCAACATCAGCTCTCGCTCGACCCACAGCCTACGCTCAGCCATCAGATGGGTTTTAATCACTCTTTTACACGTCCTCGGTGGCCGTTCACAGCCGTCACTGCTGCAGCACAGTGCTCAGGCTCCTTACCCCAGGCTGTAGCTGGCCCCAGCTCCTCTCTCATTTCCCTTGGCTCTTCCATACATACCCCATGTGAAGTATTGTTTCAACGTTACCCTCCCCTCCTTGCTCCCATTGGAGGAGGATTTTCCTTCTTCCTCTTCAGTGCTACTCTACCTCATTTCCTGAGGGATCACATGGTACTGTCTCCAGAATCTTTTCTAGGTTTAAAATTTTTATATTAAGGCTATCCACATGCCCTCTTTTGGCCTCTGTAGGCACTGCCCTTACATATGTTAATCTGCAGCACACACACAAATATACATAATTTAAAAAAAAAGTTTAACGATGGTGGCATGTGATAAGTCCCCCCACTTGGCCAGGTTGGTGAAAGGTGTCCTGATATCTCAAGGAGCTGGGTCCCTAGCATCTCAGCTTAGAATCTGAGCATACAGAAGCACTGTAATGTGTGGTTAGATCCCACAGCCTTTGTACAATACAAATTTAAAAGACTGTGCATTTTCCTTGGCATCTAACTGCTGCATATATAACACACTCCCATGGGGGAACTACTTGGGAATTCCAAATCATTGACTTACAATGAAATTTGAAGTCCTGGCAGCCCGTAAATCAGAGGTTACCAGTTTAACCAGTCTCATTGGAATAATCTTACTGGATTATATCGTGCATTGTATCAGGTATTTTTCCAAGTCAAGGGTGTTAATTTTTTTTTTCCCCCAGAGCTAAGGACTGAACCTAGGGCCTTGCGCTTGCTAGGCAAGCGCTCTACCACTGAGCTAAATCCCCAACCCCGGGTGTTAATTTTGTAAAGGTCAGGGTGCATTCTTTCCTTTGTTCCTGACTGACCATTACACACAGCATGTTGCAGAACATGGAAACATTCACTAGAGACTTGACGGCGGTTAGGTTAGTTGAAAATCCAGCTCTCTGTCTTTTTATCTATCTATATATGTCTTTTAATTAATATTTTTATTTTGTTGTTGTTTAGTGTTTTGTTTTTTTGGGGGCTGTACTGGGGTTTAAACCCTAGTCCTCATGCTTGCAGAGAGAGCACGCCACCAGCTGAGCCGTATTCTCACCAAAATTCAGCCATGTGTGTAGCTTCACGTATTACGCCTCCCTCTCTCCCTCCCTCCCTCTCTCCATGTGAGCGTGCGTGCGTGTACAGGGTCTTGCCATATAGCCCAGGCTGACCTCAGCCTTGTGACCTTCCTGCCTCAGTTTCCCAAATGTGGGATTAGAAGTGTTCTCCATCACACTCTGTTCCTTTTGTCTTCATTTCCAGTAAGAGATTGCCTTCCCAATGGTGATGTCTGGTGGGTTCACAACAGTAGATACCTTGTAGATTTATATTATATTTTGTGCTCCTGAGTATTATCTATTCTCTAAGCTTCAGCCTGTATGGATTTCTACTGGGTGTGTAGAGGAGACTTTAAAATCACAAGTGCAGAGAGGTAGCTCGGTGGAAGGAGGCCTGCCTAGTATGCACAAAGCCTGGCTTTAACCTCCAGCACTGAAAATCAGTCAGTTAGCCAACTGAGGAATTCAAGAGCGCTCAGTCTTTAAACGCCGGCTGTCGGCTGTCTGTTGGACTTGCCGGTTGCAATGGAAAGGCACTTGTCTTGACACTTGGGGACTTTGTGCCCTTGTCACTGTTTGGCTCCGCAGTCCTCTCTAGTGACTGTCCAGACCGAGAAACACGATTGGGCTGATCCATTTCCAGACAGCAACATCTGGTGTGGAGGCACTAGTAGATTCAACATAGATACTTGTTTTCCTAAACAAAACAAAAATATTTTAAATTAAAAGTTGAAAGGAAATGACTCCGTGACAGCTGTAAGAACAGGACTTTGCCCTAAGGAATCTTGCTTAAAATAAAATCCCTTCTGTTACCAGTCTAGACATTTGTTAAACACAAGACACATAAAACTTAATAAAAACTTAGATACTTAAATAGCTGAAATCTTGGGCAATTAACTGTTTAAATGTGAGCTGTGGCATGCTAGTGAATTTAATAGACTTTTTTATTTCCTAGGGCTGATAAAGATAGCTTTTTGAGCTTGAGAATGTT
Source organism: Peromyscus eremicus (assembly GCF_949786415.1). Taxonomy (NCBI): domain Eukaryota; kingdom Metazoa; phylum Chordata; class Mammalia; order Rodentia; family Cricetidae; genus Peromyscus; species Peromyscus eremicus. The sequence goes on from NC_081430.1 coordinate 74,781,851, forward strand.
GTCTCTTTTTTTCCCCTTCCTGTTGCATAAATATCCTGGAAAGGTATAGCCCTAAAAATAAGAATTTGTCTTAGAAATGCACATCCAATCTGCTTTGTTATTTATTTTATTTATTCTTTTTTTTTTAAAAAAAGAGGTTCATTTGAGCCAATTGGTGGTGGTGCACACTTTTAATCCCAGCACTTGGGAGACAGAGACAGATTTCTGTGAGTTCAAGGCCTGCCTGGTGTACAGAACAAGTTCCAGGGCCGTCAGGGCTACACAGAAAAACAAAAGAAACAAAAAAAGAAGTTCATTTATTCAATTACTATTTGTGTATGTGTGTGATGTGCATGTTTGCCATGGAACATATGTAGAGTTCAGAGGTCAACACTTGGGAGTCCATTCTTCCATTGTGGGATCAAGGTCACCAAGCTCAGGTCACCAAGCTTAAGCAGCAAACACCCTATACCTGCTGAGCTGTCTCACTGGCCCTTATTCTTTTTCCCTTTTTTTTTTTTTTTTTTTTTTTTTTGTGACAAGGTCTCATGGAGTCCAGGCTGCCTTTGAACTCCTGATCCTCCTACCTCCATCTTCAGAGTACTGGGATGCAGTTGTGTGCCACCATGCCCAGTTTGTGCAGTGCTGGAGCCTGAAGCCAGGGCTTTGTGCATGGTGGGTTAGTACTTTTATCAGCTGAGCTACATGCAGCCCCAGCCCAGGTGTCTTCATCAGTTTAAATAGAAGCACTAAGCAAAATATGTGGCTTTCTTAGTCCAAGAGATGGCAATGTACCTTCAAAATGCTGTTCTTATGTACATAAACAAAAGGTTCCAGGAGTGTGCAGAATAAAGGTAAAACCCTGCTAATAGGTGTTGAAGAGCTAATCTAATGTGCAGCAAGATTATCAGTGACAATTTGTAGGAAAGCTTTGTTGAGCAATCGTGTGTAGAGCATCTTTTTCCCTGCCCCTTGAGGTGATTTTGCACTTTGTCTTGTTCCAGGAGTACACCATGCTGTGTCTGTTGTGTGGCAAAGCTGAAGATACTATCAGTATTCTCCCTGACGACCCCCGACAAATGACTCTGTTGTTCTAAGCTTCCTGCGGGTCTGTTCTCACTGTGCTGGCTTCGTTTACAATATAGCAGGCCTAATGGTTTGTCTAATAACGAAAGTTCTTTATGGTTTTTTGGGTTTTTTTTTCTGCTTAGATTTACCTACTTGGAAGAAAAAGTAATTTGGGGAATTGTTGTTTCCTAGAGTTGAGCTCCTCTGCGAAGGTCCCTGTACACATCAGGGCAGCCAGAGTGAAATGTCTTTGCTAGCGGTTATTTGGCTAGAAAAGCACTCGAACCTGTGCACGTTCTGCACTCAGGTTGGTTTCCTGTCAAAGGAATCCAGGATTCCTTGCAAAGTAAATGATGAAGCGGGGCAGGAATTCTACATGGTGAACTTAGAGTATTTTGTGCTGCAAAAAAAAATAAATAAACAAACAACAAAAACAAAAACCCACCAAAAAAAAACCAAAAACACAGTGATTAAGGGATGGTCAGACAAGAACTCCCAGTGAACACAGCAGTAGTAATTTGAAAATAAGTGACTTGATATTGGATTATAGCCCAGAATGTGTACTCAATATCCATGGGTCCATGGTGATAGCAATGATTGGATGGATGGATGGATGGATGGATGGATGGATGGATGGATGGATGGATAAGTAAACAAGGGAGGGAGAGAGAAAGGGAGGAAGGGATGTGGATTTCTGCTGGTCTACTTCCTCAGTGTGGGCTGTGTGCCCTCCTTCCAGAGTAGCATGGAGAGGGGAATGAGTCACTTTAAGGAAGAGGGCCCTTACAAACCCTGGCTTAGCCAGGCGATCCAGGTTAATACTGCCAACGGTATGCCATCTTGATGTCAGACACCCTTGATATGATGCAGTGAGAAGATCTCTGAGTTTTTCTTCACAGAGAGCCATAATCTATGTAATCATAAGCACCACCAAGTTTAGTTCTACACACTGATAGTATCTTTCAAAGCAACTAAGGTCTTCAAAAAAAAAAAAAATCTGAGAAACTAGGAGGCTGAGAAACTAGGAGGCTAAGGAGGAGTGGTAACCGAATGTAATGGGACCTAAATGGAAGCCTATCCCAGAGGAAGGACGCATGGGAGAAACCAGAGACATCGGAGTAAAGGATGTAACGTAAGTTTATAGGATCTCGTTTACTCCAAAGGGATGGTAGAATGTGTTGTGTGCATAATTGAAAGAGCACTGGCTTGGGGGTCATAGCACTGCATCTAGGCCACATTGTCCTTTGGAAGCAGATAGCCACTAAACAGAGCCGTACTCAGACTTCAGTATCCTGTTTCTGTAAAACTAGGCTAACAGAACATGATAGTGTACTCCTTTTGCAGTATTGCTAGGAGACCCAAATGAATTAGTGAGTGTAAAATACTTCAGAAAGCCTATAAAATTCTAGATACAATGATGTGCCTTCAGTTCTTAGTCTAACACCCAAACTTAAAGGGAATAGGCATCAGAAACGAAATTATTGGGGCTGGAAAGATGGCTCATCGGTTAAGAGTACTGGCTACTCTGCTAAAGGACCTGGGTTCAGTTCCCAGCACCTACATGACAGTTCACAGCTGTCTATAACTCAAATTCCAGGGGATCTGGCACCCTCACACAGACATACATGCACGCAAAACCCCAATGTACTAAAAGAAAAATAAATCTTTTTTGTTTGTTTTTTGTTTTTTGTTTTTCGAAACAGTTTCTCTGTGTAGCTTTGCGCCTTTCCTAAATCTCACTCTGTAGCCCAGGCTGGCCTCGAACTCACAGAGATCTGCCTGCCTCTGCCTCCTGAGTGCTGGGATTAAAAGTGTGTGCCACCACAACCCAGCTATAAATAAATCATTTTAGAAAATTGTTTCCTCATTGTATCTAAGGGTTCCCCTCTAAGATACACAAAAAGTGAGCAATTGTACAGTGTTACACCAGGGAACCCGGGCTGGAGAGATGGCTCAGAGGTTAAGAGCACTGCTTGCTCTTCCAAAGGTCCTGAGTTCAATTCCCAGCAACCACATGGTGGCTCACAGCCATCTGTAATGAGGTCTGGTGCCCTCTTCTGGCCTGCAGGGATATGTGCATCAGAACACTGTATACATAATAAATAAATAAATAAATCTAAAAAAAGCCTTTGGCAGTCACACCAGGGAACCCTTTTTATTCTGTAGCAGTAGTAATAGTAGTGGCACCTGAGTGCTGCTCAGTGCCACAGCCTTGAACACACTTACACTGCCATGAGTGTGGGACCCTTGCAGCCACTGAACACACTCACTTACACTTCATGAGTGTGGGGCCCTTGCAGCCACTGAACACACTCACTTACACTGTCATGAGTGTGGGGCCCTTGTAATCCACTTTCAGAGCCAGGAAGAACCTGCATGAAATCAGCAGCTCAGAGTCACGTGCTACCGTGTGACCTCCTCCCAGCGGGAGTGCCGGTGAACATGAGGTGTAAAGCTTTGCCAGGTGAGGAGGAGGTCGGTTCAGGGTCGGTGACGGCCCTCCACAGGACCTAGGCGTGTCAGACAAAGATTTACTATTCAGAAAGTTCAGTTGCTGCCCCAGAAGGGTCAGTTGGTTTATTCCTGGAAAATACTTTCATTTTGCTACAGATCTATATCTGACCTGCTGAGGAAACGGTTTCATCAAATGAGTCCAAAGGCAGAGAACTGCCTCATTTCTGTAAATAGCAGCAGGGAGCCATTGCAGCCTCTGAGTGGCCCCTTCTGGAGTCCGCTGATGTTCTAGCTTAGTCATTTGAAGCTGAAGAGTATGATCCTGTGTGCCCTGAAGACACCTCATCTACCACGAGTATTGTAAAATTATCCACCTGTTTTGGATATAGCTTAGAAAATTTCAAAACACAAGATCCAGTCTCTTTATTTCACTGTTACTCAGCCAGCTGAGTGTTGTGCCTTGTGACTCTGTCGTCTCGAGGAATTCTTCTGGGGGTCTAACAGAATAAAAAGGTCTTAAATCTAGTTCCGCTGGTTTCTCATTTTTCTGTGCAAATCAAGGAAAGGCAGATATTCATTAGTCTCTACTACTGAAAGGCAGTCACTGTGGGTATTAGAACCTCAGCTGTCCTGGCATCTTTCTCTTTACTCACCTTAGATGACCAATCAGGAATCTACCTGACTGGCTTTTGATTTTTATGTGTTTTGTTGGTAGTTAGTTATATTCCTTTTTATGTTTTTATTTACTTTTTTGAAAATTTCATACACTATATTGACATTCTTTCCCCTCCCCCAACTCCTCCCAGATCCTCCCTCACCTCCCTACCCACCCAACTTCCTCGTCTTTCTCTTAAAACAACAACTACAGAGTAACCATGGCGACTGCTTGTATTGGCCTGCCCTGGAGTGTGGTTAATGTACCCAGTGACCTGCCATTGGAGACAAGTTATTTCCCTTTCCCAGCACCTGTCAATTGTAAATAGCTTCTTGGCTAGGGGGAGGACTTGTACCCACTTCCCCTCCTTTGTGCAGGAAGTCTGTCTGACTTGAGCTGTGTGGTTTGTTTGTATGTTTGGGGACAGGATCTTACTATGTAGCCCTGGCTGGCCTGGGCTAACTATGTAGTTCTGGCTTGCTTCACAGTCACAGACATCCTCCAGCCTTTGCCTCCCTCCTAGTGCTGATAGTAAAGGTGTGCACCACCATGTCTGGCAGCTTTTTGAAAAAATATATTTATTTTTATGTTTCTGTGTGTATATATTTGCCTCATGTATGTGGGTGCCCAAGGAGATCAGAATAACATGGCAGATCTCATGGAGCTAGAGTTGTAGCCATTTGTGGCCTTCCTGATGGATGTGGGTGCTGGGAACCAAACTTAAGTCCTCTGGAAGAGCAGCAAGTACTCTTGGGCAGTCTCCCAGCCTCCATAATTGACCTTTAAAAAATTTATATAATTAAGCTGGATGGGGGTGGCGCAGGCCTTTAATCCCAGAACTCGGGAGGCAGATAGAGGCAGATCTCTGAGTTCAAGGCCAGCCTGGTCTACAGAGCCAGTTCCAGGACAGCCAGGACTACACACAGAGAAACCCTGTCTCAAAAAAACAACAACAAAACAATTATATAATTATAAAAATTTTTAATTAAAATCTAATTACATCATTCCCTCTTTGCCCCTCACATTTGCCTTTTTTCCTTCGTTGTTACATATGTATATATTTTTTTTTATCATATTCCTAAATGTAGAAATACAACCTGCTCTGTATGTTATTTCAGGGCTGACCACTTGGTACTGAATGACCAGTTGGGGCTCTCTGGGGAAGATGATTTCTCCCATCTCAGCATTTCTTAGTCGCCTGTAGTTCTTTGTCTATGGTTGAGGCCTCTCCCCCTCTGTGTTAGCTTGTCTGTTGGTAGTGTCCTTGTTCTGGTCTAGTTTAGGCAGACATGTTGATGAGAGTTCATGGATCTATCCATATTTCTGGGAGACACAATGTCAGCAAACTTCCTGTTCCTCTGGCTTTTACAATTTTTTTTTTTTTTTCAGAATCTTACCCTGTTTGGCCAGGAACTCACTATGTTGAAAGCTAAGATTTCAACTCTGCTGTTTACTAGGCCTTTATCCTTGATAGACAGACAGACAGACAGAGAGTGGGTGGAGAGAGTGTATGTACATTATATATGGGGGTGGGGGATTTATTAGAACAGCTTACAGGCTGTGGTCCAGCTACTCCAGCAATGACTGTCTACCAACGAAAGGTCCAAAATTCCAGTAGTTGTTCAGTCCACAAGGCTGGATGTCTCAGCTGGTCTTTAGTATATGCCAGAGTCCCCAGGAGGTAGGCTCTAATGTCAGTGAAGGAGTGGACTTGCTAGAGAGGGCAGGCTTCCCTCTTTCATTTCCTTATACAGGCTACGAGCAGAAGGTGTGTCCCAGATTAAAAGTGGATCCCCCCCCCCCAAGATCTGGATTGCAAGTGTGTCTTCCCACTTCAAATGATTTAATTTAAGAAATAAAAATCCCTCACAGATGTGCCCAGCCATTTGAGTTTTAGTTAATTCCAGATGTTGTCAAGTTGACAACCAAGAATAGGCATCACAAGTCCATCCTTGTCAACTTGATTTCCAAATTAAAACAATAACCAGGTCACAATAATGCCTAAACACTGATGTAATTATCCCAAATATAATTGCAAGTGTGTTATATATTTAACCAGGTTATAATTATGCCTAACATGATATAACTTCCACATACACCCAAAAATGAATTATAAATTTAGAATTGGTGGCAGTGTTCATTGAAGGACATTCTGTTATCTTTTATCTCAAACATGATAGCCACTGATAACTCTTGTTACATTATATGATAAATAGAGTAAAGAAAACACAAATATCTATCTATATAAACGAATTCTTAACAAAATATGACAAATACTCATGTCAGTTAAAATCCTCATTTCTGCAACTGGTCAAATGGCTGATATTTATAACTACCTTCCTCTACTACCCATTTGTGGTGGTTTGACTGTAATTGCCCCCCCCCATAACAGCCACTATAATAACTGGCACTATTAGGAGGTGAGGCCTTGTTGGAGGAAGTATGTCACTGTGGGGGCAGGCTTTGAGGATTCCTATGGTCAAGATACCGCCCAGTGTCTGAGTCCACTTCTGTTGCCTTCTGATCAAGATGTAGCCAACACCATGTCTGCCTGCATGCTGCCATGTTCTCTTAGAGGACTGAACCTCTGAAACTGTAAGCGAGCCACCTCAATTAAATGTTTTCCTTCAGAAGAGTTGCTGTGGTTATGGGTGTCTCTTCACAGCAATAGAAACCCTAAGACACCATTCTGTATTTCCTCCACCTCAGCAGGTCTTGGATTTTTCTGGAGTGACCTGAACCTTCATTCCTGAAGGGTCTGTGCCCTTTGTCATCCTGCCTGCCTGCCTGGATTAGGTTGTTAGAGTTTCCCGTTCACTTTAACCATAGGACATGGTAGCACCAACAGACATCCTAAAGCTGGGACCCTTTAACACAGTTCCTCATGCTGTGGTGACCCCCAGCCATAAAATGAATTCGTTGCTTCTTCATAACTGTAATTTTGCTACTGTTATTAGTTGTAGTGTAAATATCTGATATGTAGGATATCTGATATGTGACCCCAAAGGAATTGCAACCCACAGGTTTGAGAGCCACTGCCCTGAAGGAGCTGCACTCCAGACATAATCTTTCTTACCTCCATTTTAGAGAAGCAATCCACTTTCCGCCTTGGTAATCTAGATCAGTCACACCCCTCCTCCTTTAGCCTGTTGATTAAGGGTATCAGAAGCCCAGAGTGGCTGGGGGAAGTCCAAGCTTCCAGGCCAATGGAATGTTTGTTGTGGCTCCTGGCAGGAGCACTCCCCACTCTGGAACCAAAACTTCTAGTCCAGTAGAACTTGAGGTTGTTGGAACAGGAAGCAAAAATTTCCCTAGTGAGTCACCAGGGGCGATAGTGAATGGACCTGTTCCCCTTTCCACCTTTGATTCCTGGACCTGTGGATCCTGGCTATGGGAGCAACTGTACTGCACATTGGACATATATTGGATTCAAAACATACCACCTTCTGGAGGACCCCCTGGCCCAGCCCTCCAGGCTGCTGCCATGTACTTGGCGCTGTAACTGTGTCTTCAAACGGCCTTTGGGTTTCTGTAGATGAACAGAACTTACAGAATTAATCTATATATATAGAAAGAGATTTATTAGAATGGCTTATAGGTTGTGGTGCGGCTAGTCCATCCAGCTATCTTCTCTCTATAGAGAGAGAATTCCTTTGGAGTCCCTGTGAATAATGCAGTGAGGTCGACTTGGTACTAGTATCTTGGATTATGGTGGTTAATGGTGTTTATCAGAAAGTTCTAGAATTTGGCTCATATTTGTTAGCCTAAGATGTAGCTGTGGAACATAGTTGTAAAGATTTTAAGTCATAACCACCCATTTCAGTCTGTATGTCTTGGTCCCCTAAAGTCACTCCCAAGCTCCTTCCTCAGTGGCGAGCCCTCGGAAGAGATCCCGGCATTCCTCTAAACTGAGCAGCATTGTCTCAGCGCTTCTGCCTGAGCTTGTTCATGAGACTTCTTCCTACTCCTGAGTGTCCTCGGGAAAATTTGATTAAAAGACTTTGTTTATTCAGGAAAGTGGGGGATTCCATTAAATCTTTATGTTATCTGCTGATGGCCCGAAGCTGCTGCTTCTGAGGACAAAGCGTGGGCAAGTGAGGTAGATGAACGAAGGAAGGCAACCCTTACTTTGATTTTAACAACACCATGGAAGGTCATCCTGCCTCTCTGTCCCCTTCTGTGAAAAACTAGTTAGATCCCGTCTGAAGCAAACAGCATTACCCTGCCTAAGTGAAGAGCCCACTTCTACCATTTTTGCCCTCCTGACTCTGTGTAAAATTATTTATACTGAAATTCTCATTCTTCTGAAATCCCTAAGTTATTCATTTAGTTTGAACCACCTGGAAAAGATGTGACCCACTGTGCCGTCATATCACACCCTAAATTGCCAGTGGCATAATGCCAACCTCTAGGCTAGCCAGACATCCAGAATAGCTGTCTGTCAACAGACACAATAGCGGGCACCATCGTGATGAAAAGAAAAACCCACAGTAGCACCCTGCACAAATGCCTTATCCCATTTCATCAGGGAAAGAATTGGTCTCGGTCATACGACTCTAAAATTAGCATGACCCTTCTGCAAAAGAATTTATACCCCAACTGCTGGCTTTAAGATAGGCAATCCAAAGGGCTGAATTTTCAAGAGTCAAGCTGAGGGCAACCTTAATTTAACAGGAGGTCTCTCAGATGGATGCCTGGGGATTCCGACTGCAGTACTCAGGTTACCCCTTTGGCATACAGCACTGTCAATGACAGCTTGAGCTGAAGGTCAGACAGGCATCATTTATCTCAGCCCCACACTTGCTTTTCAAATGATGCAAGAGCTTGGGAAATGATTATGAGGAGCAGATTAAAGGGAAAACATCAGCAGTATTGGCATTCTTTAGCAGGGTGTCTGGTTCGGAGAACCGTTCCTTGAGGGCTTCAAGACAGAGATGTTCCATCTAGTGGCCAAAGGGGAAAATGTAACAGGAAGGACTCCTCCGCAGAGCATGACAGCCCCCTGCCTCTGGTGGTGTTGGTCCTTCTTGAATGCGCTTGCACTGAACGAGGAACCTGGGCATCCCGACAAAGCCATTTGGTACACCTGTCCTCACAGTGAGTACCAGTCATGTGGGCAGAAACTCAATCTCTGTAGCAGTGGTTCTCAACCTTCCTAATGCTGGGACCCGTTAGTACAGTTCCTCATGTTGTGGTGACCCCCCCAACCATAAAATGATTTTCAGTGCTACTTTAAAACTGTAATTTTGCTACTGTTATGAATCTTAGTGTGAATATCTGATATGCAACCCCTGTGAAAGGGTCATTTGACCCCCCAGGGGCACAACCCACAGGTTGAGAACCAGTGCTCTAAAGGGTGTGTGTGTGTGTGTGTGTGTGTGTGTGTGTGTGTGTGTGTGTTTCCATACTCATGGAGGGCATAAATGCAGCCATGCCTCTGTCCTCTTCTGTCCCTACCAATCATTCATTCATACCTCCATTTGTTTGCCTTGTGCCTGGACTTGTGAGGGTGTGAGCTTGAGAAGAACAAAGGTAGAAGGTGAACTTCTGTGTTTACAAGCCTGATGATCTGATCTCAATCCCTGGAACCCACATGGTGGAGGGAGACTGCAAGATGTCCTCTGACCTCCGCATGCCACAGTCCATACGTATATACATGCATGTGCACACGTATGCACACACACACACACACACACACACACACACAGTGTAATTTTAGAATTTTAAATGTAACAAAGTAATCAAGAAGAGGATAACTTGATATGCAACCCCTGTGAAATGGTCATTTGATCCCCAGAGGTCACAGCTCCCAGGTTGAGAACCAGTGCTCCAAAGTTGTGTGTGTGTGTGTGTGTGTGTGTGTGTGTGTGTGTCCATACTCATGGAGGAAGTAAATGCAATCACGCCTGTGTTCCTGGTAACCACTTTCTACACCCTTGTTGTCAGTTAATGTTTAATTGTTCTAGGACCCACAATGATGTGATGCCTTCCTGGTTGTAGGCTAACAGCCAGTACGCTCAGCCAAAGGGCCTGCTGTCTTTTTTTCTCTTTACTCCACTTTACTACTTCCTCCTTTTGCTCGGTTCTGTAAGAGCCATGAAATGATCAATTCACTTTTATTGCAGCTCCAACTGTCACCGCACACCTTGACTTCAACCCAGTCCAGACAGTAATCGGGGCACCCCGTTGATCAGAGCTGCACTCTACCAAACCTTAGTGTTTCCAGCCCTGCCACCCCACCACAGTTCCTACACCCCTCCACATCTCCCAAGAAAGAAAACACGGGGCCAGCAAGATGGCTCAGTAAGTGAGGCAGGCCCAGGGACCCGAGTTCCATCCCTGGCAGCCAAGGTGGAAGGAGAGAAGCAACTCCCCAAAGTTGTCCCCTGACCTTCACACGTGTACACGCACACAGAACAAAATAAGATACTTGAAGTTTTTAGAAAGGAAGATACAAAGACCCACTCGTTTCCATACCTGCCCTTTATTGGACTCTAAAGCAGGCTGGCTCTGGGCGTTCACAACTTCTCAGACATCTCCCATAAGGGTTTAGGAAGGTGCCATCATTCTGTGAAGGCCCAGAGCCTACCCCAGACTTAGAGCCCCAAGTGGACTCAAGAGTGTTGAGGGAGCTAAAGGAAACAGGCAGGCAGGGGAGGTCAGGTGCTTCAGTGAAGGGGATGCTTCAGTCCCCCAGTGTCTCCTGGGGGTACACTGAGCCCAGAGGAATACCTGGGGACTGGAAACAGTGGGAGATACCTAGGCCGAGAGCTCACGTCTAGATAGCAACTTTGAGGAGACGTTTGATGTCAGGCTCAATGTTGATGGTTTGGAAGGTGCGGCTGTAGCGTCGGAATGGCTCCCCTTCTGGCCCTATGAGGAACTTCTCAAAGTTCCAGGCCACATCTGAGCGGCGCACCGGACTCCACATGATGAGCTTGGGATCGGTCATGAGGGAGAACGGGTCATCATAAGGGTAGGGTAGCTTGTCTTTCAGGTAGGCAAAGACAGGATGCTCATTCTGCCCATTGACATCACACTTCTGGGTAAGACTGAAGGTGGGCTGGTACCCACCCCCAGGGCGGACATACTTGAGGCTGTTCAGGATCTCCTCGTTCTGACAGTTCTCCTGGAGGAGAAGACAAAGCAGGAGAAAATGAAGGGGAAACCAAGGATTCTCCGGTGCAAACCTTTCCTTCTCCAACCCTTCCTCCCTGGGGTCGCTCTTTCCTTCGTTGTGTGCAAGCATGTGTGTGTGTTTCTTCTCCATCTGCTTTGCCTTGCTCTCTCCCAGCCATTGCGTTGTTGGTTTTTTATCTTTTACATCTATTTTAGTGTGTGTGTGTATGTGTGTGTGTGTGTGTGTGTGTGTGTGTTTCCGCGCACACGTGTGTACACGTTGTGAGTGCCATGTTGCACATGCAGAGGTCAGAGACTGCAGAATTTGCTTCTCTCCTTCCACCATGTGGGTTCTGAGGATTCAGACTTGGTGGCAAGTGCCTTTACCCATTGAGCCCTCTCACCAGCCATGGCCTTTGGTGGTTTGCTAGGCTACATCTAACACTTCATAAGCCAGGGAGTGCCACATAATTTAAGGAGAGAACCCACTCTCACAAATTGTCCTCTAACCTCTACATGTGAGCTATGGCATGTGCACACCCCTGCACACGCATTAAAATAAAAAAGAAAGAAATGTGATGAAAGATTTAGCACTTTGGAATTGCTTCTGAACCTAATCCACCCTGAGCAATTAACAGTGTGTTTGTTGGCCCTTCAGGGAACCTTGAGTTCAGGGAAAAGAAGGAAAAGAGACTCAACCTATGCACAGCACCTGCCCTTCTTCCTGTGTACCTACAAATGAGCACGCACGCGCACACACACACACACACACACACACACGCGCGCGCAGGCAGGCGTGCACTCATGCATGCATACATGCACACACTTCCTACCACCATTTTCCCCTTCTTCTGCCCTGGTTCTGCTCCCTTCTGGTTCTGTGTGTGTTGAGTGCATCCTTTGCCTGTGCCCTATGCACCTCATGAGTCAAGCGGGAAATAAGACCCAGGTGGGTGACCTTTATAGCTTCCAGCTTTCACCTTTCCTTGTCCTAGAACTAAAATGCAAATGGGGGACACTTTGAAGACAGACTTCAAGGGAGTCTTCATTTTCCAGCTCCACTAAGGCAGAGCAAGTCAGTGACAGTGGTGGACACACTCTAAACGGAACCACTTAGTGACCATCAGGATAGGTGACTGCCCTAGAAATGGGCTTGGGCCAGTTGTTAAGCAATTAAAGACTTAAGGACAAAGACTGTGGGTACATAATCACTTCTAAACTGCCATCCAAAGGTCTTCTGAACCTCGTCTTCATGCACGGTAATCAGCTACAAATGCTTTAGCTCAGAACCTGTTCCCTATTTCTCCCTCCCTACTGCCACCCTCGTCCTACCCCACTCCAAATGCCAGTGAGAACCTTCAGTTCCCACCCCGCCTCTCGAGGCTCAGAGTCAGCTAGCTCCCTCCGCAAGTGCCTGCCTCTGACCTACTGGGACGATTAACACAGTCCAGGCCACCATGACATTTCTGAGCCCCAGCTGATCTCTATTAGACTGCTGATCTCTCAGTGCAGATGACTCCTTCCAGCAGCTAGCCAGACACAAGTGAGGTGTGAGGTCAGACGCACCTCCGGGGAGGTGATGTGCCTCCAGTGAGGTTTCACCCTTTCAGACAAAGTCTGAAAAGGGACTTGAGAGGGAAGGCCCTGTGAGCACAGTGATGACTGACTGGGTCTCTAGTCTACCACAGCTGTCCTTCTCAGCCGGTCCTTCCTTACCTTCCGGCCACTGTGAGTTGAACTAAGGGGACTCTAATTAGACAGTCCCCTTAGGGACAGCTGTCTTGTTTGTACAGTTAAATCCTAAGTAGAAACAGAATTCCCAAAAGAGAGCTTCAAGTGTATAGGCTGAAGCTCTGTACTAACTTGACCCGTTACTCAGACAGATTCGTGTGATGCCCAGAGGAGGCGGATGCAGGCTGTTTTCTGAGATGAGGTCTTGCTGTGGAGCCCAGTTTAGCCTCCACCTCACATCAGTCCTCAGCCTCCACCTCACACTGCCGTTCTAGGATTACAGGAATGGCCTACCATGCCAGCTTAGTTTGAAACCTTCCATTTTCTCCACTCATTCATTCAACAAATAATCACTTTGCATGGAACCCAGCAAAGACAGAATGGAGAGACCTGGTAGCAACCCTCATAGAATATTCTGGAAAGATAGTAAAAAAAAAAAAAAAAAAGTCACACCATCAATATTTAATCTCAGAGCATATCTACTTCCCTGTGGTATTCCACATTCATCTAGACCTAGACTGATGAAACATGCCCTTCAATTCCAGATTTTCCAACACACATTCACCCTCTTCTTTATCTGCCTCAAGCTCCATCAATCAGCTCCTTGGGTGGAACCCAAGGGACTACTCACCTGATGTCCAAATTGGTTGCAAGGGAAGCCGAGAACCACCAGGCGCCTGGGGAAGCGACATTGCAATTCATTGAGCTGGTTGAAGTCTCGGGTGGTTGTTCCTCAGAGCGATGCGACATTCTCAATCAGCACTGCCCTGCCTCGGAACGTGTTAAAGTCTATCTTCTCCCCATCCAGGCTGATGGCACTGAGATCATAGAAAGACTTGGCGATGTAAGAAGCCATGGTCGAGTGCAGTGAGCCCTGCCCAGTCGTGTGAGCCCACTTAAGTCCGTTGACTGGGTGGGGAGGAAGGAGAAGCAAGGAAAGGTAGAGAAGATTTCACCAGGTGCCTGTGAGCATTTCTGGTACGGTTTAGTAAAAACAGGCACCCACCTGCTTTCTGTTTGAACAAGGCGGTGGCTCTGCCTATTTACAGTCTCTGAACAAAGCCACCTTCTGTCCCACCCTACTGGCAACCTGGAAGGGCCAATTTGATATCTATGAGCGGATGTGAATAATTCACTCCTTGCTGGAAACCAGAGCCTTAAAGGTCAAATGGGGAGGAAAAAAGGGAGGGAGCGTTCAAGATTGACTCCTACTTGCCCCAGCAAGTTTTTTTTTTTTTAACCTGGCACAGACATTTTTAAAAACACATTTATGGAGCAGCAGTCTCTGAATTGGGAGAGGTCGAACGTTCTCAGGTCTGAATTGGGGCTGATGTCCACCCGACATAGATGATTGAAAGATGTATAGTACTTTTAATATTTCTGTGCTTCCTTAAAGCAGAATCAAAGGGACTCTTAGGAGGAGAGTGTCGTTTTTCTGGAAGCAATGACTTCCAATGCCTCGGTTTGCATCAGGCAGAAAGGATGAAGTTGTGTTTGTCTCAGAAAGCCTTTCAGTGAGTGATGTTTCTCGTCATGGAGAACACTAAGGTCTTTGTCCCTGCACTGTGCCATGTCCTACATTAGAACCTCCACCTCCATTCCACACTCCTCCACCAGTCATGAGGATGGAGTTGTTGCTGGCCTAGTGATCAGGAGGAGTCTTGGAACAGACTGTACATTCTAGATAGATGAATTGTACCTGTCTCCCTCTCCAGCAATGGTTCAGTCTCTGAGATTTTCAAGAGCAGGCTTCTGTGAATGCGTGACACACATTCCTCACAGGAGGGAATGTACAGGAAGGCAAAGCAGCTGTGCTTCCAAGTAGGTTACCAAGACTTCTTCAAAGCCAGCCATTGGTGTGTGGTGGGATGTCTTTGCCCTGCTGAGGGCTGTTCCTGGGGCTCAGTCTAGTAGCGGAAAAGACCATTATCCAAGCCACTCCATTATTCAAGTGTTGGCCAACTAAATTAGGAACTTTTAAGAAACACTCGATTTCTTCACCAGTAAAACTAACAATCATGCTGGGCGGTGGTGGCGCACGCCTTTGATCCCAGCACTCGGGAGGCAGAGGCAGGTGGATCTCTGATTCTGAGACCAGCCTGGTCTACATAGTGAGTTCCAGGAAAGGCTCCAAAGCTACACTGTCTCAAAAGTAGCTTTTTTGAGAAACTGTCTCAAAAAACAACAACAACGAACAATCAAGCTTATCCTGGCTATTTTAGTAAGGCAAATGTCTCCCCAAGGGTATTTTCACAGGTACATTTGCCATTGGAAGAGCTCCTAGAACAGTCAGCAAGGCTGGGGCAACCCATCTTCAGAATTTGATTTGTTGAGAGGCAAAGAAACTCTGTGCCAGGGAGTGCTCAGCAGTTCTGCCTCATAGCTTGTCCCACGTGTGTTCAAGTGTGTGGGAATCCTAGCTCAGCTGACCGCTCCCTAAAAACAGGTTTCCACGATCCAAGCGGGAATGGAGTCTTGTGATGCCACGGACGGTGGAAGAAGTTAGGTCTCCTGTGGGACTGCCCAGAGTCCTTGGATATCATAGCCAGTAGATGTCCTTACCGAGCTATGGAGTCAGAGGGACCTGGCAAGGATGACTAAGAACTTGACATTCATTTGCCAGGCTTCTCTGCCATCTGGAGCTTCCCCTGGCAGCCTGAGCTTCCAAAGAGAGAGATGCCTTTTGTTTGCTGTGCTTTGAAAGCCCTCTTCAGGCATGCTGTGTAGTCTTGAGTGAGGAATGGGTTCGCACTTGGTTTTCTCCAAGAAAATCTAAGACCCTCACGGGTCTCCTGGATGCTCACTTCTCACAGTTGAGTAAAACTGATGAGATATTCCTAAGTACTGTCTCCAGGTGTACACACTGCCCCCCACTTTCCAGAAGCTTTTAACTTTGGGCACACGTTAACTAAGAGTCTTCCCTATGGCTTTCTGCAACAGAACAATTGTTCTAAGCCTTAGGAGGCAGAAAAGCCTAGGTGGGTGATTCTCGGTTCTGACTGCAAAAGAATTGCTTATAGAGGTTTTTCTAGATAGATAATCCAAAGCTTTTCCATTTAGACTCTAGATTCTAGAGAGTCCAGGGCACTGATTTTTAGTCATAACCATTATTCTCTTGGACCCTTCCTTCTCTTTAAAGCTCACTGCCGAGAACCTGTTTCCTTATCTGTTGAGTTCATAAAGATAAGCACTCCCTCCCACACAGTGACTGCTCAGGAGGGCGGCAAGTGCTCTCCGAAGTGCAGGGCAGATTCAGGACTACCACTGCCCCGCTGTTTTATTCCTCCCTCTTCCTTCTGCCCACACTCCAAGCGTCTATCTCCAGCATCTCCATGTCCCTAACACCTCATCGTCCCAGGTTCCAATCTGCTTCTGCACCATGGGGTATCCAGTGACAAATCGGAAACGTTACCCAGCCCTTCCAATGCCTTCAGGAAGGACCTTCCTGATTCATCCACAACAGATGGCCACCATTCTGGCTTTTAAGACACCCCTGATGTTCAGCCTCCTTCTAGTCCTTGAACCCTGCTCCCATAAGCTCACAATAGAACAGTGGGGGGCGTTGCTTTGGGGTCTCTGCAGGTGTCACTAGGGAAGATTGACCAACCCCACCCCTTTGTCACTTTGCTGTGACTTTAAAATTCTGGGGCCTCTTCTGTCTTCACTCTGCCTCCCATGTCACCACCAAGGCCCCCATAACACCTTCTCCCGGAGGTTCAGACAGGCACACACCCCCGTGGTTTGAAATATTCTTTATTTTGTAAACATTTGTGTTTAAAATAGATGAATCCTGCTCACAATTCATATAATGGACCCGAGACACAGTACACAAAGTTCACCCATCACAGGGAGCTAGTGGGGCTCAGGTGGTGGGCCAGGGTGAGTTGATCTCCAGCAATGGGCAGACAGGCCAAGCCTGCTGAACAGTCAAGGCCAGCGACACAGCCCAAGCCGCCTCCCAGACTAGCGGTTAGAGCGAGGCCGACTCCGGAATGGAGTGAGCCCAGGTGCACTCTAAAATCCCAGCTGTCCTTCTGCTGCTCTACTTCAGAGCTGTGACCATGGCCCAGAGTCCAGAGTCCCAACCCCGTGCTGTCCCTTCCAGAATCCTTAGGGTAGTGAAAATTCTTGAGGTCTTGGGACAGCAAGACCACCAGTGCCCTGTGGAAATTCTCCTCTCAGATTCTGGCTGAAGGCAGGTGTGCTCACCTGCTGTATGATGCTGCCTAGATCTTGCTACCCAGGAGTCAGTCCCCAAGGAAGCCACCTCAGTCAGTCATGGTCCAGTCTTAGAGCCAGCGTGCTACCTTTCCAGTGAACAATGCATTATCCCTGCTCCTGCCTTTCCTCCACCAGAAAGCCTGAGCTGCTTTCTCCTGCCGCCTGTCTCCTGGTTTGCTAAGGGAGGAAGAAATTTCCATCCCCATCTCCCTCTCTGGAGGACTAAAAGGGTGAGGCTCTTTATCTTCACATCTGTGCCCGGGATTTGAAAGGTCCTTTGTTGGTGAATGCTCAGTCAGGGCCCAGTGTTCCCTTTGCTTTGGCTCCAGCCCCAGCCACGCAGTGCATCTTGGGACTATTCTCTTACCTGAGCTCCTCCCGCCTTGGGTCGACCCCTAGCATGGGTTTTTTCCTTCTTGTCGGGGCCTCCTTCAAGCTACCCTTGGACCATGGGGTGAAAGAAACTTCCTGAGCATAGACCTCTGGAGGAGGGCGTCCTTTCCCCTCCCTTGGTAGCTCCTCAGCAGTTGGCAATGCTACAGGTCTACTTAGGAGTAAGGGGGCCAGAGGAGGGAGCCTCGGAAGGCAGAATGGCACCAAGTACTTCTGCCCATGGCTGCCCTCTCTCCCCACGTTTTAAGGCCTGTTGCCTCCAGACTCTCTTAACTTCTGAGGGCCGGGTTCAGTGAAAGAAGAGTGACCTGGTTACGTCACTTCTCACCTCTGCCAGGAAGTCTGGGTCCATGTTCTTACACAAGAGGCCCAGCTGCTGCCACCACAATCAATGTTGTGAAGCGCTCTCCGCCTCTGTTCTAACCCTACCATCTAGGAGCGAGCCCTTCACAACCACTGTCGCCTTTTTCTAGACAGAGTTCACAGTGTCTGACCCCAGGACTTCCCCTGCTCTTCGGCATCCTCAAGCCTTGATCCCCGTCCTTAAATCCAGGAATCCAGGTGAAGAGGTCGTGTACTCACTGCACGGGAGGTAGAGAATCGAGGTGACTTGTCCCCGCCACCCCTCATCCTTGTCTTCTTCCCTGCTGTGCCCATCTCTGGACTCGGTTCCTCACAGAGGCCTGTGGGCAGCCGGGCAAGGCCAAAGCTCCAGCAAAAGGCAAAGGCCGAGGAGGCCAGCCCGGGCCTGAGGACCGCCAAGTAGTGTTTCCTTCCCACCTCAAGTGTTCTACTTTCCCAGGTCACTGGGGAGGCAGCCCATGGCACAAGGGGGGGGCTGTGGGGAGGGGGGAGGGAGAAGCACCCGTAGCCTTGGGCCCACCCCAGAGCAGGGTGGGTCATCCTCCCTGGGGCAGAGCCTGGATCCATTCCCTTAGGCCGAGTCAGGAGGGAAGGAGGGAGGGAGGGAGGGAAGGGGAGAAGAGCAGTAGCAGCCACTCAGCAGGACACACAGGCGAAGGAGGAGGGACGTGGATGTAAAATACACTGGAGGGAAGTGGGTGGAGAGGGAGTAGAAAGAAGAGAGAAGCAGAACACACGAGATGCACTAAGAAATGAGTCTTTAAGTGGCCTTGACTCCAGCCTTGACCATTGTCCCAGGAGCTTCCGGTGGTGAGATGGTCGCAGCACATTCTGGGATCACAGCCGGCCTGTGGCTGGGGAACAGGCTGAAGGTTACCGTAACTCCAGGATAGAGGGACTCGGGGCACAGGCTGCTCAGAGGCCACAGCAGAGCTGCTCACGGGGCCAGGCAGGGGAGTAGCAGCTACTGATTTTCAACAGGGTCATCAAATAAAAGGACACCAGTGGGCAAAGCCCAGGCTCCCCTGCTTCCACGGGCCTCCTGAGGGAGGGAGTTGCCGGGGGCGGGATTCCACACCCGGCCCTCAGCACCAGCAGGTCTTTGAAGAGTTCGCCGGGCCCTCGGGTTTGCCTTCCTCTTCCTCCAGCTCCGCCAGCGCTAACTCATTGCTGGCACGTGTTCGCAGACCATCCAGCTCTTTCCTGTGGGCCTGCAGCACCAGCTCCGTCAGCCGAGTGAAGGACTGGGAAGGCGAGGGGCACAAGTTAGTCCCCTGTCCTCTTCTCTGCTTCTGGTTACCCTTCAACTGCCCACGGCGGAAGGGGTCTCCCGTCTTATCTTGGCTCCTGTCTGCCCTCTCTTCCCATCCTCCCCCTCTTCTGGGCTCAGCCCCAGTCAGGGCAGCTGTCCCCAGCGTTCTTACCTCTTTAATGTTGAGGTTGGTGCAGGCACTTGTTTCGTAGAAGTCCATGCCATACTCCTTAGCCAGCTGCAAGACAAGGGCATTTCTGAAAGAGAGTCAGTGAGGGAAGGGAGGCCCGTACCACGTGGTACGCGCTTCTGCCGTGGCACTCTTGATGCATTGACATGATGCATTGACATGATGATGCCTTGGATGGGAAACTGGGGGCCTTTTCTAAGACATAGGCTGGGACAAGCTATTCCACCAATACACCCATCTCATCCAAGTCTACACACACACACACACACACACACACACACACACACACACACACACACACAAACACACCACTACATCAGGACACAAAGACAACAGCATATGGCATAAACATGAGAAATACGGGCTTTGAGTGCAACCAAGGCAGTCTAGGTGCCAAGATGCCACCCAGGAGCTGTAAAACCCAGAACAAGTTTCTGTTACCATTCTCTCCAAGCCCCGGCGTCATCCTCTATTAAAGCGGAATGGTAGTGTCTACATCAAGGGCTACAGAATGATTAAACGGGCCGCACAGCTAAGAACACTTACCACAGTGCCCCGGGTGCAGTGCTCAATAAAAACCGGTTAGTCCTGTAGGGTCTGTCTCCACTTCCGCATTTTAATGACATTGTATTATTTGTTATGCTCCCCCCAAAAATCAATGTTATTTTAAGGACTAATGGAATGCTATTGACTGGAGAGGAAGAGAAGAACTCATGAGGCGCTCAGAGTGGGTGGATGACTCTTGCCTCAGCATATCAATCGTTCTGTTGTGTGGGAGTATGGTCTCCCTGCACACTTGGATATGCTTTGGCCCTCTCTGACCTATGGCTTGTCTCGTTGGGGACTCTCCAGTGTCACCCTTTCCAGGTATGTGGAGTCAGGAAGTCAGGGTGTGGAGTGGGTGGAGTGGGAGACCCCTCCCTTAGTGCGAAACATCAGCCGTGCACCGAGTCTGTTAGAGACGTCAGCAACTCGCTTCCTCGTCGCTATCACGGAGGTGATCCGAATCCTGTTTAAGGAGTCTTGGACCTGCTAGAGGTGCTACCTAAGAGGTCTTCCCCCCACCCCATGTGGACCCCCGGTCATTGTCCTGAGAACTAGAAAACAAACTCTCACACATGTCAGCTCCCCAGTGCTGGGTGTGTGAGGGGACTGGATGATGGTGAGTGCGCTCCTGGGTCCCTGCTCTTGGGACAGGCTCAGCAAGTACCACAGCAGCCCCAAAGAGTGAGCCTTCACGTACCTGCTGCCCCTGCTCTCTCCCCACCTGCCGTTTCTGCTCTTCGTCAGCCTTATTCCCTATGAGGATCTTCTGGACTCCTTCTGGTGCATACTAAGGACAAATGGAGACAGACCCAAGTGAGTGCTCCTCTTCCTTCCCATGGAGACAAACCTAAGTGAGTGCTCCTCTTCGTTCCCTGCTCCCCCATACAGCCTCCTCTGGCCTCCAAACCACCAAGTTCAAGAATCCTAGGGACAGCAGGCTGACTGGGTACAGACAGCAGCAGGCTCCCAGGGTACAGGACCCCCTACACCCCCTATCTGTGGTTTTGTTTTCCACAATTTCAATTGCCATCAGTTAGCCTTGATCTAAAAATATTAAATGCAAAATGCCAGAAATAAACAATCCGTAACTTTCGTTATAGAATATTGCGATTTTGCTATTATGGCTGTTGATTGGTTTTTACTATGTCTAACTTATATATTTTGTCCCAGGGATTCAAGACCAGGGAAAGCCAACATTTAAAGGGTTTGAACTATCTGTTCTTCTCAGCTTCTCTTGTGAGTCTGGGAACGGAGTGTCATGGAGACTCTTAACACCACAGCCACCCCGAGAATGTCACAGGGACAGTTTAGGGTAGAAGATGCTAAGACAGATGCCTCATTGGGTTGAACAAATGGTGTCTGAACTGCAGAGGACACTGGACTTTGTCTAGCCTTTACTTGACAGGTGACGGATTGGGGACCCAAGGAGCTGCAAATGACTTGCCAAGGCTCCACCATGTGCAGGAGCAGGTCTAGCAGCCCAGACCTGTAATTCCATCTGGACCTGAGGTAATTCCATCTGGACCTGAGGTTTTGAGAATGAAGCTGCCCATGAGGCAGTCTTGGGACTAATGCTTATCCAAGAAAGACATGGCTATGGGAGCCTAGCAGGGTACAGTGCATATATAAGGATATGGAAGGTTTGGCTTTTTCCATGCCACTTACCCAAAGGTCTCTATCCGAAGTTGTAACCTTTTGCCAACCCTGAGAGCTTGTTTTTACCCCAAGGCCCCTGTTTTGCCTTTCCTTAAGGT
This sequence comes from Peromyscus eremicus, assembly GCF_949786415.1. Classification (NCBI taxonomy): domain Eukaryota; kingdom Metazoa; phylum Chordata; class Mammalia; order Rodentia; family Cricetidae; genus Peromyscus; species Peromyscus eremicus. The sequence goes on from NC_081430.1 coordinate 74,803,576, forward strand.
ACCCTTCCCCCATCCCATCAGTGTGGCGGTATCTCCTACCTCATCCACGTCACTGACCCACTTCATGATGTGCTGGTAAGAGCGCTCACTGCTAATGTCATAGACTAAAAATATTCCCTGAGGAAGAGAGGAAAAAAGAGTGAGACTAGACGCAGTAGAATGTACAGTCATGGGGCCAGACTGGTGGTCCTTATATGTTCAGCCCACTCTCCCTGTCTGCAGTGAGGACCCCTCAGCATGGAATTCTTAGACAGGAAGGCATTGCATGATTTGACCTGGGTCTGTGGCTTAGGGTAAAGGGTCGAGAGTGGAGATTGTGTGTGAGGGTGAAGAACCCCGCTTCAGTAAGTGCTCTGTGGGTAACTGAGGAACACATAGGGAAAGACAGAGTTTCCCCAGCAGGCTATCTGGGGGCCCTACTTCAGGGTTCAGTGACACGGGCATCTCAAACACCCAGTGCTAGAAGTGTGGACAGCAGCTTCCCAGCTCTAACCCTGAAACGGTGGCTCACCTGGGCCCGCCGATAGTACTGTTTTGTGATGGTCTGGTACCTCTCCTGTCCTGCTGTGTCCCTGCAAGAGAAAGCCAATCCCTTAGAGAAGGGACCATGCAGAGAGAAGATGAGGGAATAGCAGGAGCTAGGAGCCCCTGTACCCTAGGAGGAAAAGCTGGGGGATTTGAGGGTGAAAACTTAGTACTTCTCTAATCTGTGTGAGTATCCAAACACACCTGAGTCTGTAGTGAGAGGTCTGGATCTCAGTATGGGCACAGGCAAGGCCTGCGGGGACTCAGCCTCTTCTCAGGACCTACAACCTGACTGAGCCTTAGACAGCTCTCCAGAACTCAGCCACTATGGCCATGCTTGGCCAGATGGGAGGATCTGTCACACACCCAGTGCCCAGGGCATCGCTAAAGGCAGTTCCCATGGCATTCTAGGATTGGGAGGTAGCACCATAAACTCTAAGGGCTTCCAAGACCTTTAGGCCAGAAAGCCACAGCAGCCCCTGGTGGCCAATAGTGGAAACTGCACCATGCAGCACTGAGGCACTCTGAAAAAAAAAAAAAAAACCAGTCTGAATCTAAGCCAGGGAGTGATGCTTTCAGCCTTCCAGGTTTAGTCACAGTGGGACAGCTCCAGAGGAAAGCCCGATTCAGAGATAAGCCCACGGCACTTATTTTCCTAGCTCCTAATTCCTGCCCTTCGGTGACTTCTCATCCGTCCCATAGTTTGCTCAGGTTCGTAGAACAAGGGATAGGGGTTTCTGATCTCACTCTTCACTGAGATATCTCCCCAGTTATCCCAGATGAAGCTTAAGAGGATTTTACAAATGCCGGCAGCTCAGAGTCCTCCCTCTTCTACCCGCCTCCTCCTCCTGCCCAACTCACCAAATCTGTATCCGAACTTTGATGCCGTCCACTTCGATGGTCTTCATCTTAAAGTCGACACCTGGAGAGAGCAAGCACGTCAGGAAGGGTTCCCTCAAAGACGGCCCGGGACACCCACGTGGAAGGGGTTTCACTTTGGCTTCATGTGACCAAGAGGCGCCCTGAAGCGCGCACCTTCTCTAACGTTTTAACGCTAAACTGACCCTAAAGAGGCGCCTAGAGCTTTGGATGGGGTGTTCATTCAATTCATAGCTCCCATTTCCTCAGGAGTAAAGAGTGGAAACGTCACAAATTATCTTCCGATTGCTGAGAAGACCCAGAGAGACACAGCGCTGGCCCGGACACTCCACTGCAGCCATCATTGACCCGGGGCAGTGCGCAATCTGTATGTAGCAGGTGCGCAAAGTCTGTCCGTCAGCGGATGGAAGGAAGTGGCAGGAAGGCCCAGGAAACCCACAGTTCTCAGGTTCCTCGGCCCAAGGCTCTGAAGAGCTAACTGCCGGTCCCAGCAGATCGAAGGACCCAGAGCAGAGACATCTGAGGAAATCTACAGTAAGAGAAGTCAGCACCATCAGCAGCAGCTGTGCGTGCTGACAGGCCAAGGAGAGATGCTTGGATCACCATGCCTTTTCCCAGCCCCAACTGTGCCCAGGCACTGTGCCCGGTGATTCAAGAGCTGGGTCTAATGGAGTAATCGACGGGTCCGTGTATTTTCTGAAAGCAGGTCACAGGGTATCATAATCCAAAGTCTTCAGCTGGGGAACAAGGGAAAGGTGCGGCTGTGGACCATCCATCATCAGCTGCATAGTAGGCCCAGAAAGTCTCAAGGGTGCCAGCATCTCCAACACCACCACCATTCTACTGCTACTCATGGGCTTTGCCAAGCAGGAAAGCACGTTCCCTTATCTCTCCTGTCCCCAGCTTCCACCAATACAGACATCACAGTCAGCCTGTTGCCTCCCACCACCAAGAGCAATCATCGTTTAATTAGAAGGGAGAAAAGGCTTTGGGATGGAAGACCTGAACTAAATCAAGTCGGTCAGATGTGAATCATTTGTCGCCTGCCTGAGCTGATTCATACCTACCCAGCTGTACTTTTCCAAATGGCATTCGTCCCTACGTAAAGAGAAAGGGTGACAAAGAGGAAGAGGATGAAAGGAGAGGGACACCTGGTCCTGGTGGGAGGCAGCAGCCTGCTTCCTTGGACAAACAGTTATAAGGAATTGGCTTCTCCTCAGAACCTGACCTAGGAGGTAATCAAGAAGTTCTTGTTATTTCAAAGTATGGTACCTTCTTCCAAGAAGGAACAGAAAATTTTCCTTATAATAAACCTTACTCACCCTCATAGCCTAGACAAGAACATGCCTTGTTCATAGTAGTCCCAGGAGAGAAGGGAGGTAGACGCTTTTATTGCCTCTATTCCTGAACATCTATGAAAACTTCCTTTGTGCCCTGCACAAGGTCTCGGTCTCAGAGTGTGCATAGCAACAATAACACATGGTCCCTTCCCTTACAGGGGTGAGTAGGAAGGAAACACAGGCCCAGATGCAACCTGCCTGAGGTTGGCACAGCATGGATCAAGTTTCCAATAGTCTTGTTTGACGCTGGAATGGTGCTACCCCCTGGACTGCTTCTTGAGGGAGTGAGGGAGTCATGTGTTAGCATGTGAACTCCACATGGAAGAGGTGATGGTTAATATTGTCCACTTGACAGGATCTAGATCCACAAGCCTCTAGGAGTGCCTGTGAGGGAGTCTCTAGATTCTGTCAACTGAGGTAGGATGAGTCACCCCAAATGTGGGTGATGCCGTTTCAGGGTTTGGGGTCCTAAGCTGAATAAATATGAGAAGGCAAGCGTTTCAGGGTTTGGGGTCCTAAGCTGAATAAATATGAGAAGGCAAGCAGAAGCGTTCATCTCCTTCTGCTTCCTGCCTGTAGATGTCACATGATTCCTGTCAGTGCCAAAAACGTAAACTGAAAGCGAAGTCTTCACTGTGTTTCATGTCCTGCTTTCCTGTGAGTCCTTGAAAGGAAGGGCTCCACTGAAAGGGAGCCCACTTGTCACATCCTGTGCGACTGTCCTCACGTTGACTGTCAACAGAATGCCTCTCTACAGCCTACCTCTCAGGCCTACCATCTCTCTTCCTTCCTCAAAGAAGAGTCCTCCATCCTCTCTCTGTCTCTCAGTGGTCCACCCTCCTGCTCATCCTAACACAAGCTCCTCCATGTTGCTGCTTTTGCATCTCTTAGGAAGAAGGGATATTCTCCATCTACCTCCACCCCAGGGTTTGCTCCTGTCCGGCCTCTCTAAGGCAGTGTTAAGATGCACACAGATTTGAATTCAGAAGGTGTGAGATGAAGCCTGAGGAGTTGTAGCAAGCCTCGGGGTCTATGTACCTTCATCAGCAAGCTCTTAGGACAACAGGCCCCAAAGTGTATTCCAGGACTTGCAGCCTTAGCATAGCATCATCTTGGACTTTGAAAGGCAGGTGCCTGGGTCCTACCTCAGACTTGGAGAATCAGAACCCCAGAGACGTGAGGCCCAGCAGTCTGTTTCAACCAGCTCCCAGGAGATTCCCATACGTCTTAAGTTTGCCAGCCATGTGGCTCAAAAGCTTTGCACCTGAACCATCAAGGAAGGCTGCACGGGCAGTCTCTCTCTCTCTCAGTGTGTACTTTGCAGAACCTTGGCTAAATTTAGAATTACCCAGAGACGTTTTCTCTTTTCACTTTAATGCAGCTATCTTAAAACATGAACAATAAAAATTAAGGAAAAAGAGCCGGGCGGTGGTGGCGCACACCTTTAATCCCAGCACTCGGGAGGCAGTGGATCTCTGTGAGTTTGAGAGCAGCCTGATCTACAGCACGAGTTCCAGGACAGGCTCCAAAGCTACACAGAAAAACCTTGTCTCAAAAAGCTCCCCACCCCCAAATAAATAAATAAGTAAAATACCCCCAAAAAACATAAGGAAAAGAAAGAAAAAGAAATATAGGTACCTTGACTGGCCTAAAATCTACTAAGTCATACTTCAAATAAGACCTGGAAGCTGTGTTTTCAACAGCACTGTGTAGAGCAGTGGTTCTCAACCTTCCTAACGCTGTGACCCTTTAATACAGTTCCTCATGGTGTGGGGACCCCCAACTACAAAATTATTTTCATTGCTACTTCATAACTGTAATTTTGCTACTGTTATGAATCGTAATGTAAGGATCTGTGCTTTCCCAATGGTCTTAGGTGACCCCTGTGAAAGGGTCATTTGACTCCCAAAGGGTGGGAGACCCACAGGTTGAGAAGCACTGGTGTAGAGTATGACAGGAAGTTAGCTAGAGGGAAGTCTGAGAACATAATGTAGGGGAAGAGACATTACTTAGCCCTGGAGTCAGAAAGACTGGGGCCTGAATCCCGAGTTGGGCACTTAATGTATGACAATAGGAAAGTCCTTTCTCCCAGTTTCCCCTTTCTTACCTGTGGAATGAGAACACCACTTGCCTCCAGAGGGTTGCCGTGGGGCATCACTAAACAATGAGTGGATACCACCTAACTCACTGCAGTGCCTCTTCCCACTGTGGCTCTAATGAGAACGTTCCCCACAGGCTCAGATGTTCGAATGCTTGTTTCCCACTTGGTGGTACTGTTGGGGTAGCCTTAGGAGGCGTGGCCTTGTTGCAAGAAATATGCCATTTGGTGTGGGCGTGAAGGTTTCAAGGCCCGACGCCATTACCAGTGAGCCCTCTCTCTGCTTCCTGCTTGCAGTTCAAGATGTGAGCCCCCAGCTTCTGCTCCAGCCACCCGTCTGCTACTTACCGTGATGGACTCCTGTCCCTCCGGAACCATCAGCTAAATAAACCCTTCTGTCTATAAGGTGTGTGGGTCGCGGTATTTGATCACAGCAACAGAAAAGTTACTGAACCGTCTACCTTCCCTCTACAAACAAGGCTCCTGGAAGCTCTGGGACTGTAAACCTGAGAACCCAACACAGAAGAGATTTCACCATCAAGAGCCTCTCCAGTTGGCAGCACGGACCTCATGAGGGAGTTTTGAGACGCAAATTCTCAGGGCCCAGACCCGTCAAATCTTATGTGTGCTGAACTAGCCAATCCTCAGGCAGGACCACACCCAAGGTTCTTAATAACACTTGTCTTTATGAAAAATGTCTCTTAGCTACAGAATCCCAGGGAAGCACGTAGGTGTGGAGCTTGCTATTGTAAGGCACAGAGAGACCAATCTATTCATGCCCCCATGTCCTATAGCTGAGTCAGAACTGGAAAAACCTGTCTCTTGAAGTCTGCCTAGGCTGCTCTTGACTCCAACTCTTTGAGGCTGAGGGATCAGGTTGCTTCTTCATTTACACTTACTCGGATAGTGTGCGACACTCAGAAGTGAGGAGCGGGCATGCACATGCATGGAGCAAGTCCATTGCTATGATCTGAGCATTCACACTCCCCTCCTAGTCACTTGCTGAAATGCAGTGATGTCGGGAGACGGCCTTGGCAAGGTAACTAGATCATATGGACAAGGGCCCTCATAACTGAGATTAGTGTCCTTATAAAAGAGACCTCAGAGTGGTGCATGCCTTTAATCCCAGCACTGGGGAGGCAGAGGTAGGTGGACGAAGGACAAGTTTGAAGTCAGCCTGGTCTACATAGTGAGCTCTGGGTCAGTCAAGTCTACACGAACACAAAACAATACCATGACAATAAAATAAATTTTAAAATAATAAAAGAGACCCTGGGGAGTGTGTTAGCCTCTTTGGCCTTCCGCCATAGGAGAACAAAGCTAGAAGGGGCCATCTTTGTAGCAGAGCGCGTCCTCAGCAGACAGTGAATCTGCTCACACCTTGATTTTAGACTTCCCAGTCCCCTGAACTATACATTTCTGTTGTTTATAAAGTGCTGGTCAAGCTGGGTGGTGGTGGTGCACGTCCTTAATCCCAGTACTGGGGAGGCGGAGGCAGGGGGATCTCCGAGTTCGAGGCCAGCCTGGTCTACTACAGAGCAAATTCCAGGACAGTCAGGGCTACACAGAGAAACTCTGTCTCAAAAAGACCGAAAGAAATAAATAAATTACCAGTCAAAGGTTCTTTGTTATTGCACCCCTCATTAACATCCACTATAGTATCTTCAGGGAACCCTTTGTTCTTTGAGATAGTTAATGATGCCAATAATTCATCAGCCTGACTGAAACACTTCTGTGTCCCTAAATGATAGGTTACGGCCGTGTAAAGAAACAAACCACCTCTGCCGAGATCCAGCCCAAGTTTTGGGAACCCTGGGAGAAGAGAATCAGGCAGATGGGGCTTCTCCCAACCCGTTATTCAAAAACCAAGCCAGCTGCTGTCCATGGTGGTGCCTGTCACAGCCAGCGTCCTTTCTGGTTAAAGCTGCGGATCCATAGCCTCTGCTCAAGGAGTGAGGTTGGGGTGCACTGTGCTCTTTGTGGAGAGGTAGCTCCTGACTGAACCGCTGGTGGGGTCGTCAACAGGGCAGGGAGGGGTAGCTAACTAACTTTGGGCCAACTCCCTCCAAACCAGCACAGTAACACACACACACTTGTAGTCCCAGCTACTCGGGAAGCTGAGGCAGGAGAATTGCTTGAGCTCAGGAGTTGCAGGCCGGTGGAGACAACACCACTCTTGAGACATCTCTTTGAAAGAAAGAAGCCAGCCAGCTTCCTCCCGATGAAGCAGAAGGCTTCTCCAGGTCATCTCAGGAGGAATACGGGCCAAAGGCTGCTAGAGAGGAGCAGAGCTGCATCGGGAACACACTGGCTGGAGCTGGGGTTGGCGGTGCTATATCATGGGATTGCGGTCAGCTCCGACCAGGCTCCGAGTTCAGCCTGAGCGTCTGCATAGCCATGCCACTTTGCTTAGTGATATCTGCGAGTGTCTCGGGACTTCCAAAGGAGTCACAGCCTGTGACTGTTCACTGCTGTCTAACGGCTTCCCACGCTGGTAGGCAATGCTTCCACCATGGCATTTGTAAGACAAGTTAAAAAAAACAATGTTCCCTACCTTTCCTTGCCTCCTACGGCTGCCTTCAAGCCCTATCTAGACAGAAAGCACCTAAGGGCCAGAGAACACACTTTGTGTTTAAGACTTTTTGTCCTTACGGTAGTTGATTGCTTCGTTCTTTAAGTCTTTTGCCTGTGTTTCAGCACGGTACTGGGAATAAAGCCCATGTCCCAGAGATCATAACGAAGGGCACGTATGCACCCGTGACTCAAGAACAGAGGCATGTTTCCTGCCATCTAACAATGCCAGGCATAGGGTGACTGTGGACGGTGCTGCCCTCACCACGGGGCTGTGACCTAGGGAACCTCAGGCCTCCTCCCTTCCTGCTGGGGCCTGGCTGCATGGCCTCTAGCCCTGTCGCATCCGTCTACCACAGTACCTCCCAGAGACTGCCAGGCCAGAGTGCGGTGATAGATAGTACAGCCATCAGAGACTGGAAAGACAGCCGAGGCTCTTCTCTGGGCACCTGCGTCTGAGGTGACACAAGGACAGGACAAGAGACAAGGCCTGGTGCTCACTTGGTTCCAAAAACAATCCTAACGGCTTGCGGGCTCTCCTGTCCAGCAGTGACGATGAAGACTGTAGAAGGAAAGCAGCAGGGCCCGGCAGTGGTGGCGCATGCCTTTGATCCCAGCTCTCAGGAGGCAGAGGCAGGTGGATCTCTGAGTTTGAGGCCAGCCTGGGCTACAGAGAGAGATCCAGGACAGGTACCAAAGCTACACAGAGAAACCCTGTCTCGAAAACAAAACAAAACAAAACAAAAAAAGAAAAGAAAAGAAAGAAAGCAACAGGACTTATCCGGGACTCTCCCCACCCACTGCTGAAGTTGACAAGGGCAGCCCTCAGAAACGTGTGCAAGGACTGCATTAAGAACACAATGTGGGGGTCAAAGTTCATTTTCCAGTTCCGCTCTCCTCACTAGTTATCGTGTGGTCACGGGAGTGCTGGTTAATCTCTCTAGACCTTGGGCTTCCTCACCTGTTCAGTGGAGGAGGACAATCCCAGTGTCAGAAGATTCCTGGGAAGAGCATGAGATAACCTATACAACCCTAACAGGATCCGGCATGGGGCTTTATGAAATGCTGGCTGAGGACCTTACCAATCTCCTCTGGAGAAGGAGAGCGGCAACTGTCCTGGTTAGTCTGTTTGCTTTTCAACTTGACACAACCCAGAGTCACCTGGGAAGAGAGAACCTCGGTTGAGATTTGCCTTGTTCAGACTGTCCTGTGGCCATGTCTGTAAAAAACTGTTTTAACTGGTGGTAGATATGGGAGGACCCAGCCCACCGTGGGCAAGTGGGCCCAGGCTGTATAAGAAAGCTAACTGGGCATGAACCAGTGAGCCAATCAGTAAGCGACATTCCTCCATGATTCTGTTTCAGTACCTGCTTGAGTGCTTGCCCTGATTCCCCTCAGTGATGGATTGTGACCTGGAAGTGTAAGCCACGTAAACCCTTTCCTCCCCCAAGTTGCTTTTGGTTAGTGTTTCATCACAGTAACAGAAAGCAAACCAGACATAAACAAAGAGTTATAGCCCGGTCAATGGAAAGAACTCCAGGAAGCTGGAAAAAGAAAAAGGAAAGCAGAGCAGAGCTCTAGGCAAAGCAAAAAATGCAAAGACCACCAACCGTGGAACCCAGGGGGTCCCCAGAGTCTGACAAAGCTAAGCTGTGCCTGTGGGTATCAGTAATTGCCTCCCTCTGGCCGGCACCTCATGGGTTAATATAGGTGCCCCCTTGCCTGTCTACCAGTGCCACAGGCTTGAGTGGAAACAGGGCTGTTTCTGGATGCCGAATGTTATCACCATGATCAACCGTAGCCTAAAGGACCAGCGGCGTGACCTGAGCCTTTTCATTAGCAATGAGACGCCACAAAGGAACAATTTAATACAACTGAAACCCAAGGCAGACACCCAATCTCTGGGGCCACGCCGGCTCCAGTTACCCAGCGTCAGTCCCGTGCATGCCCTCGCTCTCCACCCTGGCATGAAACTGGCGTGTGCTGGGCATGTGCAGTTCCTACAGGTTGTATCAGGAGGTCACTTCCAAACAGGTCGCCCTGATCAACACTGAAACAGGCTTTAGGTAGAGGCAGACTCAGTGGAGGTGGCTGGCTGACGCCATACAGGCATCCTAGTAATCCACATTTCAAAACTCCTTCTCAGCCCAGCAGTGGTGGCACACACCTTTGCCTTTAATCCCAGCACTCAGGAGGCAGAAGCAGGTGGATCTCTGTGAGTTCAAGGCCAGCCTGGTCTACAAAGCCAGTTCCAGGACAGCCAGGGCTGTTACACAGAGAAAACCTGTCTCCAAAAAAAACCGAAAACATCGAACCAAATCAAACAAACAAACAAAAACCCAAAACCTCCTTCTGAGCAAAAAAACTCCCCAGGAGACTAATAATGCCACCCCCATAAGTGAGGGGCATGTGAGAGCAAGAATAACCCACAGGAGCCGGGCGGTGGTGGCGCACGCCTTTAATCCCAGTACTCGGGAGGCAGAGCCAGGCGGATCTCTGTGATTTCTAGGCCAGCCTGGGCTACCAAGTGAGTCCCAGGAAAGGCGCAAAGCTACACAGAGAAACCTTGTCTCGAAAAACCAAAAAAAAAAAAAAAAAAAAAGAATAACCCACAGGGAGAGCTCAGAGGCTGAGACAAGAGAGGATTCAAGACAAAGGCCCTCCAGGGAAAGGGTGAGGGCATTGTGTCCCAACCTGTCCCTTGCATCCCTCTGCTTCTGTCTGGCGACCCTTACCTCACTCTGTCCAGGACCACATGCTGACTGACTTTCTCCTCTGTGGAACTGCAGATCGTCCCTCACTCTGGCTCTGCTCTGAGGAAAAGGTGCACACAGACCTCAAGGCAAATTCATTAGTCACCGTCACACCGCCTTCCTCTGGATGTGTCAGGAAGCAGAAGCATAAGAAGGTGCCCTGGTCTAGACAGAACCCTGATCCTCTGACTTACTCCCAGCCTGTGTTTTAACAGAGTCCTGGACTCGAAGGCTCCCATTCAGATGTCTATCCACCGAAAGTTCTGGAAGTCTCACAATGATACTCCGGCTGTTCTTTTTTAAAGCTCAAACACATGCACACACTTGTGCGTCCTCTAACACACACCAATAATAATTGATTAAATTTTTTATTACGTACTTATTTTGTGTGTGTGTATGAATACCCATGTGTGCCATGGTACACATGCATGAGTATGTGGTGTGTGTGTGTGTGTGTGTGTGTGTGTGTGTGAGTTGGAGGACACCTTACTGAAGTCAGTTCTCTCCTACCATGTGTCCCAGTGACCACCCTTGGTCAGCAGGCTTGGCAGCAGGTACCTTTGCCCACTGAGCCTTCTCACCTGCTATTAAAATTTTTTTTAAAGTAAAAAATTTAGAAAGGGGTGGTAGACCATGATCATAACTGGAGGCCTTTCCTTTCTCTCGAAAGCTTAAAGACTCAGTCTTTGGGAATCTCCGGCCTAGGGTCTATTATCAGGTAGTGGAAGTCTTCCTGTCAAACACTGACCCTCATGAAACTGGACCATATATGGTCCCAGGGCTTGAGTCCAAGAAACTTCTTACTCCAGGGCTCCCTGGCTGTTGACAAGGTCTAGCAAGGTCACTCCGGCAGCCTGGCTGAGCTGATGGGCATCATTTCACCCCTGGAATCCTGGTAACAAGCAACACTAACTTTAGAACACCAACCCTCACCCTTGTATAGCCCAGAGAACTCCGCTCACGTGGAGATCATGGGAGCCACTGCCTCCTTCTTTATATGTCTGATTTCTCCCATGGAACGAACGTACCTGAGCAAAAGAGCTGGAAGCTACTGCAAACAGCTCACCCCTTGCAGAAGTCTTCCTCGCTTCCTCTCACAGCCCTACACACGCCTGGCTACTGAGTTTCTCACTGTCTTCTGAGTCCCCCAAAGCGAATACTACCCTTTGGCTGTCCTGGGAAAGAGTCCTCTAGGAAAACGCATTCATTCATTCATGTGTTCAAGTAAACAGTTCATACACGCTTACTGTGTCAGGAGCTAAGCTCTCTGGAGTAGGCAGGGACCTACAGCCTGGAGCCCTGAGAGCACTCGTTCTACCAGAGTGGACGGACGGACGGACGGACGGACGGACGCTGAGGAAATCAGCCAATGCATGATTTCAGAGGGTAATGAGGGTCAAGAAGCCGGGTGGGTTAGAGGGAGAAAGAGACACAAACCGCTAAAGGCGGGCCGCTGAGAGGAGTTCTCTCAAGCCAGGTGGTATCCGGGTGGAGGTCTCAGTGTCAAGGCTGTACAACAGGGAGAGCTAAAGGATCAGGGATCCAGGCAGAAGAAGCAACAGGCCTCTGCAGGCAGGAGTATGTTTTGGTCCAACTCAAGCTCACATTCTTGGGAAAGAAAGAGAATAAGGAAGCTGGAGAGATGGCTCAGAGGTTAAGAGCACTGGCTGCTGTTCTTCCAGAGGTCCTGAGTTCAATTCCCAGCAACCACATGGTGGCTCACAACCATCTGTAATGAGATCTGGCACCCTCTCCTGGCCTGCAGACAGAACACTCACTGTATACATAATAAATAAATAAATCTTTTTTTAAAAAAAAAGAAAGAAAGAAAGAGAATAAGGGCTGACATTTTCCTGTCCTTGTCACAAAGTCGGAAAACATGCAAGACTCTGGCATCTGGTTGGGTCTCATGGGGACCCTCACACATGTGTGTGGGCACATGTATACTCACACACACACACACACACACACACACACACACAGAGAGAGAGAGAGAGAGAGAGAGAGAGAGAGAGGCTCTGACCCTAACCAATCCAGCCACAGTGGAAAGAAGACCTGGGCCTCCAGACACAGCCAAGAAAGGCTATAGTATGGTCCTTCTTCTGGTCCCAGCAAGCTAAGGAATCGCTTTCCACACTGCTTCCTCCAGCACCTTCCCCTGACCCCTGTCCCACGAGGAACTGACTTAGCCTTCAAGATCTACTCAAATGTCACTCCTGTGAAGCCGTATCCACCTGCACAAGAAGGGACTCCCTACTCCGTGAGTTCAAAGCATTAGGACCTTCCATCCTACCCCTGCCACACGGTAACATCCTGGTTGTTGGGAAGCCTGGCTCCCAATGACCCTGTGAGCTCCTGGAAGGCAGAGCAGCATCTTATGACTTCATCTTCTCTTTGCCTGGCAGAAAGGGAGATTCATTAAATAATATTCAACGAAGTTGAATACATGCAAGAAAAAAAAAATGAATGGGGAAGTGAGTGAATGAATATGTGAATGGATGCAGTGTCTGCCAGGAGCAAAGAACAGCCAAGAGACAATTTTAATCAAGCAAGAGCAGTCAGGGAATAGGCCACATTTCAAAGCCAATGGCTGGTCCTCTCTCTAGATCATGGTGCCCCGTCGCAGAGTTCTCAGGAAATCTCCATCGAAATGGCGATAAAAGGGTAACACTCAGACCCATCCTGCTGGTCCCCCTCTGGATTCCTCAGTCCTCAGTCCCAGACTTCCCTCAAGGGATGTGCAGAGGAAGCAGAGCCCTCTTTTGGGGCAGGGAAGGTCCCCTGCTCTTTGGCTTGCAGGAGACAGGTTCCCTTAGGTAGCCTTTGAGGGGATTTCTGGGATGGAGGGCCCGCCCAAAGCCAGTCTGGAAGAACTGAAAGGGAATGGTTCGAGTATGGCTCACCTGCGGGGGAGATGGCATCCCTAGTTGTCATACACATTTTTCTAAACGAGGGTGGATAATTAGCTCCTACCTCCCCAGCAGAAGGAATTAAATTCTTTGACTGAACTCACTGAGCAGGCATAAAAGCCAAGGAGAAGCCAGAGGTTTGTTCAGGAAAGTAGCAGTTTTATAGGGAAAACAGGCACAAGAATTAGACTACAGAAGTAGGCCCTCGGAGAAGACCTGGCACCCGGGATAGTAGGGTAACGGCCAAATATTGACTTTTGTGTTATAAACCTCATTACCAAATTGTCTGGTGCAGAGGAAGCAGGAGGACGAGGCAGAACTGGGAGTGCAGGGAGGCAAGAGAGAAATGGGGTGCTCAAAGCCGTGGGTGAGCCAGCAGATGTGTGCGTGTGGTACAGATGTGCAGATCAGCAGGACCTTCTGCGGGTCTCAGCTGTGTTTTCCCGGGGATGGTGTCCTTTGGGGAGAGGGTGGGAGGCTGGGTCTGTGCCTGTGTCCAAAGGAGAAAGGAACGGGGCGGAGAAATAGATGGCTGAGAGAGAGAGTGATGCCTGGTAGGGACCCCAGCCTGAGACAGAGCCATTGTTGTCCTCCTGGGCTACCCGACTCTGTTGTACACCCTTACTAACACTCTTCCTTTAGAGACACTGCCAGTACTAGAGCCGGGACTAGTGGAACAGAGGTCAAACACACTGAGCCTGCACCCCGGGATGTCACACAGCTCCCTGATTTCTCCCCACTCATTTCGCACTGCATCCCCAGCCCTAGCTAATGCCTGACACATCGTGGTTGGTTCAATAAACAGCGCCCGGAAGGGCCAGGGAAATAGCTCAGTCGGAAAAACACAGACCACACAAGCCTAGGGACCCGAGTTCAATCTCCGGCATCCAGGCAGAAGGCCGGGTGTGGCAGCGTATGCCTGGAATCCCAGTGCTGAAAAGGCAGAGACAGGTAGATTGGGCTCCCTGGCTAGCAAGCCCCGCTGAATCAGTGAAGCCCCAGGCCCTGAGGAGAGAGCCTTGCCTCAAAAACCAAGGTGGGCATTCTGAGGAATAACATCCGGGGTTGACCTCTGGCCTGCGTGGGTACCTGTACATACACTACACACACAAAATAGGTTCCGAATGATTGAGTCTGCGAGTGACGGGCAGGATGATGTCATAGCACATTACCGACTGTTTACTCATCCCCATAACATTCTTATGAGCTAGGAATAATAAGAGTGACAGCAGCTATGATTTTATGGAGGACTCTCCCAAGTGTGTTGGCTCTATTAACCTCTGTAATCTCCCAGGCAACCATTAAGAAAGGTTCTTCTGCTTAGACCTGCAGAACTAAGAGCTGGGATCAAGTGAATATTTGAAGGACTCGGGGCAGGCAAGGCAACGAGACTGTGCAGGTTATTGCCTGCGCCTTTTCCATTCCACCAAGAGCTTTTTATCTCCCTTTCTTTCTGCAAGGCCTGGGGGAACAGAGTAGAGGGAGATGGGTCTCCGGCTGCCCTAGATCCGCTAAAATCCGACAAAGCCGCGGAGCACAAAGACCCTTCCCTGTCTCACTGGCTTTGTCGGTCTAGAAACCTGCAGATCCCGGGGCTGCAGCACCCAAACATTTGCCCAGCGTCGGTCAGGTCACTCAGGGCCAGGCTCAGATCTAGCGATCCTGGTTCTTCCTCCCGTAGAAGACTTCCAAGTCACCACCAGTACCTGCCTTAGGCAGTCAGATCCAGTTCCAGTTAACTTCTTAAGGCGGGTGGCTGCAGCAAGAGAAAACAGCCCCGAGTGGAAGCCGCTGGACCGGTCCAACCAGACAGAAGCCGCAGCCTCTCCTCACTCAAAACGGGGAGAAGCCTGAGGATGGCTTTTCAAACAAAAGGTCCAGAAGGAGCAAGGAAGCAAGCCCTGGGAAACCCCCACACGCTGGCAGTACACCCCAGTCTGATCACCAGAAAGAGGATGCCTGAACACAGACATCCACAGATGAGGGCTCCCTGCTGGACTAGACAGCACAGGTCACATGATGCTCTAAGTGCCAGGCTGATGGTTGGGGGTACTTCCTATTCAAGAGAAGAAACCAGATCATACAGGTGAAGGTGCAGGCAGCTGCTTGGTCCCAGAGGAGTGGAGGAGAGCTGAGCGACTCCTCCTAACTGCAGCCCCAGCACACCCTGGATGGGCCTTCAGGTCCTCACCTCCCCCAGATAATGTCTTCCTCTTAATTTTTTTTTTTTTTTTTTTTGGTGTTTTGAGACAGGGTTTCTTTGTGTAGCCCTGGCTATCCTGCAACTAGCTCTGTAGACCAGGCTAGCCTCGAATTCATAGAGATCTGCCTGCCTCTGCCTCCTGAGTGCTGGGCTCACAGCTCCAGATAACATCTTCAGTATTTTGCTTTTTTTTTTTTTTTTTTTAAAAAAAAAGCACTTTTCTCATATTGCTAGACCCTTGATGGCCTCTGCTAATCTGGCCCTATATTTACTGGAGATGATGCTTAGCCTTGCACCAAGAGAGGCATATGCTTTGGCTTCACTCTCAAATCACTTAAGGTTTAGGAGACAGAGCAGAACAGAGGAATGTTCTCTCTCCTAAAAACTCCCTTCTGCTGCAGCCAGACTGCCCAGAGTCCCATGGACACCCACTCACTTCGCACCTCTGTTATCTGTGCTCACGGTGTTCCATCTGCTCCCTTCCACTGCAGGAACCCACCCACAGGCAACCCACACTGCAGCGCCCAGCTTCAGCCTTCCTGCCTGATGGAACCCACAGGGACCACTCCCTTTCTAACTTCCATTAGCTACAGTAGCTCTCATTGAGTCCAGCATCTCTCCTCAGCTGCCTCGGGCACATCTTTCAGGGAGAAGGACCACAAGACCTTTACTGGGAGCAGTGGTACACTGTCGTCCATCCCTTCCATCTGAAGAGTGCTTTACCAAGTACTTTCAGATGTTATCTCCCTTTGGCAATAGCTCTTTATTGCTCATGTCCGTGTCTTGCTTCCTCAACTAGATCAGAGACATCTATGGGCAGGAAAGAGTAGAGTCACTAAAGAGTAATGTCACTAAAATGCCTAGCATGGTCCTTCATGGGGATACTCCATTACATCACCAGATGGGATAGTCTTATCGGGAAACTGCAGGAACATTAAGGCTCTGGATGCTCTGCTCCCCACTAACCCTCACCTGGGAGCATGGCTGCAAGGAAAGAATGCGTGGTTACAGACCTAGCTTCAGGGTTGAAAGATGGAGAGGACATCGGTGCCTCAGTCTCCCCGGCTGGCTCTCTCACGGAATGTCTCGGGCTCTTATGTAGAATACACAGGAAATTATCAAAGAACCAGCCAAGGTGATATCAACAGGGGCCAAGAATCTGAACTCTTGTCTTAGCAGCAATCGGTGAACAGCTTTGTTTTCTCCATTCGTGAGACAAACGAAACAAATGAGGAACGATGCCTGCCTAGCTCAGTATCCGGTATGGAATCTCCCAAGCCTAGCATCCAGGGCACACACGTTTTCTTAATGGATACATTATGAATCTGAGCTGGCAACCCCCGTTTCCTCAGCTCTTTGTCTTCTGGCTGCCCCTTCCTTGGGAAACTTTCCAAATCACCTAAGGAAACAGCTTCTCTGGACCATCCAATTCTTTCCCTTCCATTGTAGTTAATGCTGGAAAGCGTGGCCAAGGTGGGCAGAAGCACAGGCCTTCCGTCAGCTGTAAATAAGAAAGCACTTAAGAAACCCGGTGGGGCAGATCTGAAGGGCTGGAGTGAAGGAAGACAGATTTCTTTGTCTTCTGTGGACTTCAGAATCCTAAGGCGTCTGTGCATCCTGTGGGAAGAGGTATCTGGCCATCTTCTGATGGCAGAGGACAAACTCCAGGAAGAGGTTCTAGGCCAATATACCAAGGCTGGGATAGGAGTACTACCGAAGCATACCAAACACCTCACTGGCTCACCACTGCCCCTGAAGTAGTGCACTCCAGAGGATTTCCGGGGAAGTCCTGTGCTCTATCTACGTTCTACCAGCTGGAAGAAGCCGGTTGAGGGAGGTTAGGAGGCAGAAAGACAAGGGTTGGTGGTTAGAGGTGTGGGGTGAGGGATGGTTCTCTTTCATGGAAAGCACAGCCTCTGCAGGGCCATTTGGTACTTCAGAAACAGAGATTCCTTCATTCCTCTGCTGAAGAAGGGGGCGTATGTCTCCTGGGGAAGGCCAACTCCTCACATACTAGGCAGGAGTCCTAAGGTCTTCAGTAGTGATGGGAACCAGTCAGACCCTCAAAGGGAAAACTCCAGGTCACTCTAGGACTTGTAACATGACTGCAGGGTGCCGACTACTGCTCTTCAGGCAAAACCCAGGCACACACACACACACACACACACACACACACACACACACACACACACACACCTTGGCTCTGCACTGCAGATAATTCAACAGCTCCTGGCCTCAGACCCTTGTCAAGGATAGTCAGGGCAAGTTTCCATAGAAGGAACCTGTTGCCCTTTGCCCCCGAGCCTGCAAGTTCTCTCATAGCCCATCTGGCTCCTCAGCCACTCCCTGCCTTACTCCCATGACTTTGCCCAACCCCTGCCTCATCCCTGAGGGCTCCAGAGAGGCAGGCAACCCTCTCTCAGGCACCACTCAGCCCCTGTCCCATCTCTCCAAAACGATTCTCATTCAAACAGTGATCCAACCCAAGCTCCCCGATCTCTTAGGAGCTGGCTTTGGTGCCCCGGAGAACTATGGACAAGTTTGTTCTCTGGCTCCGAGTGACTTGACGAGAGCAAAGCGCATGAGGAGACCCTAAGAGCTCGATAAGACGGACAAACAGCACTCAGCCAGTGTCACACTCCAGCTAAGTGCTTCGCAAGCATTCATTCATTTAATCTATACGACACCTCCGGAAGGTCTCGTTATTAGACCCATTCAACAGACGAGACACTGCAGCTCAGAAGTGTAAGTCATAGAGAGTCAAGGCTGTCCCCAAAGGAGGGCTCCGGGTATGTCTGAGGATGCTTACCTCTTACCTACCAGCATGGCTCTGCTCCTGGCTGCAACTACCCTCACCTTCTCTCTTGGCAAGGCGTGTGTGTTGGGGGAGGAGTGTGAAGAGGGGGAGAGGGACTCCCTAAGAGGAAGCTAAGAGCTGGAGCCCTCCCTGAAGGCAGCAAGATTCCTACTGGATGATCAGGCAGCTGGCAGGTAGTTCTGCCAGGAGCCATGAGGAGGCTACTTCAGAGGCGACCAAGTCCGGTAACCCTGGAATCAGATACGGGTGGAGTGCCCTCAAGTCAGTCCCCCTGGTGGAGAGGGCCTTCCCTTGACCAGGAAGGAGAGACCACTGACTCACTCTCAAAATAGTGACCCTCCTGGCCTTGCCAGGGTGTCACCAGGCCTTTGTCTCGGTGTCCGGTATGTCCTCTCTACTTGCAGACCCCCTGGTCTACGTGAACATCCCCGATCTTCCTTCACCCTCCTCCTTCAAAACAGCCGCTAGCTTCCCCCGACATCCTCCTGCCTCTGCACCGCCACCGTTGTATCTCTGCCCTCCTCCAGGTAGGTGTCTTGTGGCTTTACCTTCACAACTGCCCTGGAAACTCGGTCCCTTTGATCAGTGTCCCCTCCTCTGCCCACTCCCATCCTGGCTCCACAGCGAATCACTCCCAAACTAAGGGTTACCTCAGTGACTTATTGACTGGTCTCCACCCCGACCCCCTTTTCCTCCTCTCTTCATCTGGAGCTGTGGTTATATCACTTCACTGGCAGTGAGTCTCCTGCCCCAGCTCGGGGTACTCTGGCCTACACCCGTCTCTGTCTCCTCAGGTTGGAGTGGAAGGCTCCCCAGCCAGAAGACTGAACTCCCACCCCTAATTCCTGGTTGCAGGCAGCATGTACCCCTCACCTGCAGGAACCGAGGTTCAGGGCCCCAGTCCGGGGACCTCTCACCCTTAGGTGTACTCCCTCTCCCTAGCCTCCCGCGCCACCCACCGTCTCTACCTTGAGGGGCGCACAATCCCTCCCGGGCTGGGGATGAAGAAGCAGCCACCGGGAAGGGAGGATGGGGCGCCCCCGGGCCACCGCCCCTTACCGATGGTGGAGATGTGCGAGGAGTGGAACTCGTTGTCGGTGAAGCGGCACAGCAGGCAGGTCTTGCCCACCCCGGAGTCCCCAATCAGCAGCAGCCGGAACAGCACATCGTACTGCTTCGCCATGGCAGGGACTCAAGGGGGCCCGCGGGTGGGTGGTGGGCGGGCGGCGGCGGGCTCAGCCCCGCTCAGCCTCTGCCATCGCGGCCGGTGGCAAGAAAGAAGCGGCCCGGCCCCGGCGCTGGCCTCGCCCGCTCGCTCGCTGGAGCGGGGAAGCGCGGCTGCGGCGGGAGCGCGGCGCCGGGAAGCTCGCGCCGGCGGGAGGTGGGAGGGGACAGCCGCCGCTGCCGCCCCTGTCCGGCCCTCCTCCCGTCCCCTGCGCCGCCGCCGCCGCAGCGGGAGAGGGGGAGGGGAGCGGCGGGGACCCCGATGCCGGCCCAGGAGGGGGTCCCCGCTCAGCTCCCAAAGCCCTGGGGTGCAGGGACCGGACCGGGGTCGGGGAGGGGCAACGTTTGCGTCTTTCCACCGACGATCTGAGTGGCGGAGTTGGGATGAGCGCTCACCCAACCCACCTTGCCAACCTTGACTTCCCGGTCCCATCGCTTCTCCTCGAATCCCACCCCAAGCCTGATTCTAGTCACTCCGCCCTACCGGGGCACTGGCCCCTGCAGCGAGCGGTCTGGCCCAGCTTAACCAGTGGAAGGTCCTCACCTGGGCTCACCCCTGGTTGGAGGGCCTTCATCGGGGTCTGAATTGGAACGCCCTTCCCTCCACCAACACTCCAGTGTGTTGGGGAATTTTCTCTCATTGCCATCTGGCCTCCCCGCAACAGTGACTCTTGTCACACAATCCCACCTCCCGTATTCTGTCTTAAACCGGGAAAGACACCCGATGACCCCGTTCAGTACTTCAGGGTAGACAGATAAGTTATCATTTAACAAATAATCCTAATGCAAAATTATTTGGAGGAGGTTCCTTCAAATGTCTTCTTCGGGTCTAATTCTCCGATTACTAAATATTTCTGTACACAAATGGTACCCAAGAATGAATGGTCCTCTCTAGAGACCCAGTTTACTACTGCCAAATGTGTTATCACCTGAGAGGAAAATCAATCCTCTCTGGAGTTCAGAAAATTGTCTGAGCTTAAAAGAACTAGTATTAGGGGACAGCAATTCTAGTTTATTGTGTCTTTTTAAAGCAATGACTGTTGCTGTACGTGTGTGCATGTATGAGTGTGTGTGTGTGTGTGTGTGTGTGTGTGTGTGTATTTCAGGCTGAATATTGGATGGAAAATGGATTTCTCTGTAGTAGATCAGGGAAAATGGTAAGCCTATTGTCTTCAAATGAACTATATTTCAAGCAAAGTGTCTAAATGTATATTAAAGGGGGAAAACCTTAAGTCCAATCGCTACTTTGGTCTTAAAGAACAGATCCTAGAGTGTCCACTAAGATTCACAAGTGTAGGGTTGGAGCTACGGCTCAGTGGTTGGGGACACTGGCTGCTCTTCCAGAGGTTCAACAGCATACAAGCCCCACATGGATGCTTACAGGCCTCTTAACTCAAGTCCCAGGGGGTCCAAGGCCCTCTTCTAGTCGGCAGGCACCAGGCGTGCATAGGATGCAGATAGGCATGCAGGCAAAACACCCACACACATAAAATAAAATGTAAAGATAAATAAATGGGATAACTAAAAAAAGATTCACAGGTTCGTTTCTCTTCATTGAGTTTTTGTTGGGCTTCCAGGGCGTTCTGGGAGTTCTCGGGTGAGACACATAAGTTCTCCCAGTGCTCTGCCCAGCATCTTTGAAACTTCGATTCTCACTTTCCTCACCTCACAATAAGGGTATTCAGGGTGACAATCTTATAGGACTGTTAAAAATAAGGTGGTGTGGAGGAAGGACTTTGTTTAGCATGGTCCTTGACTTAATAAATCCTGAGGTAGAGAAAATACCATTGGTGTTTTCTTTCTGCTTCCCTGAGCTATAAAAATAGTCCTCAGATGATGGCTAGGGGTATTTTTGCTGAACCGAGGCCTAATTTGCTTTTATTTTTTTTTTCCCCACTCACCAGGGCAAAGAGCACAGAGCGGAAGCTGCCTGCAACCCTCCCCTTTAGGCATCCTGGATGCCTTCCGGTTGCTCCACTGTGAGTGCTGGTCTCTCTCTTGGGGATGGTAGTGGTTCTCTGCTGCTCTGTCAGAAAGCAGGAAAGACATTCGAGATGAGGTAGCTCTCTCAGGCCAAAGGGAAACTTTATTTCTAAAAAAGTTGTGTTCTCTGGGCAAGACAGGAAAGTGAATGAAGCATTCTGAAGGACTCCAATGGGGTTGGGGATTACTGCAAAAAGAAAAAAGAAAAAGAAAGAAAAAGACAAAAAATGAGACTATTTCATCATACCGGGCTGATTTCAAATTTAGTAGCTTACACTGTTTGTTCTGTAAATGCATGGGGGGGGGGGGGCGGGGTCTGGAGAGATAGGACTCAGTGATTAAGAGTACTTGCTGCCTGCTCTGGCAGAGGACTGGGATTTGGTTCTCAGGCCCCACACTGGATGGCTCACAATTGCCTATAACTCCAACTCCAGAGGATCTAAGGCTCTCGTCTGTTCTCCACAGGCACATGTGCACACACACACATACACACACACACACACACACACACACACACACAGAGAGAGAGAGAGAGAGAGAGAGAGAGAGAGAGAGAGAGAGAGAGAGTTAGAGAGAGGACACACACACATACATATAGATTAATATAGATTAATAAATCTTTACAAATGAAGGGACCCAGCAGTAGTGGTGCCCATAAGTAAACAAATGCTGAAAAGAATGAGGCAGGAGGATTTCAGGATTGAGGTCACCCCGGGCTATATATTTACTGGGCCTGGTAGTAGCATATGTTTATAATCTTAGCACTTGGGAGGTAGAGTCTGGAAAAGCACTGTGACTTCAAGGCCATCCTGGTCTACATGTCAAGTTCTAGCCAGAATAACATAGTGAAATCCTGACTAAATAAATAAATAAACAGTAATTTTAAAAGGGCCAGTGAGATACTCAGTGAGGAATAGGGGAGAGGGAGGACTGGGAAAAGGTATTTGCCACCAAGCCTGGTAGCCTGAGTTCAATCCCTGGGTACCACAAGGTGGAAGGAGAGAACTGACTCCAGTAAGTTCTTCTCTCTCTCTCTCTCTCTCTCTCTCTCTCTCTCTCTCTCTCTCTCTCTCTCACACACACACACACACACACACACACACACACACACACACACACACGAGGAGGAGGAGGAGGAAGACAAGGAGGAGGAGGAGGAAGACAAGGAGGAGGAGGGAGAAGAGGAAGAAGGAGGAGGACGAGGAGGAGGACGAGGAGGAGGAGGAGGAGGAGGAGGAGGAGGAGGAGGAGGAGAAGAAGAAGAAGAAGAAGAAGAAGAAGAAGAAGAAGAAGAAGAAGAAAAGTGTGTTCTGGGCATGGTGGTATAACCCCAGCTATTGGAAAGGATAAGGCAGACATGTTTTGAGTTCAAGGTCAGCTTGGGATGCACTGTGATACCCTTTCTCAAGCAAGACAGAACTAGAGAGATGAGGGGGCTGGCCTAGACCAGCCAGCAACAGGGGTACAGAGGGTCCCACAGGTGTGAGTTTGTATGGGTGTGTTTGTAAGGTAAGAGCATGATCCCTCAGGGCCCCACAGCAGTCCTGCCTGACAGCCCAAGGTTCCCATCCCTGGACCAGAGCTGTGAGTATCGAGGGATGGAGGTGCTGAGATGTCAAGACAATGTTAACCGAAGAATTACGCAGATCAGTGGAGGCGACCAAGTTGACTTTCACCACCCTGCAACCCAGGCACACTGTGCGACATTTCGACATCCTCCCTAATTGTCTTCAGCTTGGACTGAGGAAGTCTCAGTGAAGCTGAGAGACACCAAAAGAATGATTGCCGAAATGATTGCAGATCCCACAAGCCTTCTAGAAGCAGTCACTCAATTATACTGATTCATTTGCCAGGAAGACAAGTCTTCCGACTCACCCCCACCCCACACCAGCCACACTGAGCATGCTCCCAAGGGCACCACTGTGGGATCTGCCATAGCAACAGCCGACTAGCTGGAGCAATGCTCGGTGGGCAGCCCACCCACCACTGAGACAGCACAGCTGGCCCACAGGCTCCTCGTTAGCTTTGTTCTCAACATCTCTTTCAGATTCGTCCTCATGTGTCCAAGCGCGCATGACAGTGGGTGGAGTGCCCACCTTTCAGGAAGATTCCAGCTTAGAAACAGAAAAAATATGACAGACTCCCCCCACTGCACCCCCGCCATGCACACACACAGCCCATGTCAGTACCACCTTCCTACTTCTTTCTGTTTTTTTTAGGTGGGAAGGGGAAAAGGAAGAGGGCAGGGTGTCACATTGTAGCTCAGGTTGGACCAGAATGTATCATGTAGTAACCTAGGCTGACTCATAACAGTCTTCCTGCCTCAATCTCCCTGTGTCAGAATTACAGGAATTACACGTCTGTCTGATCCTGAAATGGGAAAAAGTGACTCTGAAATGGAAAGAAAACAAGTTCTTAGAGATGCAGATGTCTTAAGGCTGGGAAACAAAGGAAATAACTGTGGTAGTGATTTGTGTTGATACAAAATGACGTTTCCAGCTGCCCTCAGTTTCCTGGCCGCCACTCTTAGGGCTGCTGTAACAAAGTGCCACAGACTGGTTGGCTTGAAAAACAAAAACAAAAACAAAAACAAATGTTTATTTTCCCACAATTCTGGAGGTGAGAAGTTAGAATGAAGTGTTGACAAGGTTGTTTGTTCTAAGTCCTCTGTTTTTACCTTGGAGATGGCATCTTCCTGCATAGATAGTCTTTCTTCTGTGTGTGTCTAATTCCTGATCTCTTCCTCATATATAGACATGAACCAGGGGGCTGGCGAGAGGGCTTAGTGGGTGGAGACATTTGCTGTGCAAGTCTGGATAACCCAAGTTAATTCCCAGAATCCTCATAAAGGTGCAGGATGAGAACCAGCTCCACGTAGGTTTCCTCTGACATCCACACTTGTGAGTAGGCGCGTGCGCGCTGCAGCGCGGCGCGCTCACACACACACACACACACACACACACACACTTATACACACATACACATTTTAAATATATATTAATGAAAATATACCAGCCATATTGGGTTACTCTAATTATCATTTCCCTCTCCGAAATGGGGTCTATACAGCCTTGGCTGGCCTGGAGCTCACTATGTAGACCAGGCTGGCCTCAAACTCACAGAGATCTACCTTCCTCTGCTTCTGAGTGCTGGGATTAAAGATGTGCCCCACCATGCCGAGCCTAAGCTACCTTTTTAAAGTCTATATGTGCAGAAATTATAAACAAAGAAACCATAAACAAGGTTAAAACAAAGCACCCACAATGTTTTTTCTTCATCTTGTTTTGCAGTGTTGGGGAACAAAGCCAAGTACTAGGAAACCACTGAGCTAGACCCAAGCCCCAGAGGGCTTTATTTAGGTGCCGATCATATTTGCAAGTCTGGAAACACAGGTTTGTCTAGGCAGAACCAGTGCCTCCCAGAGGGAAAGTAAACCCGGGCTCTTCTTATCAAGTCCAACAATTGGACCCCAAGATAAACTAGAGTTGGCATTAAATGTGTAAGTGCATTAGAATGCCCAGGTCAACTGTCATTCAAACAGATCACACTGGTGTTCTCAAACCTTTCAAGACATTATTAGATTCCAGAAAATCATTCCTTCTATCAGATTTGTTTCTTCGTGATAAAGTAAGGAAGTCTTCCTCCTGTAAGGACATCTCTAAAGATTTCTGATATTTCTTGTCGCCATTGTTGTTGTTGTTGTTTTTTAAGCATCCTGTGGTCATTTTTACTTTAATTTCTATCAAAGAAGGTCTCTCTGTTAATTGAGAACAGGGTTTAGGACTTGGAGTCCTAGGTTCAGATGGCCACACAGGCTTGGGGGGATCTACCTATCATTGAGCCCATAATAGACACCAAACCTGAGAAGCCTCATCACACATAATTTCCTGTGTGGCCAGAGCTTTAGGAATCATTTCATTCTCTCACAGCAGGAAATGAGAGCTGTGGGGTGCTTCTCACAGCTTCCTAGCGGGCGGCCTCCATGTGGAGGATTTTGTAATGGGAATGTCTCAGAAATGAGATCTTTCCCTTTATGAGACATGACTTGCAACCAGCAACCATGAGATACACGTCATCTTAAATACTTACTGTCAGAATTCAGTTTCAGACTGAATTTTCCCTTCCCAGAACCCTTCCCCTGGGGCAGTCTCTTTGAGCCAAGCAGTGGTAGGTTGGGCCAGTCCAGCACCTTTCAGGGTTTGGAAGGTGCAACTTTTCCTGTTTGTTTTTCTGCCTCTTCCTTGCTTTCGCTTGCTGGCCAGAACCTAAGTCTGCTTTTTCTGGTGCTTTGGGATTCCTTGCTCTTTTTCTAAAGCCCCACCTCCCTGGCCACGTGGCAAACCTCCATGCTGGCTGAACTCAACTGGCACGGACTTTTTCTTTTCTCCTCCGTTCCCCTCTTCTGGACAACTATTGAAATTTACAGCTTGCCTGTCCTGGCTTTTTTCTTTTAAATTCTAATAAAACTGTTCTTGATCATGCCCAGTGATGGTTGTTCACGCCTTTAATCCCAGCACTCCAGAGGCAGGTGGAACTCTGAGTTCGAGGCCAACCTGATCTATAGAGGGAGTTCCAGGACAGTTAGGGCTACACAGAGAAACCCTGTCTCAAAAACAAACAAGCAAAAAACAAACAAACAAAAACCCATATAAGCAAACAAACAAAAATTGTCCTTGATCTTTGTTAGGTTTGAACCAGGTGTGCTGGGGCCGCCTTTAATCCCAGCACTCTGGAGGCAGAGACAGGCAGATTTCTGAGTTTCAAAGTCAGCCTAGTCTACATGTCAAGTTCTGGGCCAGGTAGGGCTACACTGTGAAAATCTGTCTGGGGAAAAAAAAAAGAAAGTTAGGTTTGAGGGAACAAAATGTGATTTGCAGCTAAGAATCTTTTCGGGAGCCAGGAATAGTGGTGTTCATTTCTAAGAGGGAGGTTGAGGCAAGAGGCTTGAGAGCAAGATGTGACTCTTTATTAAGACCCACCTTGCAGCAAAAAATCAAGCAGAGCCATCCCCTAACACAACCAGACTGCAGACTGGTTTTCACTGTGGATTTGTGCATCCACCCAGGATTAATCGGGAGGAAAGACTCTGTCAACAGAGGAGAGGAGAGAGGTCCCACTGTGGTTAGCAGACTCCAGAGAGACTGCATGGAGCAGATAAAACACTCTCAAAATTAAAAAAAGAAAAGAAAAAGACCAGACTATTTGTCCAGAAAATAATTTGGAATCTATAAAGGGATTACTTTGGTCCAGTAGAGTAGAACACTGAGAAACTTATTTGTTAATTGAGAGTTTTAATTTTTAGAACATGAGGCTTGAAGTTCCTTTGAGTGGAGGGTTGCTCTAGGCATCAGCACTCCGCTGGAAGAGGATGAGTAGAATGTTTTGAAGGGCCGGGCCTGCGTTAATGGACGGCACCTCTGCATTCCGTCGACCTAAGTACAATGGACTATAGGGCAGTCACTTCCCAGAAGCCCTTCTTTTCTCTAGAAAGGGAGTAGGGCTCCGATGGACAGTGAGCGTTTCTGTCCATGTTAGTTGGACAGTGGCGTTATTTACAGGACTTTAAAACTGTGGTTGTGTGGGCCCCATCTCAGTGAGTCTCGTTCAGCAATTGGGCTGGTGGTGTCTGGGACGATCTGTATTATTATTGTTGTTAAATGTTTTCATTAGCATATATTAATTATACACAGTAGTGGATTTCATTGTGTTTGCATCCATGTATGTAAAATATTTTAATCTTATCCCCCCCATTAGCCTCTCTTGTTTCTAACCTATCAAGTCCCTTCTCAACTATTTCTTCTCTCTCTTCATGCCTTCTGTTGTGTGTGTGAGCTAATGAGTTTTGTTAGAGTTGTTTACAGCATTTGGATGGGAGGGTTTTGTTTGTTTGCTTTTTGGTTTTGTTTTTGTTTTTTGTTTGTTTGTTTGTTTTCAGGAATAGGTGTGCATTTCTGGGAGCTACTCCACTAAAGAAAATGTTTATCCATCCCCACCAACCCATAACTGTGTTGAACTGTGTTGTCTTAGTTAGGGTTTCTTTATTTTATTTATTTATTTATTTATTTATTTATTTATTTATTTATTTATTTATTTATTTATTTGGTTTTTCGAGATGGGGTTTCTCTGTGTAGCTTTGCGTCTTTCCTGGGTCTCGATCTGTAGTCCAGGCTGACCTCGAACTCACAAAGATCTGCCTGCCTCTGCCTCCCGAGTGCTGGGATTAAAGGCATGCGTTCTTAGTTAGGGTTTCTATTGCTTCGACGAAACACCATGACCAAAGAGCAAGTTGGGGAGGAAAGGGTTTATGAGGCTCACACTTCAGCATTGCTGTTCATCACTGAAGGAAGTCAGTTTAATTTAAGGCTTACAGTTTCAGAGGTTTGGAGTCCAGAGAGAGACTCGGAATAGTAATAGTAATTACTATAGTAATACTATAGTATACTATATATATATAGTATATACTATATATATATAGAGAGAGAGAGTATATAGTAATAGTAATAGTAATAGTCTTTTGAAACTTTGATGTTCACCCCCCAGGGACACACCTCCTCCAATAAGGCCATACAGTTCTACCAACTGGGAACCAAGTATTCAAACATATGAGCCCATGGGTGCCATTCTCATCCAAGCAGCACATTCTGCTCTCTGGCCCCACAGGCTTATAGCCATATCATAATGCAAAATACGTTTAGCCCCATAGTCTAGCACAGTCTCAACAATGTTTAAAAGTCCAAAAAGTCTCTTCTGAGACTCAAGGTAATTTCTTAATTATAACTCCCTGTAGAATAATAAAAAAGCAAATACACATGTTCAGTGTATAAGGGGCATAGTGAGGAATACTGGACCAAAGCAAGACCGAAACTTATCAGGGCAGACTCTGAATTCTGCAGCTCTATGTCTGATGTCAAAGGGCTTAGATGACTTCAACATTCCGGCTTTGGTGACTGCAGGACACTTCTCACTCTTGGGCTGGTTCCATCCCCTGTGTGCAGCGCTCCTCAGCAGATGCCTCATTGCTCTGGTATCTCCACCATCCTGAGGTCTCCGACACGATCCAGGCTTCACTTTCACAGGTTCACAGGAGGGCCTCTAAGGGCCTCCCTGTAGATACCCTCCCACCACACTCCTGGCTCCAGGGGCTCTCCTTCACGGCAGAGGAAGATTCCACAGCCCCTTTACTCCTGTATCCTTCATGACTCTAAGGCTGGAACCACTGGGATAACACTGTCAAGTTTGCTGACCACTTGGGGCAAAGCCCGGCCCCCCAAATCTGCAGAAGCTTTCCCTTGTTGTGTCATTTTAGAAGCAGAGAATTCCTCAGGCTTTTCCTCTTTACAGTAGTTGACAGCTTAGCTGGGTGGGGTCTTGCACTGAGGTCGCCCCTCTTTATTCCACTTTGGAACAACAGCCCTTACTTTAATCTTCTCATCTTTTCCAGCACGAGCCTTAGCTCCAACATTATATCTCCTGGTGCCTTTTCCCCTTCAAACTGTGCATTTTACATTTCTTTTGCTCTACTTGATCTTTTTCATTGTGGATCTGCATAAAAGGGATCACTAATAACCACCTGGCAGAATTAATATTGGACTGTCTTGAGATCTCCTCCGTCAGGTATTAATCCAATACTCTTCAGTTTAGCCTCAGGCAGATTCTTAAGACAAGGGCAGAAAGCAGCCATATTCCTTGCCAAAAATATCACAAGAATGCTCTCTAGCCCAGTTACTAATATCGCTCCCCTCTGAAGCCTCTTGGGCTGGGCCTCCATAGTCTACACTGCTCTTGACACTGTTCTCTTCCAAGCTTCTCCTAGGATGACCTATTAAGCCCCACTTACAGCATTCCGAGTCCAAAATCTCAGTCTCACACATTCTTCCAAAATACAGCATGGCCAGATCGTCACAGCAATAGTCCCTGGTACTAACTTTTGTCTTCGTCACTTTTCCAATGCTGTGATAAAATACCAGGACCAAGGTAACTTCTAGAAGAAAGAGTTTAAGCTGGGCATGGTGGTGCACGCCTTTAATCCCAGCACTCATGAGGCAGAGGCAGTAGGTCTCTGTGAGTTCAAGGTCAGCCTGGTCTACAAAGTGAGTTCCCAGACAGCCAGAGCTACACAGAGAAAACCTGTTTCACACAACAAAACAAAACAAAAACAAAAACAAAGTTACAAAAGTGAAGGGCAAGCCACGGCGCAGTTGGAGGCAGATGACCACAAGGAGAGGGAATGGCGGATGAAAGTGAGTGCCCTAGGACTGGAGTCCACCAAGGTGCATGAAAAATAGCAAGAAGGCTTTCATGACAGGCGTGTGTGTGTGTGTGTGTGTGTGTGTGTGTGTGTGTGTGTGTATGTGTGTGTGTATGTATGTGTGTGTGTGTGTGTGTGTGTGTGTCCATCCACATAGGTGTTAGGAGATGAGGGGTCCAGTGTCAGCAAGCAGGAGAGAATGCAGGAAAGAGGGTCGGGTGGTGGTTGGAGCCTTACAGGCCACTTTGACCTTGACTCTGAGATGAGTCTTCTAAGGGGTGACTTTGCTTACATTTTAAAAGATTTAATATGGGTTTTGGGTTTTCAAAATTGTCCTTTTAGGCTGCTGTAACAGAATATCATAAACTAGGCTGCTTATAAACAACAGACCTTTGCCTGGCATGGCACATGTATTCAATCCCAGCATTTGGGAGGCAGAGGCAGGGGGGTCTCTATGAGGTCAAGCTAGTCTGGTCTACATGAGTTCCAAGCCATTTAAGACTACACACACACACACACACACACACACACACACACACACACACACACACGAGACCATGTCTAAACTAAAACAAAAACAAAGAGTAAAAACCCACAAAAAATTCAGACCTTTGTTTTCTGACATTCTAGAGGTTGGGACCTCCTGTGCCTGTGTATTCGGTGTCTGGTGATGGTCTGCTTCTTCATTCATAAATATCAGATTCTCTCTCTACCCTTGTGTGAAAGAAGAGGGATAGGACCTGCCTGAATCCCGTTACATAAGGGCACTAATCTCATCCAGGGGGGCCCCATCCATGTAATCTAATCATCTCCAAAGGCTCTACCATCTGCTACCTTCAGGCTGAGGACTAGTTTCGACTTTCAAATCTGTATGAGGTTTGCATTAGAGTATGGGGGACGAGACAGGAAGCAGGGGAGACTAAGGGATCACTGTGAGGCTCTAAGTAACAAAAGATGGGGTTCAGACGGGAACCCTAACAGTGGACTGGGGAGGCAGTGGTCAGGTGCTGGATCCTTTGCTAATGGCATTCATGGGAAGCAAGAGAAAGAAGGATGTCAGCAATGGCTCCAAGGCATCTGGAGTAATAGGAAGGACGGAGTTGTAACTGAGCTGGGGAAGAGCACAGGTTTGGAAGCATTTCTCTGTGGCCCTATTAAATCTGAGTTTCCTACAGCTATCCAAGTGGAACTAGACTTGGCATGGGGTATAAATTGCAGTGCCAGAGATCCAGGTTTTCTACCGACTGGTAGAGTTGAAAGCACTGACTGACTCAGTTCATAGACGAGGGAGTGTAGATGGAGATGTCCAAACACTGAATCCTGGGGTGTTCAAAGTCAGGTTATCAGAGGAAACCCAGTATTAGGTTCTACAAAAGAAAGTGTTGGGGCTTGCAAAATGGTTCCACTGGTTAGAGGCACTTGCCACCAAGCTTGACAACCTGGGTTCTGTCCTCAGGGGCTCACATGATGGGAGGAAAAAACAGGCACCCTGCAAGTTTATCTCCGACCTCCATATGTGGGCTGTGGCATGGTGCACCTACATACATGTACGGATATGTGCGTGTGCACACACAAATTAGCGTGTGTGCACTGGTGTGTACTAAGGAAATAAAACATACACATAAACACACACACACACACACACACACACACACACACATAAAACAAACAAAAAAGTTTTACTAAGAAAGAAAAGCAAGCCTTGGGCCAGTAGGTGACTCAGCAGGTAAAGGCACTTGCAGTGCAAGCCTGGGGACTTGAGTTTGATCCCTGAAGCTCACACAAAGGTAGAAGGAGAGAACCAACACCCCTCCACACAAAGCAGGGCACATGTGTCCCCTCCCACACACACACCTATCATCATCACCACCATCATTATCACCACCATCAACATCACCATCATCACTATCATCATCATCATCATCATCATCATCATCACCATCATCACATCATCATCATCATCATCATCAATCACCATCATCATCATCATCAAATAAAGATTTTAAAAAAGAAAGTGGTTCACCGAGGTAAAGATCAACCATGCCAATATTGCCAGGACATCAAGCAGGATGACTTGAGAATTGCCCTTGGATCCAGCAATACAGAGTTTAACAGATGCTTGAACTCTTCAAGGATGTTTGCTCATTTTGATTTGGGAAAAAACAATATCAGGTATTTGAGTAAAAACTCAAATCATCTGCAGCCCAAGCAAATGAGCAATAAAAAATCAGAGGGAGCAGAGTTCAAAGTGAACCTCAAGTAATATGTTTGAAGTGTCAGGCTTTATCAAATAAAGGGGAAAGCTGATGTTTTAGGAGAGGCAAGGGAGACTTCAAGTCTTGGAGTGAGGCCAAGAAAAGGGGGAGGGGCTGTCCCTTGAGTAGGGCTGAACCACCTCTGTCAGTCAATCCTGAGGATTGCCAGGGGTCTGGGATGCAGAGCAGGAGGGCACAGATGACAGGAGAATAACTATGTGCCAGGAAACTAATTACCTAGCCGGGTACCAGATGAGCTCTTCCATTTCCCAGATGTTCTGCTATATATATTACATAGTTTCACAAGATGTTAAAAGAAATTTCATCTTGACAAAGGGCATGGATGAGTAATGTACCTAGAGTCCATTAGAAGTTTATTCCACGCCGTGTGTGTGTGTGTGTGTGTGTGTGTGTGTGTGTGTGTGTGTGTGTATGTATGTATGTTTTGGGGGGGTCCACAGGTGCCCTCTAGTGGTTCATTTAGGTCATTAACATTTTTCTTGTTTTCCTGCTTTTCCATATGCAAATTAGCACTATCAACATTTTAAAATTATCTTCTGAGAAATACAACTCAAAATTCAACATAGGAAAGAAAACAAACATAAACAACAGAAATTTCAGTAAAATGAACCCAAACTATCCACATGCAGTCCAAGCTGGAGTGGCCATTAATTATCATCATGGAAAGGGTCCCTTTGAAGTACATCATCTCCCTCAAGGATGCCAATATTGACGGTCATTCTGCTTCAGGAGCCAGCGGCTTTAGTAAACCCAGAGGAAGGCTGTTGCCGGTCCAAGGCTGACCGATCTTCTTGATGCTTATACACTTACAAACTCTTCGTGTTTTCATGGCTGGTTTCTCTTGACTTTTGCTGGTCCTTGGATTTTCCCCGGACCTATACCCTAGTTTAGCTAGCTTATTTCCTCATGAGCCCCCAGTTCCTCCAGCCTGCCTCAGGTCTGACCTCTTACGCAGTCTTGCAACACTCTGTGTTTTTTTCTGCCATACTCGTCTTCCTGAACTGTAATGAGACAATTCTACTCTGTTAGTGTCTGTTTCATCTGGTAAGTCACGAGACCCATAGGGCAGAGATCAACTGGCTTGTTCAGCACTCTCTCCTAAGCACTTAACCCAGTGCCTAGCACGGAACAGGTACGCAACAGAGACTCAGTAAGTGCTTATTTACTGAACCAATGCTCTCCTGCAGGGGACTTTTGCAAGGATCTTATTAACGTCTTCCGAATCTCACTGCAGAGGAGACTGGATTTCAGAAAGGGATTTCTGGGCCTGAGATGTAGCTCAAGGATAAAGTGCTTGCTTAACACATGCAAGGCCTTAGGTTCAGCCCCCAGCAACACACACACACACACACACACACACACACACACACACACACATTCTATTTCTAGAATAAAATTTGCAATTGTTCTATGTGCCCCATCACGCATTTAACAATCTGCTACAAAATCCTTCCATTTATCCTGTCAATGACTCCACTTTAAGATTGAAATGTTAAGTTTCTAGTTCTTTTTTTTCAGAGCTGAGGACCAAACCCAGGGCCTTGCGCTTGCTAAGCAAGCGCTCTACCACTGAGCTAAATCCCCAACCCCAGTTTCTAGTTGTTAAGCAAAGAAGCTTGTTACATAAAGTGCTGAATCTTTAGATATGACCCAGTGTTGTAGGATAATCTTTTTGTACACTGTGAAGATGTGTTTCTGTCAAGGCATCTTCTGATTGACTTAGTAAAGAACTGAATGGCCAATAGCTAGGCAGGAAAGGATAGGCAGGACTTCTGGGCAGAGAGAGGAACTCTGGAAAGAAGAGAGGCAGGATTCGATAGCCAGACATGGAGGAGATGGGACTCATAGGACTGAGCAGAGGTAACCAGCCATGTGGCAGAACGTAGATTAATATAAATGGGCTAATTGAAATTGTAAGAGCTAGTTGGGAACAAACCTAAGCTAAGACCAAGCTTTCATAATTAATAAGAAGTCTCCATGCCATTATTTGGGAACTGGCTGTACAAAGGAAGTCCAACTACAACCCAGACCTTATCAGACACTCCATCCCAGCAGAACTAAGGGAAAGAGAAAATGTGAATACAGTGGGAAGTATGATAAGATCCTTTTACACTGTACATCCATATCCATGGTCCTAACCATAGTCCCACTTATTCCCAGATTTGGTAATCTTCTGATGCCACAGGTTTCCATCTTGCACGAAGATGGGCATGTGATAATGTATATCCACATGGGGCCTTTATGCTACCCAGCCTCAGCCTCACACTTGGAATCTGAGTACTTCTGTTTGCCTGAGAACAGAGAGATGTCTAATTGTGAACAAATATGTAGGCCCTGGATCTTAGATGTGTGACTTGGGGTTGAGTAGGAGCAGAGTAAAATGTTCTGAGCAGGGAGCAGAGTGCATGTGCTATGTGTGTGTTGCTAGAGACCAAACTTAACCTTGTACATACTAGGCCTATGCACTACCACTGAGCTATACTACCAGCCTCAGGGCATCTGTTATCTTTTCCTATAACTCCTCATCCTAAATAATTTAACCTCTCGATATTGTAATTTTGATGTAGTTATTTTTTACTTTGGGGTGTGTGTGTGTGTGTGTGTGTGTGTGTGTGTGTGTGTGTGGTGTGAATGGGTATGCATGTTTTGCATGTGTGTGAGCACATGTTTGTTTGTGTGTGTGAAGGTTTGAAGTTGATGTTGGGAATCAACCTTAATCCCTCTTCCCCCTTACCCATGGGACGGGATCTCTCAGTCAAACCCAGAGCTCGCTCACACAGCTAATGAGCTTGTTCTGGGCATTCTCTGCCTTGGTCTTCTGAGGCTGGAATTTCAGACAGGCAAACACACTTACCCACCATTTATGTGCTTTCTGTGAGTCTGAACTCTGGTCCTCATGCTTGCCCAACAAACTCTATTGAGCCATCCTCCTGCCCTTGATGTAGGTCCTGGTAAAGATTCTCATTTATTGCTGTCCAAATGTGGTAGCATTTTCCTAACGATTTATTTTAAAAAATATATTCTACGTATATATGTATGTGCTTGAGTGTATGCACATGCACCGCGTGTATGTAGAAGCCTGCAGAGACCAGGGGAGGGTGTTGAAATGTCTGGAGTTAAGTTACAGGCAGCTGTGAGATGCCATGTGGGTATTGGGAACCCAATCCTGTTGCCCGAATCCTAAATGGTCTTATAATAAAAACCCAGAGCCAGATATTGAGGTAAATGCTGAAAGATCAGAGGAAACAAGCCACAGCCACTTCTCACCTCACCAACTCCTCAGCCGATCCTGTCTCCACAAATCCTCAGACTGAATGCCTCTAGGTCCTCAGCCGAAAGACTCTCTAGTTCCTGTCTCCTCGTGCCTTATATTCCTTTCTCTGCCCAGCCATTTCACTTCCTATCTCAACCTTCCCAGTGCTGGGATTAATGGCGTGTGTATTTCCTAAGTACTGGGATTAAAAGTGTGTGAAGCCACTGCCTGGCTCTGTTTCTCCCCTAGACTGAATCAATCTCATGTAGTCCAGGGTGGTCTTGAACTCACAGAGATCCAGATGGATCTCTGCCTCCCAAGTGCTAGGATTAAAGGTGTGTGCCACCACTGCCTGATCTCTATGTTTAACTCTGTGGATGGTTCTGTCCTATGATCTTCAGGCAAGCTTTACTTCTTAGATCACAAATATCACCACACAACCCAGGTCCTCTGCAAGAACATCAAGTGATCTTCACCACTGAGTTATCTCTCCAGCCCCCTAAAGATTTAAATTATGTCTCTGGGCAGCAGTGGCGCACACCTTTAATCCCAGCACTCTGGAGGCAGAGGCAGGTGGATCACTGTGAGTTCGAGGCCAGCCTGGTCTACAGATTGAGTTCCAGGACAGCCAGGCCAGAGCCACACAGAGAAACCCAGTCTTGAAAAACCAAAAAAGAAAGAAAGAAAAAAAGAAAGAAAGAAAGAAAGAAAGAGAAAGAAAGAAACCCTGCCTCAAGAAATAAACAAACAACAAAGCAAACCAAAAAGATTTAAATTACGTCCATTTGTCAGTGTGTGGGTGCGCACATGAGTGCAGGTAAGAGGTTAACAGAGGGCACTGGAGCTGGAGTCACAGGAGGTTGTGAGTGGCCAGTGAGGGTGTTGGGAACTAAATGGCCCTCTGTGAGAGCACCAAGTGCTCCTGCTGCTTCACCACTCAGCTATCCGTCCAGTTCCACAGGATTTTCCCAAAATCACTACTCTATTTATTTGTGGGGGGATGTCTTAGTCAGGGTTTCGGTTGCTGTGAAGAGACACCATGACCACAGCAACTCTTATAAAGGGAAAACATTTCATTGGGGTGGTTTGCATTTTCAGAGGTTCAGCCCATTATCACGGTGTGACATGGTAGCGTGCAGGCAGACATGGCGCTGGAGATGGAGCTGAGGTTCCTACATCTTGACTTGCAGGCAGTAGGAAGTGGTCTATCTCACTGGGAGTAGCTTGAGCATAGGAGACCGCAAAGCCCACCCCCACAGTAACACACTTCCTCCAACAAGGCCACACCTACTCCAGCAAAGCCACACTTTCTAATAGTGCCACTCCTTTTGGGGATCATTTTCTTTCAAACCACCACAGGGGATATATAGCATTCAATGCTTATTAGAGTTAACCCAAGTTGCATGAGTATATCTGTGACATGTGCCTTCAAACATGCTGCTCTTTTTTTTTTTTTTTTTTTGAGGTCCCTCATCATATTGTTATAGATGGCTGCTGTCATCCTTAGGGCCTCAGCTTAAATGTCATGTACCCAGAAAGGCCTAGGTGTGCCTGGGTTTGACTTTAATTAGAACCTTGTTCATGCCATCAGTCTCATAAACGCTTTTAGTTTCTTTCCTTCATAATTAAAAAAAAATTAATTTTGTATGTGTATTTGTGTTTCTTGTGCTTCCTCATTGTTTTTTTCTGGGTTGTTTCCTCTTTTTGTTGCATTTTGTTTACTAAAGAGAGAAAAAGAAGGGGTGGAGTTGGGTGGATGGGGAGGTGGGGAGGACCTGGGAGGTGTTGAGTAAGGGGAAACCGTGATCGAAATATATGACATGAAAAGTTATTTTCAGTAAAGACATATTTTAAAAAGCGACACTAAAAATAATGTCTGTGGGTATGTTGCCCACATGTATATCTGTGCACCACTTGTCTGTGGAAGCCAGAGAGGGTGTTGGGTCCCCTGCAACTGGAGTTACAGATGGCTACGAGTTGCCAGGTGGGTGCTGGGACTTGAACCCAGGTCCTCTGGGAGAGTAGCCAGTGCTCCTAACTGCTGAACCATCTCTCCTGGCCAGACTATCTTCTGTCATATTATAATTGTAAGTCTTCAAATATTTGTGTTCATTTATTTAATTCTGTCTGTGTGTGTCATTTATTTAATTCATTCCTCTAAAATGAAATTCAAATGCATTCTAAGGGAAGGGATCTTGTAATTTTATTCATTTTTGTATTCCTGGACTCTAGCACGGTACAAGTAGCAGGTGCTCCATAAATGTTTGTTGATTATTTCTTTGGTTGTTGCATTTGCACTCATTTCTTCTATGGTATTTTAGTTTCTGCCAATGCACAGTCACCCCCAAGGGAGTAGGAGAAAATTACGGTGCTCCCCTCCTCTATCTCTGAGTACTGAGGCTGGCAATTCTGCTCATTTACTGAGCTCAGGCTTCTCCTAAGAGGCTGTCAAAGACCCAAAGGTGCACGGTAATTCTATTAGTAAGAGCGTGATGGAGGCAATCAAGAGAGCTGTCAGAAATGTTTTTCAAGGCACATTCGTAGGGTTCTTGAGCAGCTGAAGTCGCAGACTACTGCATTACAATTAGGTGAGAGCAGAGCGTTGAAGTTTTCTTTTGATATTGTTTGCATAACGAACAGAGGCATCCTACTCGCTCCAGGAAGCGGAGCTCTTGTAGCAGCTCATCTGCCCAATGGGGGGCGGCAGCATCCCAGTTAACTCACTCCTTGAAGATGTGTAGGTGGGAGGAGAGATTCGCGTTCAAAAGCTTTTTGACTCTACCCACTCTCCGTAGCGCCTTAGCCCGCTCGAGTTTCAATGCGCGTTGTTGCTGGACGAAGCTGTGTCCTATACAGCGCTCGCTGCTCGCCTGACCATGGCTTCTTCGAGTTCCTTCACCTACTATTGTCCTCCATCTTCCTCCCCCGTCTGGTCAGAACCGCTGTATAGTCTGAGACCTGAGCACGCGCGGGAGCGGTTGCAAGACGACTCAGTGGAAACAGTCACGTCCATAGAACAGGTGAGGTGGCAGGGTTGGGCGAGGCGCCCGCGCGGGGCCTTCTGGGAGCAGGAGTCCCGTTTGTAGGCCCGTCTGGGTGCGAAACTCCCCGTGGAACTACAACTCCCATATTGCACTGCGCCCCCCCCCGCCCCCGAGCTCTAGGCGCCCAGACTGGGGCTTCGGAGTGGAGCGTTTGTGGGGCAGGCTTGGGTAGGAAAGGGTCGTTGTCAGGGTTGGGCTTGGGGGACAGGGCAGTACCCCTGTCCTCTCTGCTTCAGAAGGTGTAAAGAATCGTGTTCTGTGTCTGGAGCCCACAGCAGCCTGGGCGGACCAGGTAGCCTGCTCCATTCTGCCAAGACTCCTGGAGGTTCTGGAACCGACCGCTCACTTTCCCCCACATGCGCAGTTTCCGGACATTTATGGGACCGGATGGCCAGACTACGGTCATGCCATCCCCAAATCGGTTTATTATCTGACCTGCTAGGTCAGGTTGAGGCCTACCTCGTGGTAATCATTTGAGCTTCTGCTGTAGAACGCCGGAAATACAAAAAAAAAAAAAAAAAAGAAAGAAAGAAAGAAAAGAAAACAGCCCTTAGGCAGGAGCCTGGTTGGGAAAGACAGTCTGGAAAACTGTTTCGTTTGGAAAGAACAAAAAAGTATGGAGTTTGAAGTGCTTGTGATTCACTAAGGCCTAGGGTGTATTGGACTTGCAGGTTTGAGAAGTGTTTAAGGTATGGGTAGTGAATTATAGTTTTCATTTTTCTCTCTCCCCATTTGGAGTTGTTCCCAAATTGGTTGTTGGAGAGCTCTTTACCCATCTGTTACTAGAAGTGGTCAGGATGAGTCTTGTCAGCGCTGAGGAATAGGCATCCAGCCACTTACTAAAATAAGATCTTACTATATCAGTACCCAGGCTTAACCATGGAGGGACCTGCTTCATGTTTCGTACCTAAAGCTGGGAGCCTCCATGTAGGCAAAGTTAATGGCAATAGTGACTATACAAATTTTACAGTTGTGACTAAATGCACATTTGTTTTCATTTCTGTGTGTGTGATGTGCAAGGCACATTTGTGGATGCTGGTGCCAAGGCATACAGTGTGTGGGTTCCAGAGATCTAACTGAAGCCATAAGCACCTTGACCCGCTGAGCCATCTTGCTTGCCCTAAAAAAAAATTCATAACAAAACCAGGGATTGAACACATGGTTATTCCCATAGTAGCAGGGGCAGCCTTTTAATCTTTGAGTTAATGCCTCATGGGCTTTAGAATAATAAAGGAAACATACTTTTTGCATCTAGCTCTCTGACTTAACTTGTGTCCCAGAGAAGTCTCTTGTAAAACACTGCAAAAGAAATCTCTCATCAGTGACAAAACCTAGAGAATCTTCGCAGTGTTTAGAGTGATGTGTCTGTGGTTGATTAGACAATGGCGAAGTTACGAGTTGGATAATGCCGCCCCCCCCCATCCTTTAAATCCTTCACTGAATTGACTTAGCAGGTAAGGGGATGCAGGATGCTAATGAAGAAAAGAGATCGGTTAGCCTGTCACTTTACAGAAATGTCTATGTTTCTAGAGGCAACAGGGACCTTATCGGGAGTTTTTCTGATCTGTTCTCTTTTTTGTGTACTGCTGTCTCCTTCAGTTGATTGCTGAAGTTCCTTCCTGCTCCGTTCCTATAAGGAAAACAACTTAAGTTCTGAGTAGGCATCGTGAGCAATACAAAAATGGACATAAGATGCTCTGAAAAGGGGCAGGCCAAGACCAGGGTGTGGAGGATGCTAGGTCCTGATAGGTTAGTGTAGAGTGTCTGTCAGATACAGGCCCAGTGGTATGCTAGAGTCTTGTATTTTATGTCATCATTCCAGCTCACATTTTAAAAGTCTAGGATGAAGAATTAATAGGAAGATAATGTGATATTTCATTCTTCCGGCTTTCTCTGCACTTTACTCGACACCACAATGACCATTCATTCGGTGCCAGCTGAGTGCTAATGTTCTCTGGGCACTGGTCACTCAGTCCTTACACATTCTGACAGGGAAGGCAGAGGCTCAGAGAACTATCAGGTGCAGTCATCAGAAATAACGTTGCTTGAGGAATTCTTCACAGACGATGCTGTTTGGGTCTTTTGGTTTTGACTGAACTTCCACAGGGATTTATTTACTGACAGCTCAATTTTGTGTCGTGGCACTAAAGATGGGTACTTGCCACTCCTTTCCTGTCTCATTATTGGGAAACTTCATTTGTTAGACAATCACTTAGTAACAGGAGTGAAACCTGTGAACAGTGAAAGAGCTCTTTCTTGTGAGGCCTTCTGTTCCATTCATCATTTTCTTTCAGGAAGTTCTTGAGGACTGGAGTGAGGGCTCAGTGGTTAAAAGCACTGGCTGCTCTTTCAGAGGACCTAGGGTCAATCCCCAGGACCCACAAGGTGGCTTACAACTGTCCTATAACTGCAGGCCCAGTGCATCTGATGCCCTACTGTGGCTTTCAGGGGCTCTGCATGCATGCACTGTGCAGTTGTAACACCCATACAAAATAATAAAACAAAAACGAAGAAGGAAAATCTTTTGAGTGCTAGGCCCTGTTCAGACACTTAGCCTGAGTCAGTGAACAAAGGAAATGGATTTGATGGGTTTTGTTTGGTTTTTATCAAGGTGGAATTTCTCTGTGTAGCCTTGGGTGTCCTGGGACTTGCTCTGTAGACCAGACTGGTCTCAAACTCAACTACCTATCTCTGCCTCCCAAGTGCTGGGATTAGAGGTGTACACCATCATTGCATGGCTGGATTTGATTTTTTTTAAATAATTTATTTAACTTTATTTTATGTGCACTGGTGTGAGGGTGTCAGATCCCCTGGAACTGGAGTTACAGACAATTATGAGCTGCCATGTGGGTGCTGGGAATTGAACCTGGGTCCTCTGGAAGAGCAGCCAGTGCTCTTAACCTCTGAGCCATCTCTCCAGTTCTGGATTTGATGTTTTTAAGGAAACTTTTGCTCCAGGCCAGGGATTCAATCAATTAAGAAAAGAAAAACATAATCCCAGCACTCGGGAGGCAGGGGCAGGCGGATCTCTGAGTTGAGGTCAGCCTGGTCTACAGAGTGAACTCCAGGACAGCTGGGGCTACACAGAGAAACTCTGTCTCAAAAAACCGAGAGAGGGGGAGAGAGAGAGAGAGAGAGAGAGAGAGAGAGAGAGAGAGAGAGAGAGAGCCAGAGAGAGAGAGAGAGAGCGCCAGAGAGAGAGAGAGCCATTAGGAATTGGGGGTGTAGCCCGGTGGTAGAGCGTGTGCTTCGAGTGTGCAAGGCTGGACCTATCACCAGTACCATGAAGAAGGGAGGATGAAAAGAAGTTGCTTGGAAATATAAGAAAAATAAGGCCAGAGTATGCCAAGGATACCATGTTTAATCAGAGCGTTGACGTATGTGAGGGAGCAGGTCATGAGTGGGCCAGGTAGAAGCGTGTTCTGGGCAGAGAAAGCATGCACAAAGGACCTGAGGTGGGAGGAGTGTGCCGGGCGAGGCAAGAGGCCAGGAGACGGGTCTGGGAGGGGAGATGGACTCCTGTATGGCTCGTGGCTGTTGTGTTTGAAAGGACTAATTGAGATGGGAAGCCATTTGGCTGGAGAGCTTGAACCAGACTCACCAGACTCCTTTCTGCCTTGGTCTTTAGATTTGCCTCAGGAAGTAGATCTGTGCTAACAGGCTCCCTAGCTGAGCGTGCTGCGTTTGAGCCATGAAATACTGCTCGGGGACACACTCCTGCGGTGGTGTGAGCTGGTTTCCCCAGACGTAAGGTCATTCTGTCCAGGTACCTTCCCCACGTAGATCCTGACTCTCTCTCTCCACTCCTTCCCTTCCCACCTTCAGACCGGTTAGCTACTAGGACTCTAGAGCGGTGATGCAATAGTTTATCAGGCTCCTCAGGTTCCCGTCAAGAGTATTCTGTTGGGGGTTGGAGAGATGGCTCAGAGGTTAAGAGCGCTTGCTGCCTTTGCAGAGGACTAGACTTTGGTTCTGAGCACACATACCGGGTGACTACAGCCTTCCGAAACGCCCACTCTGGGAGTGTCTGAAGCCTCTGATCTCCAAGGGCACCTACACTCAGGTGCACATACCCCATCCCCACGTTTTTTTTTTTTTCCCCTGTTTGTTTGTTTTGTTTTTTGAGACAGGGTTTCTCTGTGTATCCCTGGTTATCCTGGAACTTGCTCTGTAGACCAGGCTGGCCTCGAACTCTTTTTTAAAAAATAAAGTATTACGTGGGAAGTGAGAGCAGAGGTAGGAGGCAGTGGTTGGGAGGCTATTGCACTGTTCTGGGTGAGAGGTGACAGCGGCTTACAGAGTGGCCGTCATGCTTGCTATAAGGTCAGTCTCTTGACAGTTTGTGAAGGTCTGTCCCTTGATAAGTATATTCCCTGTGGATGTGATGCAAAGGGCCTTTTGTGACTAGACAGCAAGGTGAGGCTGTGCTGTTGGTGTCCACCCTCAGTGTCCTGCCATTGGGAATCACCCTACCGCAAACTGCAGATATGGATAGTCTGTCACAGCGGGGGGCCTTGCCGACACTTGTCTACAATACATACTTATTGCTGTTTTTTTTCTTTTAGTGTACCCTTGAACAGAGACCAAAGCATCTTCCACTTGAAATGCCAGTGGTGTCCTTAGTCAGACAACTCTGAAGGGAACATGAGACAGTATTAGTTAAATGTCAAGTTTATGTAAATCCAAAAGGGGGGTGGTGGCGAGGTTGGGTGTAGTGGTGCGTACCTGTAATCCCAGCCCTTAGAGGTCGCGACAGGGAGACAGACCACAATTAGAGAGCCAGCCTAGGCTACATAGCAAGACCCTGTCTATAAACAAACAAACGAATAAACGTAAAAAGAAAACTAGGCTGAAAATACAGCTCAGTGCTAGTGTGCCTGCAGTGTGAGGCCCTGGGTCCAACCCCCAGGTCTACCGAAGGAAAAAGAGGTCTACAGACTTTTCTGGTTGAGATGGAATACATGTACTTTTAGGCTTTCAGGTGTGTAGTAAACAAATCAAATGCTGGTTGATAAAATTTACATTTAAATTCAGGTAACTGTGGGCCCAGGATATAGCTCAGTGGTGGTGCTTCCTAGCATATTGAGGCTCTAAATTCAACCCCTAGCACTATACATCCAAATATAATATATAACTGTTCTAATTCATACTTTATATAATACTAATTTAGAAATGCCAACTCTTTTTTTTTTTTTTTTAAGGCAGGGTTTCTTTGTGTAGCCCTAGCTGTCCTGGAACTCACTCTGTAGACCATGCCGGCCTCGAACTCACAGAGATCCACCTGCCTCTGCCTCCTGAGTGCTGGGATTAAAGGCGTGCACCACCACCGACCGCCTGGCTGCCAACTCTTATCCATGAGACAATTCTCTTAAAAATCTTCATGTGTCTTTTTATTATCACCAGTTTTTGAGCAATATATATATATATACTTTTCTAGATCATATGAGTAAGATGATTAGTGTTGAATTATCCCAGCTTTAAGGAGCAACCCAGGCCTAGTAGAACAGGTCTGTAATCCCATCTGCTTGGGAGACTGAGGCAGGAGGATGGCAAGTTCAAGGTCAGCTTGGGCAGTTTAATGAGCCCCTATATGAGACAGAAAAAGGACGTTGGAGGGACAATGAGATGGCTCGGTTGGTAGGAGTGCTTGCCCTATAAGCCTGAGGACGCGTGGTTGGTCCCCAGAACCCGTGTGAAGGTGGAAATAAAGAACCAGCCCCACAGAATTGCCCTCTGCTGCCCCCACATGCACCGTGGCTCACACACCCCCTCTCATGCATCATACCCACAATGAGAATAAAATAATATTAAAAAGGAAAATTTCTCCATTTCCTGAGTTTGTAGCTTGAACCTTCTGTATCAAAAGTGATTAACAAGAGAAACTACATAGAACTTTACTAACATGAACCTCATGGCCAATACTCAGAGATGTTAGTGAATCTCTTAGAGGTGACTTAGGGTTCCAGCTTAAATACCCGCCTTCACCAGCCATGTCGGAAGCCTGTAACAGGAAGGTGGCCAGGAAGAACCCAGAAACCAATAGCAAGGTTTGTTGTGCATGTTCACATGGTGCTTTGTGGTAGAGTCTGGGGTTATCTTTCACATTGGGATTGGGGTGGGTGGTGGAGGGGAGGGGA
Source organism: Peromyscus eremicus (assembly GCF_949786415.1). NCBI lineage: Eukaryota > Metazoa > Chordata > Mammalia > Rodentia > Cricetidae > Peromyscus > Peromyscus eremicus. The sequence continues at coordinate 74,847,837 of NC_081430.1, forward strand.
GGATGCCAGAGGAGGTGGAGGAAGATGAAGAGTTCCTTTAGAGATACAAACTTGCACTTATAAAGGAGTACCTCCTGCTGTGTTTTCAAAGCTGTGTCCGCTGTTGCTCGAGATAATCGGCTCAAAGTAATCCTCATACAAAAGCGGCTTATTGTGAGTGATGCATTTTGTCTCCTTCAGTCTTATTCTGAATGATGGGTTCTGGTCTCCTATAGTCTTATTTTGGGGTGACTTATTCTAGTCACTTATATTCCTCAAATATTCTTTGTTCAGAAAATGCTTTGCGTGCTAAACATTAGAGAAATTTTTTGTTATCCCTTTAGTTGAGGAGATGAATAGAATGGTTAGTGGTTTAAAAAGAACAATTAACATTTAAGTTGTGGCCGGGCGGTGGTGGCACACGCCTTTAATTCCAGCACTCGGGAGGCAGAGGCAGGCGAATCTCTGTGAGTTCAAGGCCAGCCTGGTCTACAAAGCGAGTTCCAGGAAAGGCACAAAGCTACACAGAGAAACCCTGTCTCCAAAAAAAAAAAAAAAAACAAAAAACAAAAAACATTTAAGTTGTGAATGAAGAAAGTACTTTATCACTTCTAAAAACGTTTTGTGGCTGGGGAGATGCTCACACAAGCATCAGGACCCGAGATCAGATCCCCAGAACCCATGTAAAAGCCCCTACGCTGGTGGTACTGAGGCAGGAGGGTCCCTGGAGCTCACTGGCCAGCCTGTATAACCAGTTGGTGAGTTTCAGGTTCAGAGAGAGACCCTGCCTGAAAAATAAGGTGGAGAGTGATTGAGGAAGGCCCCCAACATTGACCTCTAGCCTCCAGAGCACTCTCAAGAAACACACATACACTCAAGAACACACACACACACACACACACACACACACACACACACACACACACCTTTCAATCCACCAAACAGAAACATGCATCAGAATCCCTTATGGTTTGTTAAAAGCTGGTGGATGGACTCCGTGCTCACAGGCATTGAGTAGATGGGTCTGTACTCAGAATAGCCTGGTTCCCAGCTTCTGGGATGCTAGCTTTCTACCACTGTTCAGACTGGGAGGCTTCTTTCTGCTTTTCCTTTTCATGCTCTTGTTTAAAGAGTGTGGGTGAGCAAAAGGCAAGCTCTGGGGTGGAAATTCTTATCCCTTTTATTCAGGAATGTATTCTAGACACCTACAACATAGAGGGAAGATGAGAGTATTATTTTTAAAAAGTTTCTTTCTTTTCTTTTGGTGTGTGTGTAGGTGTGCTCACTGTGTGAGTGCGTATGTGGAGGCCAGAGGTTGGCCAGATGCTTTCCTCTGCATTTTCCACCACGTCTTAGTCACTGTTCTATGGCTGCGAAGAACCACTGGGACCATGACAACTCTTATGAAGAAAGCATTTAGTTGGGGCTTACTTACAGTTTTAGAGGTTTAGTCCATAATCATCCTAATGGCAGCATTCAGCCAGGCGCTGGAGCAGTAGCTGAGAGCTATGTCCTGATCCTCAGGCGAAGAGAGAGAAAGAGAGAGACAGTCAGACTCTGCGCTTATTATGGGCTTTTGAAACCAAAGCTAAACCCGAGTGATACACTTCTTTGAATAAGGCCATACCTACTCCAACAAGCCACACCTCTTAATCCTTCTAATCCTTTTAAATAGTGGACTCCCTGTTGACTGAGCATTTGAATATACGAGCCTATGGGGGCAATTCTTATTCAAACCACCATACACTATTTTTTGCCATTTTGGCTATAGTGGCTGGCCAGAGTGTTCCCAGGATAAGCTGATTTCAGTCCCACCGAGCTGGAACAATAGACCTGCCACCATTCCCTGTTTTTATGTTGGTGCTGGGGACACAAGCTCCCGTTCTCATGCTTCTGTGGTAAACGCTCTACTGACTAAGCCATCTCCCTAGCCTGAGAAAATAGTTATCTGTCTTTTTGAGACAGTCTCATTATGTAGTCCTGGCTTGCCTGGAACTCACTACATAAACCAGGCTGGCCTCAAACTCACAGAGATCTACCTGCCTCTGTTTCCTGAGTGCTGGGATTAAGGCACGTGCCACCACACCCGGCTAAGTTGAAAGAATTTTATGATGAAAACCAGTATACTCGCCATCTAGATTGTTTTGTTAACATTTTCCATACTTTGGGGGGGGGGAGAGTGGGGTGAAGGAGTTATGACAGGGCCTCCTGTGGGTCTCCTGTGAATTCCCGGGCCCTCTGTGTTGTCTCTCCCATTCTAGAACGGCAGGCATGCAGCACTACCATTTCTGGACTCTTCCCTTTTCCTTCTCTTCGTGACATTGGGCTTGAACTCAGGCCCACACTCAGCACGGGGCGAACCCCAGCCTATTGTCTTTGATGTTCCGTTTGTTTGTTTGAGGCAGGCCCTCGATGTGTACCTCAGGCCGTCTCCATCTGGTGATCCTCCGTCTCAGCTTCCCAAGTGCTGGGCTTACAGCCATGCACCGCCATGCCTGCCTCCTACCCGTCTCTTAGTAATGGGTTTCAAAGCAAGTTGCAGATGTCAAGACGGTTCTTAAATACTCATTAAGTAGAGTTTAATATTAACGCATAGTTCTCGGAAGATGTAATTTATACAGGATGAAATTTGCATATGATCAGAATAACACTCACACATGTACTTAGCTTCCGCAGCTGCTCGTTCCTGTGCACCCAAGCCTTTGTTTGATTTAAGACATCACCATCACACCAAAGCATCCCATAATGCTTCTTCCTAGTCAGGGCTCACCCCTGACCCCAGCCCCAAAGGTAACTGATAGCTGATGTAAATAAATCCATTTAGCCTCTTCTAGAATTTTATCTTTTCCAGGCTGGCCTGGAACTCACAGAGATCCATCTACCTGTGTCTCCTGAGTACTGATATTTAAGGTGTGTATCACCATACCCAGCCACTGTATTTTTAAAAAATTCTTATTTTATCCCCACCCCACCCCACCCCCGTGTGCGTGTGTGATGTGCACGTGAATGTGACAGCTTGTTCATGACGAGTACTCCTGTGGAGCTCAGAGGGCAACTGGCTGGAGCAGAATTTCTCCTTCCACGTTGTTGAGACAGGATCTCAGCATCTTGTTTCTGCTGCTGCACTGAGCACTCCAGGCTAGCTGGCCAGTGAGCGAGCGCCCAGGCAATTCCTCTCTCTGCCTCTCTTCCCAATTCCAGATGCATGTCACTGCAGCCAGCTTTTACGTGAGTTCTGAGGATTGAATTCAGGTTGTCAGGCTTGTGTGGCAAGCCCTTTTACCCACTGAGAAGCCCTTGCTATTATGTAGCCAGGATGGCCTTGAATTCCTGAGCCTCCCTCCACAGCCTCCCTCCACAGATAACCACCATACGAGACCAAGAGTGCTTTTTGTTGCTTTTCAAGACGGGCCTTCAGGATGTAGCCCTGGCTGTCCTGGAACTCCCTGTGTAGATCAGGCCTGCCTCTGCCTCTGCCTCCTGAGTGCTGGGATTAAAGACATGCAGCGCTCTTCCTGGCTTAGAGTACATTTTAAAAAGAGGCTAAAATTATGGCTCATACAGGTAGAAAACAAACTGTCAAAGATTTCCTTTTACTTATTAGTTAAAGAACCAGTAAGGTGTTCAGACCAGCTGGAAAACTCAAAGTCTCATCCACTTAGAGTCAGATAAGGCATAAAATGAATTTATAAATTAATAGAAATTGTCACTAGACCCAAATCTGGGCTGCCCTGCTGTGGATATCATTCTGTATGCTGTGAATGTGTGTTGCTCTGATTTGGTTGATAAATAAAATGCTGATTGGCCAGTAGCAGGCAGGAAGTATAGTATAGGCGGGATAAGCAGAGAGAATTCTGGGAACAGGAAGGCTGAGTCAGGAGTCGCCAGCCAGACATGAAGGAAGCAAGATGTGAAGGCAGAACTGAATCAAGCCATGTGGCTAAACATAAATAAGAATTATGGGTTAGTTTAAATGTAAGAGCTAGTCAGTGGTAGGCCTGAGCTAATGGCTGAGCAGTTTTAATTAATATAAGCTTCTGAGTGATTATTTTATAAGTGGCTGTGGGGTCCTTGGCGTCGGGTGAGCACAGGAAAACCTTCAGCTATACTGTCCACTCTTGAAAGCCACTAACTGAGGGACTGGAGTTGTGGGAAGAATACCAGGTTTATTCAAGGGCCAGCATCTTGAGAAGATGGAGGGGTTATGGTCCTCAGTGTTCCATCTCAGATAATCTAGGGGCATAAAGGGCTTTTCTAGGGAGGGAAAGACTATGTAGGGAGACGGTACTCAGGAAAGCTGTGTCTGTATGGGGCCTTCGTCATCCGGGCATCCCTTTTCCCTCAGAAGTAGAACATCTCAACAGACTTCAGCCTCCTGGGGCTAGTGCCAGTTAAACTTCACCACAATTGATGTGCTTTTTGTTAATTGGTACTCAGAACTGAAGACCTAGGACGGAGATTGCATATTTGGATGATGTCTGAAGATCTTCAGGTGTTCTGGGTTCTTAAATCTAAATAAATCTTAATTATTTAGGTGTACCTTCTTTTTAGAACTGAGGAGGCCAGGTGGAAGGGAGAGGGGGGACATCACCCTTGCCAAAGGCATTGGGAGGGAAGGTAGCTTCCGGCAAGGCTGACGCTTCCCAAAGGAGATGTGGCCGCTGCAGACCCACAGTGTCCACAGCATAAGGATGAAGGTATTCCGTTCAATGTGCCTGTCTGTGGTGGGGGCTGTTTCCAGCCCTGTCAGTTTGCTAGCTAAGGGTACTCGCTGTCTGCAGAGGTGTGGTATGTATGCATGCATATATTTTATTTAGTTACATGTGTGTCTGTGCATGATTTTTGTCCTAAATATTTGAAAGTAAGATGAAGACATTGTCTCCTAAGAATGACTTCTATGTAAAGGCAACAACATCATCTAAAAAAGAAAAATAATTCTATAATGCTATCTGACGTCCTCTTTATGTTTTCATTTCCTCTATAGTCCCCGAGATTTAGAAGAAAAAAAAATGATATGTATTTACTTATTTGTGTACACGTGAGCAAGATCTTGGGCACATGAGCCACAGTGTGTTCGTGGCAGGTCGGAGGACAAATCACAGGGGTCACTTCCTGCTGTCATGTAGGTCTCAGGGATTGAACTCAGGTGGTCAAGCGCCTTAACCCACTCAACCGTCGTGCTAGCCTTTTTTTTTTTTTTAATTAACAGCCTTTGGTTATGTGTTTAAATAGGATCCAATAAAAGCTCACTTATTCGAGGCTATTTCTAAATATTAAAGAGCTGGTCTCTTGGGAATTAATCTTCCATGCCTGCTCCTGGCCTTGGAACCATGTCATGTAGCGGTGTTTCTGAGGTAGATCGGATGCTCGGGGCTCCATCCTTTCCCCGAGAAGCGGCTAGTGTTCACTGAGATGATGGTGAGCAGTGTGCCCGTGCTCTGGGGAGCCGAGCCTAGGGCCCTTTGCTGTTTATGCAGAAGAAAAGGATCAGTTGCTATGGGGCTGTTCGACTGGTAACCACCTGTGGGGATTTTTATGTAGAAAGGAGAGATTAAATAGAATCGTTGGGTTGAAAGGAAGCAGGGAAATTAAAGAAAAGGTGAGGAGAGGTCAGAAGAGGTGCACACACACCCGTGTTTCCTTCTTTCTGTGTGCGACAGTCCCTGGATCGAAGGGTTTTGTTGTTGTTTACAGAATTCAAGTTTCAGAGCCAAAGAGTTTTCACACTTCTTCATGCTTTTAGACAACAATAATAACAGCTCCACAATCACCTTCAGCCCCTCAGTATTTCTTTCTTTTTGTTTATTTATTTTTGTGAAGTGCTGGGGAGTTGAGCCTAAAGCCTCGTGCATGGTAAGCAAATACCTTTACCATCCCAAGTCTAGTTCACCTGTGTTTAAGGGGTGTGGGGGCGGGGGAGAGGGAGGGAGGGGGAGGGGGAGAGAGAGTTGTGTATGCATGTCTTGGGTGTATGGGTGGGTGTGCCTGTGCACACTCAGATAGAGGACAGAGTGTCCCATCCCTCTCTGCCTTATTCCTTTGAGAATTGTCCCTGAACCTGGAGCTCTTGGGGCAGCCAGCAAGGCCTTGGGATCTTCCTGTCACCATCTCCCATAGCCTGGGGTTACAGGTGTGTGTGTGGGACAATGTCCAGCCTGGTATGTAGGTGCTGGTGTTGAACTCAGGTCTTCAAAGTCACATAGCAAGTGATTTTACCACTGAGTCATCTCTCTAGCTCCTGAATTGAATATTAAATTACGTCAATTTTTTTTTTTTGTTGTTGTTGTTTCCTTGTATTGGTTTTTCAAGACAGGGTTTCTCTGTGTGTAGCCTTGGCTGTCCTGGAACTTTCTCTGAAGACCAGGTTGGCCTCGAACTCACAGAGAAATTAAATTATTTTTTAAATGTATTTATTTTATTTTTATGTGTATGATGTTTTGTTCACATGTATGTCTGTGCACTAGGTGCCTGTCTGGTTCCCTCAGAGGTCAGCAAAGGGCATTGGATTCTCTAGAATTGGAGTTATGAACAGTTGTGAGCCACCATGTAGGTTCTGGGACTCGAACCTGAGTCCTCTACAAGAACAAGTGCTCTTAACCACTGAACCTCATTTTTCATTTGCAAGTGGTTAGCAATCTGGAGACAGAGTCTTGATTAGGGATGAGGGCTTGTGTTCACTTCCTCTCTCAGCACTGGGAACCATCTCTCTAGCCCCTAAACTGAAGACTTTAATAATCTACTTATTTATTTTAAAGGTTTATTTTATTTATTATGTGTACAGTGTTCTGCCTGCATGTATGCCTGCCGGCCAGAAGAGGGCATCAGATCTCATTACTGATGGTTGTGAGCCACCATATGGTTGCTGGGAATTGAACTCAGAATCTCTGGAAGAGCAGTCATTGCTCTTAACCTCTGAGCCATCTCTCCAGCCCTAATCTGCTTATTTTTGAAATGGAGTCCCACCACGTAGCCCTAGTTTGCCCGGAGCTTGCTGTGCAGACCAGGCTAGACTCACTTGCATTGATCACTCTTTCTCTGTCTCTTGAGCATTGGCATCACGGGTACATGCCACCATGCCCAACTAGATTTTAATAAAAGTTTAAGAGAATTTGACTGTCAAGTTTTCTTCCACGATTCTGTCCCACAAGGTACATTTCTCATGGCACTGGGGGGTTGGAAGTCCCCAAGGTCATCTCTAGGTTTGGGGTTCAGTATCGGGACTTGGAGAACTCAGGAGATGTTAAGTTTATTGAAGCAGTGATACAAAGGAACATCGTCACAGACACGAAGCTCTTGGGCCAAATCTGGAGGAAAATGAAGACAGCTTTGCAGTGTGGTGTGTCAGTGGAGTGAAGGAGAAGAGAGCTTTGCAGTGTGGTGTGTCAGTGGAGTGAAGGAGAAGAGAGCTTTGCAGTGTGGTGTGTCAGTGGAGTGAAGGAGAAGAGAGCTTTGCAGTGTGGTGTGTCAGTGGAGTGAAGGAGAAGAGAGCTTTGCAGTGTGGTGTGTCAGTGGAGTGAAGGAGAAGAGAGCTTTGCAGTGTGGTGTGTCAGTGGAGTGAAGGAGAAGAGAGCTTTGCAGTGTGGTGTGTCAGTGGAGTGAAGGAGAAGAGAGCTTTGCAGTGTGGTGTGTCAGTGGAGTGAAGGAGAAGAGAGCTTTGCAGTGTGGTGTGTCAGTGGAGTGAAGGAGAAGAGAGCTTTGCAGTGTGGTGTGTCAGTGGAGTGAAGGAGAAGAGAGCTTTGCAGTGTGGTGTGTCAGTGGAGTGAAGGAGAAGAGAGCTTTGCAGTGTGGTGTGTCAGTGGAGTGAAGGAGAAGAGAGCTTTGCAGTGTGGTGTGTCAGTGGAGTGAAGGAGAAGAGAGCTTTGCAGTGTGGTGTGTCAGTGGAGTGAAGGAGAAGAGAGCTTTGCAGTGTGGTGTGTCAGTGGAGTGAAGGAGAAGAGAGATTTGCAGTGTGGTGTGTCAGTGGGGTGAAGGAGAAGAGAGCTTTGCAGTGTGGTGTGTCAGTGGGGTGAAGGAGAAGAGAGCTTTGCAGTGTGGTATGTCAGTGGAGTGAAGGAGAAGAGAGCTTTGCAGTGTGGTGTGTCAGTGGAGTGAAGGAGAAGAGAGCTTTGCAGTGTGGTGTGTCAGTGGAGTGAAGGAGAAGAGAGCTTTGCAGTGTGGTGTGTCAGTGGAGTGAAGGAGAAGAGAGCTTTGCAGTGTGGTGTGTCAGTGGAGTGAAGGAGAAGAGAGCTTTGCAGTGTGGTGTGTCAGTGGAGTGAAGGAGAAGAGAGCTTTGCAGTGTGGTGTGTCAGTGGAGTGAAGGAGAAGAGAGCTTTGCAGTGTGGTGTGTCAGTGGGGTGAAGGAGAAGAGAGCTTTGCAGTGTGGTGTGTCAGTGGAGTGAAGGAGAAGAGAGCTTTGCAGTGTGGTGTGTCAGTGGAGTGAAGGAGAAGAGAGCTTTGCAGTGTGGTGTGTCAGTGGGGTGAAGGAGAAGAGAGCTTTGCAGTGTGGTGTGTCAGTGGGGTGAAGGAGAAGAGAGCTTTGCAGTGTGGTATGTCAGTGGAGTGAAGGAGAAGAGAGCTTTGCAGTGTGGTGTGTCAGTGGAGTGAAGGAGAAGAGAGCTTTGCAGTGTGGTGTGTCAGTGGAGTGAAGGAGAAGAGAGCTTTGCAGTGTGGTGTGTCAGTGGAGTGAAGGAGAAGAGAGCTTTGCAGTGTGGTGTGTCAGTGGAGTGAAGGAGAAGAGAGCTTTGCAGTGTGGTGTGTCAGTGGGGTGAAGGAGAAGAGAGCTTTGCAGTGTGGTGTGTCAGTGGGGTGAAGGAGAAGAGAGCTTTGCAGTGTGGTGTGTCAGTGGAGTGAAGGAGAAGAGAACAGTCTTTCTGCTGGTGTGAGGCTCTCTGACTGGACCCACAGACTACTGGATGACAGATTAACAAGAGCAAAACAGAAGTTTGTTTATTTGGTTTTGTGTTTTTAAATGGAGTCTGTGTAGCCCAGGCTGGTCTTGAACTTGCTATGTAGCTGAAGCCGGCGTCGAATGCCCAGCCTCCTTAGTGCCACCATTCCCAGCCACAAATAGAAGTTTATGAACATGTGTGAACATACACACATGAACATCCAGCGAGGAGTAACCCAGCGGGGTGGTTAGAACCTGAGGTAAGCAAAGGAAAGGTAGTTTGGGCAGACAGGAGAAGAGGTGGGGGGAGAGAGCATTATGGGCACTTAGGTCTGTAAATGTATTGCCTCAGTTTCCCCGTATTGCAGAGAAACAAGGCAACAAATTAGTAAAGGAAAATGGATTTATTTACAGTTCAGCCAGAACTGGGGAGAGAAAAGTTCTTAGACTCTGTCTGCCTTTGATGTAGCAGTGTTAGAGCTTTATAGAAAATATAAAAGGAGATGTCTGCGTGACTTAGCTGTGCGATGAGGTGCAGAACTATGCGGTCTCTCCTGGGGGGCAAGACTTCTTCCCTGGCCCCAGGCTTCAGCCCGTTCTTCCCCAGCAAAGGTTCCCACAGAAGCCTTAATTCTTCAGAGTCCATTGTTTCAGCCCCCCCCCCCCCCGCCCCCCAATGTCACTGCGGCCAGCCCTGGCTTTTCCTTGCTCATCCTTTGATCCTGAGGATTTGGGATGCTCTGTTACAATCTGGTGGTGGCTTGGTTTGAAAAATTCTGGAAATTTGCATTTGCATGTGCCTGAAAGAAATGTCAGGAGAGTACAGCAGCCAGAGTTAGAAGACGTTCAGTTAGTGTCAGGTCACCGTGCGTAAGAACCCCCCCCTCTCTGTAACCTCTGGCCTTAGTGACTTTCCGAAGGGCTGGCCCCAGGGCTCCATTTTGATTGGCAGTGTATGTATGCCCCTTGCCTCAGAACGGTTTTTCTCTGAAGACATTGATGTTAACCGCCTTGTGGTTTGTTTTTAATTCTCCCTCCTTGGTGTGATGAGGCTTGGCCCTTTGATCTGATCTATGTTGGGGGGTTGGGAAGGAAGAAGTACGGTAGGCAGGCAGGAAGCCAGTGCCAGAGGCCCCTTTTCTAGGCCAAACATAAGCAACTGTTTAGAAGGAAGGGCTCTTAGGCTAAGTTTACCTGGTGTCTTTGGAAATTTTATGAATGCTGAGTCCCTTTTCATTAGGCCTTTTCCTTGACAGATTGTATGGTAGAAGCTTCTCCTTATCTTTCATGTGTATAAAGATTATATGTACTAAAGATTGATTGATTGATTGGGGGTGAGTGAGACAGGTCTTACTATGTACAGCCCTGGCTGTCCTGGAACTCATTCTGTAGGGCAAGCTGGCCTCCAACTCATAGAGCTCTGCCTACCTCTGCCTCCCAAGTGCTGGTATTAAAGTGTGCCTCTGTGTGTGTGTGTGTGTGTGTGTGTGTGTGTGTGTGTGTGTGTGTACCTGAGTGTATGTATGGCACTGCTTATGTGCAAGAGTCTGCAGAGGTCAGAAAAGGCATTGAATCCCCTGGAACTGGAGTTAGAGATGGTTGTGAGCTACCATGTGGGTGCCAGGAACTGAACTTGGGTCCCCTGCAAGAGCAGCAAGCACTCTTCACCATTGAGCTATCTCTCTAGCTCCTGTATTAAAATGCTTTATACCACAGCAAACTCATGCTTAGCCACCTCCATAGGTCAAACAAATGTAAAAAAAAAATTACATTTGGGTTTTTGTATGTATTCATTTTTCAGATACATTTAAAATCATGCATTTTGATTAACTAAGCCTTTTTTGTTTTGTTTTGTTTTGAGACAGGGTCTTGCTATGTAGCCCAGGCTGGCATTGAACTCATTATTCTTCTGCTTTCTACCTTTGCCTCCCTGGTGCTGAGATTATGGGCATGTGCCACTATTCCTGGCACAAATATGTAACTACTTAAGTTCATTTGTGTAACAGCTAACCTGTCATAGGTGTCTGTTAGCATTCACAACTTCAGTGACCACTATCAGTCTGCTACTGGATGCACTGAAGTGAAAAGGTATGATTAGGAAGTCCACAGGTAAATGGCAGTATGTTGGGAATATTTTTATTATTTTCCCCTGAGCATTATGGCCTATCTCCACATTCCTGTCAGGTATTTTAGTGTAGACATAAACCTCCATTCTCCTGTTTGGTGTTTGACTGCTTATGTTGCCCGAGTGAGAGCGGAAGCAGTTCTTGACTGGACAGTCTCTCCCCAGGCGGCCAAGTGGCAGAGTCCCAGGGAGAGGATGGATGGAGCTTCTGGTAGCATTTGGACATTGTTTGGACTGAATAGGCTGTGATTGTTAGTGAGTGTTTCTCACAGCTGGGCTTGTTTCTGTGAAGACTTGTCATCTTGGGTGTACAACAGTGTGCCATAGGCAAACCCTGATTTAATGTTCTTGCCCCCGTGTGCTACGTGTGCGTTGCCCTAGCTCACTGGTTGACAGCCCAGGGCAGCACGGCAGGAACATTCTCTGTGTTCCATTTACTCTGGTGCTTTGTGTTATTCCAAGGCGCGTATTTGGAATGGATGTGTAAGGAATCTGGGACAGTGTTCTGTTTTTCCTAAGTCATGTTTGATGCTGACTTTGGTCTGTTACTTGCAGTATTAAGAATTCTTAACCACAGCATCCCTCAAACTCATGTTCAAATACAAATACCAAAACATATTCTAAAACCAAATATAAGTAAATTTTAGGTGGCTGCCATTTTTAGATGGTCACATCACCACTCTCCTCATTAATGCAAGTAAGTTTTACATATTTGTCAAAGGAGCTAGACTCTCTCATCAATGGATGTTTCAGAAATAATGTTTTTTTTTAGGTTTCCCAGGGAGAGCTCGTGGGCTGTACACCTGAGTGATAGAACACATACCTAGCATTCCTGAGGTTCTGTGTCCATCCTCTGCATTGCAAAAAAGGAGGAACATTTCCTAGGAACAAGATCTTTATATATCTTACAACTTCAAGGAGAACTCACTATAAAGAACAGGAATGCAGAGGAAGCTGGGTGTGGTAGTGTACACTGATGGTACCAGTACTTGGAAGATGGAGGCAGGATCAGGAGTTGAAGGTTGTCCCCAGACATGTAGTGAGTTCGAGACCAGCCTGGGATACATGAGATCCTGATACTGCTCTTAGGACCCAAGTTCAGTTCCCAGCACCCCTGCCAGTCAGTTCACAATGCCTGTAACTCCAGCTCCAGGGAACCCAATACCCTCTTTACACACACACACACACACACACACACACACACACACACACACACACACACACACAAACAAACAAAAACCAAAAAAATCTAAAACATAAAACTCAATAAATGAGTGGGAAAGGAAGAAAAGAGGGAGGAAGAAAGGCAGAGAGATCTACCAGTGGTTTCTTTGGTGACCTGATTTTCTTAGATTCTTTGTTTTGTGAGACTGTGGAGATATGTATGTGACAGAACTAGATTTTCTAATTCCTTGGCATTTTAGCAGTTGATATCCTTATAAATTCCTGGATGATTTTCATAGTTTTATTTTACTTAAACTTCAACCTGACAATAACATACAATCTTTGGCAGGAGTTAATTGTGTATTTGATTGACAATTTCATAGAACAGGGAGAATAAATCTTTCAAGGCTGGGAATATAGCTAGGTGGTGAGTGCTGCCTGCCATGTGCAGGCCCTGGGTTTGATCCCCAGCACAGAAACAAGAGAAAAAAATGTATTTTAAGAGTAGGAGAGGATAAAAACAAAACATGGAGTGGAGAGATGGCTCAGTGGTTAAGAGCACTGCTTGCTCTTTCAGAGGATGTAGGTTTAATTCCTAGCATCCACATCATGGCTCACAACTGTCTATAACTCCAGTTCCAGGGGATCAGATGCCCTCTTCTGGCTTTCATGGGCACAAGATGTGCAAGTGCTGTCTAGACATACATGCAGGCAAAACACCTTCCCCTTTAAAAAAAAAAGTAGGGAAAGGAAAATAATTTTTCCTCTAGCCTTTAAATCCCCTCCCCATCTGTATCACAAAAGAAAACACATTTGTTAATATGTATTCATGAAGATAGATACTTGGGGAGAAATGGTTGAGAATATAAGCTTATATAATACCTTCCACTAACCACAAAGGACAGTGTGTGCGTGTGTGTGTGTGTGTGTGTGTGTGTGTGTGTGGAAAGGTGACCAGGAAAAGGAAACAAAGGAAGGTTTGTGTAGATTTACATAGGTACCTTTTTCATGTATTGGAGCTTTTTTGTGATTTAGTCCTTTTTTTCTTTCTGGTATTAAGGGTAACATTCTTTTTTTTTTTTAATTTTTATTTATGTGCATTGGTGTTTTGCCTGCATGTATATCTATATGAGGGTGTTGGGTATCTGGAACTGGAGTTACAGACAGTTGGGAGCTGCCATGTGGGTGCTGGGAATTCAACCCAAATCCTCTGGAAGAACAGGTAGTGCTCTTCACTGCTGAGCCATCTCTCCAGCCCTGAGGGTAACCTTCTTACAAATGGATATTTTCTGCATAGATAAGAATTTCTCTTACAGAAGGATGTCTATCCTCTTCTTATTTACAGAGCTTCTCCTGAATCTACAATACCTTAAAGGCAATACCATAGGCTCAAAACAATCCTTATGCATATAGAGGCAGATCCAGGTATCCTACTCAAGCAAAAGGTACTGTTACCATGTAGGGATCATGATCTGGTTCATTTTCTCTGCCATTTACAAGAATTAAAAGGCGGGAAAGATCTCTAGCACTGACAGGTATCAGTAGAGAAGTCTTGGATAGAGCAAATAGGAGCAGACAGAACCAGCCGTTGAAGACAGGTTTTTATTGGGGGTGAAGAAACACACACAGCAGGCACACAGAGGGAAGACCTTCTGCAAAGCAGACATTGCTTCTTGAGGGCTGGGAGTTTTTCAGTCTTTGAAAGGTCATCCTCCAATACTTAGGGTTGGTCAGTTTGAAGAAAGACAGGGTGGTGGATTGGCCTACAACTGTTGTGTAAACTTGTCCTGATTTGGCTGTGGACTTGTTGAGTCAGCCATTAGCAAGGGACCTACTGGCAGGAGAAGAAGCCCACGGGCCTTTGTGTGACACTGCCAGGCTTTTGTCTCAGGTCTAGAGGATGAAGAAGCAAGCCGTCTTGGGAGCTCACCATTTTTATTACCTAGTCATGGACATCCATCTCCCTATTGCCTGCCTACCTGGGAGTCTGTCTACCTCCTAGTCCCTCAGTGTCTACCTTCCATTATTCTCTGAGTGACTGGTACTGGGAAGATGAGCACCCAAACTGCCATTAGTTTTGTTACTAGATCCAAGATGGTTTCTCACCACTCAGAGGCTGTTATTTAGTCAAGAGTTAATAGGAAGGAAATGGGTTCATTCAAGCACCCTGAGGAGGAGAGGAGGAACTTGGGACTGCAAATGAGCTCTTATAGAGAAAGAAGAGGCGCGGGAGGGGGTGGGGATGGGGGAGGCAGTGAACAAGGTTAAGGGCTGGGCAGGGCCTTCCTCATCTTCCTCACCCACAGCGTGAGTCGTATTCTTTCTTCCTGGCCAGTACATTACAGTCTGCCCAATCTCCTAAAGCTAGATCCTATCATTCTTTAGACAGACACACTGCTTTTCTGCAATTTAAACTTCCCAGCAGTCTGCATGCTTTGCGTAGTTGGTACACAGACTTAACTGTAAGGAGCGGCGGTACATATTTGCTGTTACCTGAAGGTCTCCAGTTACTCTAGTCTGGAAATCAAAAGAAATATTAGGCCGGGCAGTGGCAGCGCACGCCTTTAATCCCAGCTGGGAGGCAGAGGCAGGCAGATCTTTGTGAGTTCGAGGCCATACTGGTCTACAGAGCGAGATCCAGGAAAGGCACAAAGTTACACAGAGAAACCCTGTCTGGAAAAACCAAAAAAAAAAAAAAAAAAAAAAAAAAAAGACTTATCCTTTGGGCTGGAGAGATGGCTCAGAGGTTAAGAGCACTGACTGCTCTTCCAGAGGTCCTGAGTTCAATTCCCAGCACCCACATGGTGGCTCACAACCATCTGTAATGAGATCTGGCACCCCATTCTGTATACATAATAAATAAATCTTTAAAAAAAACAACAAAAAAATTTAAAAAAATTATATAAAAAAAGAAATATTAGCTGTTAACAACTTGATCATTTACATGTGGCTTCTCTAGAATTTAGGGAGGGGAAGTCAGAGGGCCACATGGGAAGGGGCGGCCGCTGTTACCATTTGGAGATCATGGATTGAATTACTAGAGACGCTTGTTCCACATCAGTGTGTTTTTATAAACAGGGTATAAATGGTAATCTCTCTCCATCTTTCTTCCTCTCCTCTCGTCTTAATTTTACTGGAATTTTTGGGGAGCTCCATCTAGGGTTGGACCTGTTACTAGAAACTGAAATCCCTTTTTGGAGTTTTTAGTCTTATTAACAAAAGAATTTAAGAATGGCCTCAGCAGATGGGAGAGCTGGTGTGTCCCTGTCTCCCCTAACTCTGCCCTGGCAGCATGGGAGAGGTGGTCCTGGAAGTGTGGATGCAGGAGAGCTGGCCTTGGAAATGTGGATTCAGGAGAGCAGGCCCTGCACCTCGTTTGGGCAATGCAGTAGAACTAACTGGCCCTAGTGGCCTGGGTGAGGGAGAGATGCCCTGAGGGTGTGAAAGTGGGAGAGCTGGCCCACTTGCAGTAAAGCTCTTTGGGCAGAAGGGCAGACAGGGCGACACACCGTGACATACTGCAGCTTCCACAGCAGAATGGTTTTTTTGTTTTTGTTTTTTAATGTATTTTTTATCATATATATTTTTTGTTTTCTTCTGGGGGTGAGGTCGCAAGGGCAGAGGGCAGATACAGAGGGACAGGGAGATGAGTGGGATTGGGTGCATGATATGAAATTCACAAAGAATCAGTAAAAAATTTAAAAAAAAGAAAAAGAAAAAGAACAGCCTCAGGGAAAAACCCGAGGACAATTTCATTAGAGTTTAAAAGAAATAAATATTGCAGGGCAGGCAAAGCTGTGGATCTGAGCAAGCTGTCCAGAGGAGGGAAATGGAGGGAGAAAGAGAGACCCACGCCTTTTGTTAGGCACTCAGGCAAAGCAGTGCAGATCGACATGGCAGGAGGCAGGGTGGTGGGCTTCATCAGAAAGTTGTCTAGAAAAGCGTGTCTAAGCTTTGGCAGGTATCCAAAGAAAAGAAAAAGTTCAACAAGGAGGTGTGTTGGCCGGGTGGCGGTGGTGGCACACGTCTCTAACTCCAGCACTGGGAGGCAGAGGCAGGTGGATCTCTGAATTTGAGGCCAGCCTGGTCTATAGAGCAAGTTCCAGAACAGCCAGGGCTACCCAGAGAAACCCTGTGTGGGGTGGGGGTGGGGGACACATGGACACGACGTGCTTTTTGGAGTAGTTTGGAAAAATAGGAACACCTAAGCAGAGCCCTCTGGCATAGTTCCGTAAGAAACTATTGAGAGTGAGGATCTGGGGAAGGGAAAGCACGTTAGCTCCTTAAAGGGATAATTATTCCTTCCATATTTAAGTGAATCAGCCTTCCTTAGGGATGGTCTCCATCAGGTGATTGACAGGTCCAGCTGGGTTCACTCTTATGTTTCCGGGTATTTTGGAATGTTAGATCTTAACCCAAGGTGGATTGTATTCTTTTGATCCGGAGGAAATAGCTTGCCTTTAATGGGCCTCCCTAGAGCTCTGATCAAGACTGCTCTGACGTTCTCACCTCTGAATAGGTAACCTTAAAATCATTGAGGAATGGGCTAAGTTAGGGAGTAAGTAAACCCCATTTTCACCATGACAGTCTAGAGAGCCGGTTCTGTTCACCAGAAAGGATTATTGTTGTAATAGAGTTTCGTCCTCACCCTCATGGTCTGGCCAGTCGTTTGTCAGCTGATGTAAGCTAGAGTTACCTGGGAAGAGGAACCCCCAACTGAGAAGATGCCTCCATTCAGACTGCCTGTAGGCAAGTCTGTAGGACATTTCCTTTTTATTTATTTATTTATTTATTTATTCATTCATTCATTCATTCATTTCTTTATATTCTCTTTTTGTTTTTTGGTTTTTCAAGACAGGGTTTCTCTGTATAGTCCTGGCTGTCTGTAGACCAGGCTGGCCTCGAACTCAGAGATCCACCTGCCTCTGCCTCACAAGTGCTGGGATTAAGCATTTTCTTGAGCAGTGATTGATGTGGGCTGGCCCAGCCACCCCACTTTGGGGTAGGGTGGGGGTGGAGTAGTGCCATTCCTGGGCAGGTGGTCCTGAGTTGTGTAATAAAGGCTGCTCGAGTCATGGGAAGCAAGCCAGTAAACAGTGTTCCTCTGTGGCCTCTGCTTCAGTTCCTGCCTCCATGTTCCTGCCCTGACTTCCCACAGTGATGGAGTGTGACCTAAGAGTTGTAAGATGAAATCAACCCGCTCCTCCTCAAGTTGCTTTTGGTCATGGTGTTTCATCCCAGCAATAGAAACCTGAACTCAGACAAGCCTCTAGACAGGCGCTCATTTAGGAGATAAGAAAACCAGAGGCCCCATTCAGGCGTTCCTGGCTAGAAAACCAAGGACATTCCTGGAATTGTTGTTTTTGGGGTCCCTGCCCCTAAACGGCCTCTCCAGTTTCTACCTCCTGCTTGTCAGTAAGCCTGTCATGCTATAGAGCCTCTCAATGCCTGTGCAGCACAGAAGTGTGCTCAAAAAACTTAAGACTTAGACATTTGTGGCAATAGGAAGAAAAGTCGATAGTGTCTCATCTACGTGTTTTCTCTCTTCCATGTCCTGCTGCCTTATCAGGCCAAAGTAGAAGAACGGATCCAGGAGGTCTTCAGTTCTTACAAGTTTAACCACCTAGTACCAAGGTAAGCTGTGAGTCGGGCTTGGGGCCTGAGGGAACCTTTTCTCTTTCCTCCTTGCCTTCACTTAGCCAATCATGGGGGCATTTCCCCCGCCAGCTGGACTAAATCTCTGCATCATCAGAACTGGAGATCAGGCGGTTGTGAGCCACCTGATGTGATGCTGGAAACCACATTCAGGTCCTCTGGGAGAGCAGCAAGTGCTCTTAACCATGGAGCCAGCTCTCAAGCCCCTAGAAAAGTTCTCTTTGACACTATCCAAATTAAATGTGGAGACACCAGGTAGTCCACTGGAGTTAAGATGCTGTGTGGCCTGAAATCCTACCTCACCTTGCTTGACATAGCTACTGACTTCTTCAGACAGTTAAGGAGGCACAAGAGGTAGAAATTCATTCTCTCATTTGCCTTGCAATGCTGGGGTTCGAACCCAGGGCCTCACATGGACGTCACACACCGACAGCCTAGAAACAACCCTTCAGTGTTCAGGATGGGCAATCTTCAGAATTCTACATGGTCCTTGGGCCAAGGACATAAAAGTCTTGTGATACTGCTTCATCAAGAAACAGGGTTGATCTCTCTACAGAGGCCTGTCTGTTCTCTCCAGGTGAGAAGCACCTGTTGTAGGACCCTGACCCAAGATGGAGAACCTGGTCAGACTCTTAGCTAGAAGAGTCTTTCTCTAGCCTGCCAGGCTGTATCTCTGCATTACCCAAAGCTGAGATCTCAGTCAGAGGAACTATTCCTTCTGCCAGAGCTGGAGCTCAGTAAATGACATTTATGTCAACAGCTCGGGAAATAAGATTCGATGTTGATTTCCGCTGCCTCCACACAAACCTGCTCCAGCTTCTCTCCCCCAGAGGTGGTTGGACATGGTGATGGTGAAGGATGTGATTGTTTAGGAAGGCTTTGTGTTAGCTGTTGTGCCCACAGATGACTCACCTGATTGAGCTCTGAGTCACTGTCTCCTGCCTGGGGTTCTGTGTTCCCACACAAGGGACCTGTGACATCTGACACTCCTTTTCATTCCCCATCCAAACAGATCCTTTGGACTCTGTCATTCTAATGGGATGAGGAAGGCTGAGGGGCTGCTGTCTGGAAGGGTCCTTTGGGGAGTGGTGAGGGAGGACAGTAAGTAAGAGAGGCCCCACCTCTAGTTTACAGAACTTAGGTCAGGTGTGGGTGGAAAACAGTGTTCTTCTTGGGCTTGGAACTGTCCAGAAACAGAATATATCAGGTTTCTGGGATTGTTTCAGGGATTATAGCTTCCAATTTTTATCCTTTTTTTTTTTTTAAATTTCTTTCTCTCTTTCTCTCTCTCTTTTGAGACAGGGTTTCTCTGTGTAGCTTTGTGCTTTTCCTGGAACTCGCTCTGTAGCCCAGGCTGGCCTTGAACTCACAGAGATCTGCCTGCCTCTGCCTCCCAAGTGCTGGGATTAAAGGTGTGTGCCACCACCACTGGCCAAAGCAAGTGTCTTAAAGGAAGATAATTAGTGTGTTAATTGATGTGGAGATGTTACACATTTTGGCTAAATAGCTGAGTATATCAATTAGAATATCTATGTAGATAGAATGAGCTAGGGTATAAGGGTCAATCTGGGGCATGAGTTAGTGTGGTAGAGTACTTGCCAGAATTCACCAGGCATTCTGGGTATTCTTTAATACCCAGAACACCCCCCACCAAGGAATAAATCTAAAAATGTATCAGAATTTTAAATTATCATTACAAGTTTAACCTTTTAGTAGTCAAAATTTAAGTCTTGGCTAGGAGGTATAGTGAAATGGAAGAATATTTGTCTAGCATTATGAGGCCCAGAGTTGTACCACAAAACAAAATAAAACAGCTCCAAATAACAGCAAACCAAAGGACAAACCCCACATTTCAGACAGTGTCTGGCAGTATGATTTGAGAATGGGCCATGGCTCTCCACCATGCGTATCCAGATGTTGCCAGTACACCTAGGTGACATAGCCTGTTTGTATTTCTAAGGTCGTGATGTTGATCAGATGTGACATCCTGTCCGGACCGCTGGCTGTGCACAGGTCCAGGAATGCCCCCAGCGATGCTGAGGCAGGTGTTTATTATTCAGCCGGCTAGAACCAGAGCCAGGAAACAGATGTGGCTGAAGTTCCAGGCTGACGCCCAATGCTGCTGCATTCTACAGCTAATCCCCTTTCCAGAAATGACTTTTCTGTCAGGAGTCGGGTGTATACCTGTAATCCTAACACTAGGTGGGGAGTAAAGGCAGGAAGACCAGGACTTCGAAGTTTTCCTCAGTTCAAGACCAAGACTGGCCTGAATTACAGGAGACCTTGTCTCAAAAAGGGGGAAAAAAGAAAAAGAAAAAAAAGTAAGAGAAAAAGAAAAGATGTATGGCTCTCTCTGACTGTGACGTGTGCACTTGTCCTGGAGTGGAGTCAGTACCGAGAAGCTCCCTTCTCTTCTTTCTTCTTTTTGTGGCGCTGGGTTGAATTTAGGACCCTCTCTGCATACTAGGGCCTCACCCCTTGGACTCGGGTCCTGCTCAGTGGTGAGCTCCTTTACCCGCTGAGCAGTCTCGCTGGCCCCTTGGACCTTTACTACTTTTGTCCACATCCTGCTTTTTTTATTATTGTTGTTTTGGAGGGTCTTGTTGTTTGTTTTGGTTTTGGCTTTGTGTCTTTGAAAAGAGTTCTCTTGTTGTTTAGAGAGCTAAGTAACTCAGCATGACCTTGAACTCAGTCCTCCTTCCTCCAGCTCCCAGAAGCTGGGATCGTAGGTGTACACCATGATGCCACACTGCATCCTGCTTTCTTGTGAAAGTCCTTATTTTCTGTTAGGTCTCAAAGAAACTGGGGGCAAATGGCTAACTGAGGTGCCTCTTAGCCTAAGCGCAGACTCTGCCCTCCGTCTCTCTCAGCGTTGCTAGTGTCTATTACATCCACCTGGCTCCTTTCAGCACTTCTCACGGCAGCCCCCCCCCCCCCCCGCCCTTTCCTCCCCCCCTCCTATCTATATAACTCAGCCAGCTTGGCTGCGTCCTGCCTTGGCTTTTCTCTTGGTTCTCTTTGCCCTTTGGCCTTCTTTTGTCTCTCTCTTCTTCCTCTTGCCCCCTCCCCCTCCACGGCCCAGTCTGTTCTCTGGTCTGCTGGCCATCTTCAGTCTGGACTCTTCCAGATGCCTCTGGCTGTACGTTCCCTGACATCTACCATCACAGCCTCGCCTCAACCACATCTAGGAGCAGTTATGCCCTCATTTTCACTCATTCTCCTCTTCACTTTTTTTTCCTAGTCATCGAGGTCAAACCCAGGGCCTAGCCCATGCTGTGCAGAAGTCCTGTTAAGTGAACGGTATCCCCAGTTCTCTCCACGAGTCTTCTTGCTCTGCCCTTATGAATGTACACTTCTCCAGTCCAGCACCTTAACCACTTGGCCCCCACAGCCCTGAACGTGTACTTTTCCAGTTCATCTCCTTTGCTTCAATGTGAGCTCTAAAATGTGTCAACTGTGCATGGTCTCTCTCACACACACACACACACACACACACACACAGAGTTTAAAATTGTCTTCTCGAGGGCAGAAGTGACCCGTGTGCTGCTTAGTAGTAGAAATAGTGCTCACAGTGCCCTAGAGGCCCTCTGGAGATTGAGTGTTGCAGTGGTTCTGAAGCTGACATTGAAGCCCCAGGAATTTGGTTGGCCTCTGTCTCTTGCTGCTCCTGTATATAAGTCCTGAGGGACTAGGAGACATACTCCTTCCTACTGCTGCCTTTTCTACACTCAATGTCTTCGGTGTCACCATCGACCGTAGGACACTCGAGGGTGCTCCAGCTTTGGGGACCTGTGCCTTTTCAATTTTACTCTGCCTTCTTCTCTTGGAGTCTTTCATTCCCCCCCCCCCTACTCATTCTGTACCGATATTTGAAGAATCTCCAGAGCCAGGTACTCTGTAGGGCTTGGAAAGTGGCCCTGAAGAAGCCGGGCCCTGGTCCTGCTTCTGCTGGGCTGGCAGTCTCTTGAGATGAACACAACCGCCAGTTACCACTGGGATGCCTGAGAGCCCAGGACATACACATGTAACTCAGATCGCAGTCTTCTTTCAGAGAACATGACGACAGTTAAGCTGAGACCCCTAAGATGACCATCAGATGAGTTGGCTAACTTAGAAGTGTCTAGAATGTTCTAGTCAGAGGGGACTACATGTTCAAAGTCCTGAGGCTGCAAGAAAGCAAGGAGCTTAATGAGGTTGTGGGGTGAGGTTGGAGGAAGAGGAAGCTGAGGGGGCTTACCCCAGAAATGTAACCTGTATCACTAGCTGGTCCCCTGGTGTGTTCTTGAAGCCTCCCCCCACGTCCGTCTCCCTCTGCTTGTTCCATGAGTGCCCTTATCCACTGATATTCTGACCCCTTCCTTCCCTCATCCCTGTCCTCCCACTCCAGCCTCTGTTTTCTTTCCCACCTGCTTGGCTTTGAGGCTGAACTCTTGGGGGTGGGAGGAGCTTCGGCTTTTAACCTCCTACAGAGAGAACAAAAGGAGAATGGTAAGGGTGTGAGTCAGCTTGGGCTGTGGTAACCGAGTGAGGACTGGGGGCTCTGAAACCCAGGAACTTATCTCGCAGTTCAAGAGGTTGGACCGAGATCAGGACGCTAGCCGGCCTGGTTTCTCCTAAGGCCTGTCTCCAGGATTTGCAGGTGGCTGCCTGTCCTCACATGGCCTTTTGTTTGTGCTCAGGCTCCCTAGTGTCTTCCCTCCACACCCAGCCCCTTCAGGGACGGGGTCAAAGCAGTACCTCATGCATGCTGGGCAAGCATTTCACACTGAGCTACATCCCTAGCCCGCTTCCTCTTACTAAAGCACCTGTTTTATTGGATAGGGCTCCACCCTTAGGATCTCATTTAACCGTAAATTCTTCCTTAAAGAAGAATTTAAAGGTCTTATTTCTGAACACAGTCACACTGTGGGTTAAGATTTAAACATTAGGGGGGCTGGAGAGATGGCTCAGAGGTTAAGGGCACTGACTGCTCTTCCACAGGTCCTGAGTTCAATTCCCAGCAACCACATGGTAGCTCACAACCATCTGTAATGAGATCTGGCACCCTCTTCTGTATACATAATAAATAAATAAATCTTAAAAAAAAAGATTTAAACATTAATTGTGAGACACAGTTTAGCTCATAACAGTAGCCTTTAAGTGTAGTTTCTGATCTGCCAGAATAAACTGGACACTTCAACTTAGCACTGTGTTTATATGCCTATGATTAAATGGATGAGAATGAAAGAAGACGTTGGCTTGGGGAGATGGTCACTGGAAGTAATCTCTCTCTGTATCCCCTAACCACCACCCCCACGCCCCCCAACTTCCCTAACCCCCACCACCTCCAGCCTATGTGGCTGAAGTTTCTCTTCAGTCAGACCCAGCTGGAAAACCTCAACGACCCCCTTCTCAGCGGGACTCCTGGGGCCTGGCTGGCTGTGGAGAGGCTCAAGGTTAGATGGGAGCTTCTTGGGAGGGGTTATCTTTGAGCTATCTCAGGTTCTTTCTCTAGGGACCAACTTGAGGTAGATGAGGAAGTGATGGGGGTCTCCTTCCGTTAGCTGGCTGTTCCTGAGCAGCTCACTTTAGCACTTCAACAAGCCGGGTCTGTTGCTCTTTGGAGGTCAAAGTCTTCAGCCTCATAGCTCTTTGATTTCTTAGTGACCCCAAAGCTCCTTGTAGGGAAAAGGGGCTAGCTAAAGAAACCCACCCTGACCCTAGAGCCCAGAACCAGAGAAAGAAACACAGCCTAGATCTGAGACCCGAGCCAGAGAAAGAAACACTTCATTCTTGAACCCAGAACCAAAGAAACATGCCCTTACTCTGAAACCAGTGCCAAAGGAACCCATTTTGTCCCTAGAATCAGAGCCAGTGAAACAAATATGCCCTGGCATTAGAATTAGAGCCAAAAAGCTAAGAAAGGCCAGTGAAAGAAACACAGTTTGGCTCTGAAACCAGGGCCACCTCTGCCCCTGACCAACAAAACTAACCAATCCCTGAGCAGGAAATCTTCTCTCTCCCTGGAGAAACTCCATCCATAAGAAATCCTATATAAGCCAGGAGGTGGTGGCACGCCTTTAATCCCAGCACTTGGGAGGCAGAGGCCAGTCTGGTCTACAGAGTGAGTTCCAGGACAGGCACCAAAGCTATACAGAGAAACCGTGTCTCGAAAAACAAAAACAAAAACAAAATTGTGTATAAACAGCCCCACCTGTTCAGTTGTTGGCTGTTCTTTCCCACCTTGGCAGAGGCAACCACTCTCCTGGACTCCCCCTTCCCAAATAAATCTCTTTATCAAAAGAGTCTTGGATGCGAAGGTCTTTATTCCCTGGTGCAGGACAGAAGGACCTTGCTGAGACGTCCCTTTCACTGGAGTTGGAAGAGATTGCTGTGTTTCTGCAGGGGTTTCCCCTTAAGCAGAACGAAGCAAAAGAAGCAACATCTTAGGCCGGAGAAGCGGAGCTCTGCTGGGAAGCTTCCTTAAGTGGGGGCTGAGCACAGCTCAGCTGTAGTTGCTCTCCAGGAGAGGAGCAGGATTGCTATACCCTTCGGGGAGACCATCCCCCACCACACCCCAACTCCAGGTATTGCCCGGCTCTTTGGAGCAACCAGGACACCCTTTCCCTCCAGAGCTGAGCTGCCCCATTGCAGCTCCAGCTGCCAGAGCTGTCCTAGCAGCTCAAGGTGTCACCTGACTTCCCTGAGCAGTCAGGATTACCTTTCCCCCAGAGTTGCGACACTCGCTTACACCCCTTTGTCACATAAAAAGATTGTTCAGAAGACAAGGAGAAGACTTCCCAGGGTTTCACTACTTGAAAGACATCTCTTTCACATTTATCTACCTATCTGTCTGTCTGTCTGTCTATCTATTTATATTTTTCAGAGACAAAGTTTCTCTATGTAACAGTCCCAGCTGCCCTGGATCTCACTCCGTAGACCAGGCTGGCCTCTTACACACAGAGATCCGCCTACCTCTGCCTCCCAAGTGTGCCACCACTGTCTGGCCTCTTTTGCATTTATTTACGGTATGTGTGTGTGTGTCACATGCACTATGGGTGCTTGGAGGTCAGAGGACAATTTGCAGGCATCAGTTTTGTCCTCCCACCTTGTGGGGTCCAGGGCTTGAACTCGGGTCATCAGGTCATGGTGGCAAAGTTCTCTTATTTGTTGAGCTTGCTCAGTGGGCTGCAGTTCTGTGTATTTGAAGGATTTGTTAAGTTGTTTAACTCAGCTAGGTAAACGTGCCAGGCATGGTGGCGCACGCCTTTAATCCCAGCACTCAGGAGGCCGAGGCACGTGGATCTCTGAGTTCTAGGCCAGCCTGATCTACAGAGTGAGTTCCAGCACAGCCAGGGCTACACAGAGAAACCCTGTCTCAAAAAATGAAACCAACCTACCAACCAATCAACCAACCAACCAAACATACAAAAAACAAATCCCAAAAAACCCCAGCCAAAGCCTGGCTTGTGTAGCATGCATGTAACCCCAGCACCTGGGAGGGTGAGGCCAGAAGATCTTCAGTTCAAAGCCAACCTGGACTATTTAGGTTAGACCTGTCCGTTAGTAGTCCTAATACCATGCTTGACTTTAGCTGCCTTGGTTTCTTAGCTCCCGGTCACTGCTGGTCTACCTGGTTCTTGTCATAGGCCATGGTAACCCGTGTTTCCATCCTGCGTTTCCATCCTGCTCAGGCCGAGCCAGGACATATCAGCTATTTCCAAAATCTGATTACCCTTTTCCCTCCCTCCTGCTCAGTCTTCTCTTCCCCTCAGCCCACTGCTTTCTCCTAAATAGTCCCAGCAAGGAAGCCAGGCATGGTAGCACACACGTATAACATAAGCCCTCGGGCTGAGGCAGAAGGATTTTGAGTTTGAGGCCAACTGGGCTACATAGTGAGACTCCCCCCCCCCCCCCCAAATATTACCAAGAAACCACCTAGAAGTGTCTACTGACCGGCTTCACTAAAATGTTTATACTTCTTGGCTTCCAAACCCTTTATTCGTCTCATGTAGATTCTCTACCGCCCTCATTCACCACAGCAGCCAGTCCTCAGCTCCTGGGATCTGCGTTCCTCTTTCCCGAGAAATCAGGGCTGGCACCCCACATAGTTTCCTCCGTCTGCTCCTCCCCACTTCAAAGTTCTAGATTTGCTGGGTTCATACATCAGCCCATCACATCATTTCTGTCTCTGAGGATGTTGAATTCCTCGTTATTGGAGGTTCACGTCTCCTGCTGCCTAAACTACTTCAGTAGCTCCCTCTAAAATTCCTTTTACTCGCTTATTATTACTGTATATGTGTGTGTGGTGTGTGTAGGCACATGTGGAGGTCAGAGGACAGCTGTGGAGTTGGCTCCCTCCTCCTGCTGTTTTACAGGTTTCAGGGATTGAACTCAGGTCCTTAGGCTTGCATACCAAGTGTTGAATAGCCCAGGAAGTCTGGAACTCTCTGGCCTTGGACTTGCCCTTTTCTTGCGCTAGCCTCCAGAATGCTGGGATTATAGGTACACAGCACCATGTCCAGCTTTGTTTCTTTTTAGAAAATATAATGTTTAATGAAATATAATTCATACATAACTCATTGAGTTCAAAAGTAAATTCATTGGTTTTAGTGTACTCACAGAGTTGTATAACCATTGTCATGGTTAATTTTTGAACATTTTATTGCCCCTTGAAAGAATACCCGTAGTCTTCATCCTCAGCTCCTTCATCTGCCTGAACTCTAGGCAACCAGTTAATCTACTTTCCGTCTCTAAAGGATTTTCCTTTGTGGACATTTCATATAAATAGAATCATATAATATGCAGTATTTTGTAAGTGGCGTCTTTTTGCTGAGCATGTTTTCAGGGTCATCCTTATTGTATTTCAGTGGCTCCCATTTGCTCTTAGGTTTTGTTTGTTTTGTTTTAGAAACAAATTCTCAGGATGGCCTGGAACTCACCATGTAGACTGGGCTGGCTTTGAACTAATAGCAAGCCTCTTGTCTCTGTTTTCTGAGTACTGGGTTTGTGGGCATGGGCTTCTATGCCCAGCTTTGTTTTCGTGATATTTGTTTTCCTTTGTTTCGAGACAGTCTTACTTTGTATCCCTGGCTGGCCTGGAACTTGCTATGTAGACCAGGCTGGCCTGGAACTCACAGAGATTGGCCTGCCTCTGCCTCCTGAGGCAGGCAGGATTAAAGGTGTGTGCCACCACACCAGGAGTTAATGATTCTGGAGCTGGGAGCGGAAGAGCATGGCAGCATCTGATTGGCTTCTGTGAGGACCTTTGCTCTGTTCCAGCTCAGGACAGAAAGCAGAAGGCAGGTGGGTGCCTGGGGAAGAGGCAGTGAGGAGTAGCCTCATATTCTAACAACTGACTCCTCGTTTGTGAAAGGCGCAAACAATCCCTCCCAGTGACTTAATGAATAACCTTTCTTAATGCTCAAAGACCCCACCATCTCCTGATGCCATTAAGATTTTTTTTTTTTTCGGCCGGGCGGTGGTGGTGCACGCCTTTAATCCCAGCACTTGGGAGGCAGAGGCCACAGATCTCTGTGAGTTTGAGGCCAGCCTGGTCTCCAAAGCAAGTTCCAGGAAAGGCGCAAAGCTACACAGAGAAACCCTGTCTCGAAAAAACAAAAACAAAAAAAAAAAAAAAAAAGATTTTTTTTTTTCTAAGAAGGGTCTTGTTCCGTAGGCTGGCTTTGGGTTTGTTGTCCTCATCCTCTTTCCCTGACCCCTAGGATTGTGACAGGTGGATGTCTCCGTGCCTCCCCCCCCCCCCCCCTCAACAGCATTTCTATTCCTGCATTGGAAGATTTTTCTGAGGTGGAGACCACATCAGTGATCGTATTCTGAGCATAGAACAGTGGGAGTTCTAGAAACAATTGTTGAATTGACTACCTAGAAGAGAATGGTTCTCTCCCCCGTTATTTCCATAGTCAGCAGGCTCGGTGACCGTCTTGACATTCTTTTCCTTTTTCTTTCTTCCATAGCCACACAGGCCATTTTTCAGCACTAAGCAAGAAGTCCCGCCTCTCCCTTTGCCCCTGCAGGTGGCCCTGGCAGCACATTCCATCCTCAAGCCAGTACTGCTGACCCCAGTGCCACGGGCGTGACTGGCTGTGGCATACAAAAAGCGTCCTCTGGCCGGGGCTGTGGATCAGCACGTGGGAGGTGGAATTTGGGGGCAGGAGTAACAGATGGTCATCCAAGGGGTGGGCAGGGGACAAAGTACAGATCTCCGACAAGTGGTCCTGGAAGAAATGACTGAAATGGCTGCAGCCTCCCAAGTCAGAGAAGCAGCGCGGTTCTGAGTTAGATTGCTTACAGCACGGGCAGTCCCAGGGTAACCCGTCCCTAGATCCTGGGGGAGCTTTCTGGGTAAAATGTCAGTACCTAGCAGCGTGTGCCCAGGGCAGGGCAGTCACCTCCTTCACAAGGTGTTTTCTCTCAGCACGTCTGCCAGGACAGTGTGCAGGCACTCAGAGAACTCAGATGTGTGCCTCTTTGCCCTGGTGTAGTTGCCTTTTGTGCGTACTGAAGTCACCAGGTATCCACTTAGTGATGGTGTGAGTGTGTATGTGTGAGTGTGTGTGTGAGCGTCTGTGTGTGTGTGTGTGTGTGTGTGTGTGTGTGTGTGTGCTATTAGAAGGGCTTACAGACTCTGTCTTTCCAGGCTCATCTTGCAGAGGGAGAAGCACTTCCATTATCTGAAAAGAGGCCTCCGACAACTGACCGATGCCTACGAGGTAAAAAGTTCTGGGGACCTTTCTGTCGAGCACTGGGCGTCCTCCTATCTGAGCACAGAGGCTGTTAGTCTTCACCTGTTGCAGACACCCATCGCGTCACGTGGCTCTGGCAGGAACCACGCTGCTGTTTCAGAGCGGGGACTCTGCTCATGAAAGGGCTGAATAAAGTCCCCTCCCTCCTGGTTGGTCTGTAGAGCTGATGGGACAGCCTAGATGGGCTGGGGGTCTCCATCATTTGTCGACAACGTGCTTTCTGCTGACTCCCTTGACATCTAGATCAAGTCAGTCACCCTGTCGTCCCCACACCTTGACCCTGTAAAGCTGATCCAGTCTGTCTTGGCCAGAGGACCAGTACTTGGATCCTAGAGGACACTAAACACAGAGTGAATCTTAAAGCATGGTACTAAGAGCCGTGAGATTCATGGAAGAACCCCAGAACTGTGGCGGGGGTAGGAAAGGCTGTGACCAACACAAAGGGAAGCTCTGCCTTTAATTGGCTTTTATTTCAGAGTTCTGTATTTGATTTTTTGTGGAAGGGTTTTCCAAGTCTCAGAGGCAACCTGAGTAACACAGCCTACACCCCAACTCTGACATTTACTTCCTTTATAATCTGGGAACAAACTGGTCTTCCTAGACCTCCTTTACTTTAAGTAGAACTGGTGGCTGGTACCACCACCTGCCCTGTCCAAGTGTCTGACTTGAAGTAGGATTGAGGTCTGTCCACACATCACCTCCAGAAGCCTTTGCCCAGTCTCCATCCACACTCCTCCCCCTCCTCCTCCCCCTCCTCCTCCTCCCTCCTCCTCCCTCTCCTCTTCCCCCTCCTCCTCCTCCCTCTCCTCCTCCCCCTCCTCCTCCTCCCTCTCCTCCTCCCCCTCCTCCTCCTCTCCCTCCTCCTCCCCCCTCCTCCCCCTCCTCCAGGTCCTCAGTGCTATTTGTGCTCACGGCAGCACTTAACAGGTGTGTGTGCATAGGTTTGCCTTGTTCCAGAAAGACATGGGGCACCTTAGGCTCAGCGTCTACAGCCTCTTTCTCTAAGATAGTCGCTCCGATAGTCTATGTGCTGAACACCCCAAGACGCAGAACCAATCTCCGTTATTACCATGCCCCAATGTCTATAATGCTTGATACAAGTAGACACCAAGTATTTGCTGAATCTGTAAATGAGTGAATTCAAGAAGATGATGTGTTTCCTGGGAAAACAGCAGCATTTAACTTCCCTGTGTCTAAGTTTTCACTCAGACTTGCTTGGCCACCTGCAGGGAAGGGACCCGTTGGGTTCAAGGCTTGTTTTCTATTATCCTTTTGTCACAGAGGGACATTTCATCTCCTGGTTAAGGCCACAAAGCAAAACATCCTTCATTTACTGATTGTTGTCCAAGCAAGGGTACCTCCTCCCCTTGCTCGGCCGTAGGGACTGAGACAGATAAAGCCTTGTCCACAGGATCTTGGAGTGACTGAGTAAAGGGTGTGTTCTCTCCTCGCCCTTCTTCTCAGTGTCTGGACGCCAGCCGCCCCTGGCTCTGCTACTGGATCCTGCACAGCTGGGAGCTTCTGGATGAACCCATCCCCCAAGTAGTGGCTGCAGAGTGAGTCTGGCTTTGGGGGCCCTGGGGTGTTCTCTGGAATGACATCTTGGATTTGAAATTCCTTCCGTCCCTGTTTTATTAGCTGTAAATGGGGAAGAAAGAGTGTTACAAAGAAACCCTTGCCCTTCCCTTGACCTCCAGCAACTTCCAGAAACTCCTCCACTCCAGCGTGAGCTGGTGGGTGGAACAACTCTTTGAACTCCAGAGGAGTTTTGTTTTTTTCTGTGGCCTTTTCTCTCTCTCTCTCTCTCTCTCTCTCTCTCTCTCTCTCTCTCTCTCTCTCTCTCTCTCTCTCTTTCTTTTCCTCCTCCTCCTCTTCCTCCTCCTTCTCCTTCTTCTTCTTTTTTCTTTTTTTTTTTTTTTTTTTAAAGAAAGTGTCTCTGTGTAGCCCTGGCTGTCTTAGAACTTGCTATGTAGACCCAGCTGGCCTCGAACTCACAGTGGTCTACCTGCTTTCCTTAAACACCTCCATGGAGGTGTAGTGCCTGGGGACAGACCAGCTCTCCCCAGGACTAGAGGGTCACTGCCTTGGTGCACCAATGGCATGACTCACAGTTCCCGTAGACCTCCGACTGATGACTGGACTTGTAAGCAACTTAGATGTGTCCCAAGCTGCTGGTGCAGATGGCAGGGTGAGGTGGCGCCTCATGTTCATCACAACCCTATCTTAAGGGGAAAACAAACCAAACCAAACCTCATCGTGTTGGGAATACCCGAGACAGGAAAGCACAGCCAGGAGCTGCGCCTGAGGGGTTTCCTGACAGTGCGTCCTTTTGGCTTGTGCGCCTCCACTCCCTTGTACTCCCAAAGGTGAGGAGTTTGGGACGCAAGGATCCCAAGCCAGGTTTGTTGTTCCACAGCAGAAGATGGCAGCTGAGCCACGGCTGGTGGAGGCTTGCTAAAGCCCTCCCTAGTCCCAGAGCCCCTGCCTCGGTCACATTGTCAAGTCGGAAGAACAGAACTTACATTGTCTCATTCATTCTCTTTCACAATAATCTCTCATTCTTGCCTTCCTGGGAAGGGTGTCTTGTGATGAATGTCGATGGAGAAGATAATAAAGAATTAAGCCATTAACCCCTAGAATCCATGTTTCTGAGGCAGAGGGAAAATATGCATTTTTTTTTTTTTTAATCCAAACATTGCAACAAGCCTGCTTGCTTCCAGCCCTGGAAGTGGAGTTGGACAGAGTTTCTGCAGTAACAGGAGTTTAATTGTCAAAATGAAGGCTCCTGTGTTTTTGAAATACCAGTTGGGGGTTGAGAGTTGTTTGGGAAGCCCCCCCACCCAACACCCACACTGTCAGGATGCTAGACTAGGAAAGATGCATATGAGACAAGGGAGGGGGGTGGAGGATTCGGTGAGAGATGCATGGAGGCCCGAGAGAAGGCGGCACAGAGCGTGTGACGTGTACAGACAAGACAGGGCCCCTGCAGTGCAGAGCTCAGGTCACTGGCAGCTTTTTTCTAGGTTGTATAGATGGTCTTTTTTTCAGTGTGGCTTATCTGAGGATGTCAGTGTCACAGCTGCTTTTGTGGCAATACCAGATAGGAAGAGAGGGCCATGTGAGATGGCTCAACAGTCACCTGCTTCAATGTGTCATGACCTGAGTCTGACCTGGGACACACATGGTGGAAGGAGAGAACCGGATGGGAAGAAGGGCCCCTTTAAAGGGTCTTTCCTAGTGAGCAGCATCAGTAGTAAGAGATGCTTTAAAATTTACTGGAAGTTTAAGTGGATTAATTGCAGCATAGTACATACAATGAAATATTCAGCCATTTAAGGTTTTTCATATTTGTGTAGATTTGCATCTAAGAATGTATGTGTAAAGGGATATGATGTGAAAACAGATAGTTAAGAAGATTCAGCTTTTATAGACCAGGAGCATAGATGGGAGGCTAGGTGTAGTGGCACACACCTGTAATCCCAGCGCTCAGAAGGACAAAGCAGGAGGCTTGCCTAGAGTCTGAGGCCAGCCAGGCTGTATCAGTAAGACCTCTTATAAAGGGTTGTGACTGTAAAACAGTGGTGCAGAGCTTGCCTGGCATGGTGGAGGCCTGGATTTGATCCCCTACAGTGCCCACCTACCCCCACACCAAAGGGGAAAAAAAAACAAACAAAAAATATTATGATTATGCATAGAAAAAGAAAACAAAACAAAACACCCCAGAAAGTTACGTGTGCATTTGCTGCAGTTCAGTCTGGATAGTGAGATTGAAAATGATTGTAATTTTTGAGCTGGGCATGGTGGTACACCCCTTTAACTCCAGCACTCCAGAGGCAGAGGCAGAGGCAGGTGGATATCTTTGAGTTCCAGGCCAGCCTAGTCTACATAGTGAAGTCGGGGACAGCCAGAGTTACATAGTGAGACCCTGCCTCAAAAACCAAAAACCAACAAACAAAAACACCCCCAAAACAAAAAAGTCATTACATTTTTTTCATCTCTAAGCTTATTTGCATTTTCTACAGTATATCTTTATTTTTTTATAATTGCAAGAATGTTTTAGCTAGGCTTGTTTTTAATACCAGCACCTGGGGAGGCAGAGGCAGACAGATTGCTGTGAATCTTGTAACCAGCCTGGACTATACAGGGAGTTTCAGGTTAGTTAGGGCTACACAGTGAGACCCTTTCGTCCCCTCCCTCACAAAAAATGGATATTTTGGAAATAGCCAATTTGTCCCAATAATTAATGGTCAAGAGTTTGTTTTAGAACTGCCTTGAAAGCATTTATGCATGGCTCTTTTGAGCATTGATTTAATAAACATTATTTTTGTTTTTTAATTTATTTCCAGTTTTAGAGACAGGTCTTACTTTGTAGACAGAAACTCACTATGTAGGCCAGGCTGACCTCAAACTCATGGTAACCTCCTGCTTCAATCTCTGAGTGCTGGATTTCAGGTAAAAGCCACCCCAGCCGACTTGCTTTAATGAACTTTAAAGTCCAGTTTTAGGGAGTGAATCTAGGACCTTGTGCATGCTGGTAAGTGTTCTATCATTAGACTGTATCCCCTAGCTTGACTTAGTGAGTGAGTATGTGTGTACAGGTCTCATGCTTGCACAGCAAGTCTCTTACCCCTGAGCCATCTCTCCAGCCCATATATTTTTATTTTGTTATTTTTAGTGTGTGTGTGTGTTGTATGGTGTGTATATGAGAGTGTAGATCTCTGGTGTAGGCATACCTGCACCATGGGGCATGTGTGGAGGTCAGAAGACAGCTTTTGGTAGTCGGTTCTCCACTTTGTTCAGACAGAGTTTTTTTTTCCCCGTTTCTGAGGCTCAGCACACTCCAGACTGGTTGGCCCAGGAGCTTCCAGGTGATTCTGTCTCCACCTCTCATCTCCATGTGGGAAGGCTGGGATTATGGGTTTGATTCCCCACATCTAGCTTTTCACTGTCAGTCTTGTGTGACAAGTGCTTTTACACACTGGACTTTCTCGATGGTCCCCAATGAACTGTTAAATGACTTAAGACTTTTAGATAATAATGCTGCATTTTTGTCTTGTGCTTAGCAGCAATTAATTGATAATTCAGATAATATTTAAGATCAGAGCCTAGGAGCTCTGACTGGGAGGAAATAACTATTTTTGTTATATCCAAAGAAATCTTACTGGCTTTTGCAAAAATGTGTGGATTGCTTTTTTCAGACTGCCTGAACTAGGATAATGCCTTTTCATTTATTTATTTTATTTTTATATTTTGGTTTATCCTTTTATTCATTAATATACTCAAATGTTGACTCCCTACATTTTGAAAGACATTTTAAAATTTTTTTTTCTTTTTTTGAGACAGTGTCTCTATGTAGTCCTGGCTGTCTTAGAACTCACTTATGTAGACCAGGCTGGCCTCAAACTCACAGAGATAGATCTATTTCCTCTGCCCCCTGAGTGCTGGGCTTTAAGACAAGTGCTTGAAAGATGTATCTTAAAAATTAATTTTAGAAAAATAAAAATCAGGGTTGGAATGATAACTTAGCCATTAAAGGCCCAACCAAAACCTCAAGAGAAATGATAATTTTAATTCACATGCTGTAGGAGATTGCAGTTAAAGAAAGACTTTGATTCTTGTGGATTTTTATTCTAAATTTTTTTGTTGTTATTGTTTTTGTTTTGTTTTTCAAGACAAGGTTTCTCTGTGTAACAGTCCTAGCTGTCCTAGAACTTACTCTGTAGACCAGGCTGGCCTCAAACTCGGAGATCTGCCTGTCTCTGCCTCCTGAGTGCTGGGATTAAAGGTGTGCTCCACCACCTCCTGGCTTAAAATTTTTATTGTTTGAAATAATTTTTAAATTTTTAAGTTAAACATAATCACATTATTTTCCTTCCCCCACCCCTCTGTGTCCTCTCCGGCCCACCCCTCCCTTATTCCCTCTCAGGTCTGCAGCCTCTTTTCATTTATTCTGCACAAGGAAAGGAAACACTTTCAGTTGTGGTCTGCTTTTCCCTCCTACCATAAGGTGACCTTGCAGGCAGAGAGCCCGCTCTGGAGTTTTAATATTTCCCTGTCCTCGGCCCCGTGCCACCTGCGTTCAGCACATACACAGCCTACACATGTACAGAGGTTTCTCTCTCTAGCTTATTTGTTTAGGAAACAGCATAAGCCAGACTCCCTCTAGTGGACAGAACCACTTTGTTAACTTCTCTACAGGTCTCAGCTGTTTGAAGAATAGCAAATTCAGAGGTGGGGATTTGGATTGCCTCTCATAAGAGGTTATACATAAATTTATTTGTGTGCCTACATAAAATAAATGAATAAGGAGTTTGGAGCAGAACACTTGCTTGGCTTAATGATTTTAGCATTGTAGGAAGTACTTTAATGTGGTCCCCATTCTTAGTTATTAACAGCTACTTCAGTGAAGCACACAGAGCAGAGTGAAACACACAGAGAGCCCATGTACTGTTAAAATTAGGCTTTTAGGTCCAGGATGTCGCTCGTCTGATAGAGCACTTGCCTAGCGTGCAGGAGGCCCTACCTAGGTTCAGCCTCGAGTATTGCAAAAACTGGTTGTGATGATACACACCTGTAATCCCAGTCCTGAGGAGGTAGAGGCAGGAGGATCAAAAATTTAAGATTATCCTTGGCTACATAGTGAGTTTGAGGCCAACTTGGGCTTCAGGAGACACTGTCTGCAAGGATGACCTGAACTTCCGGTCTGCCTTCCTTTCCCTTCCAAATGCGAAGATCACAGGCTTGTGCCACCATGCCATGTTTTGTACGCTGCTGGGACTGGAACCCAGAGCTTTACGTATGCTAAGCAAGCACTCTACCAAGTGAGCTGCAACCACAGCCCCTCCTTAAAATTTAAAGTTAAAACATAAGTGGTCTGATGACATCATACCGAGTCACCTGTCTTCTGGGTGCTTTTCTGGGCCAGGTTCTGCTGGTGTCTAGTGGGTAAAGGTCAGGGAGGTCACTAAATACCTTTGCAGGATTAAGTCTTGAAACAGGAAACTGTCCGTGTCAGTCCTGCCAGTGTAGAGAAACCCTGCTCTAAATAACTCCCTTTAAACTTGACCATGCTTCCCAAAGAGCCGCCTTCCAGATGGGTGTGCTTAGCCGAGACTCCGGGTAGCTCTAGCCTCCTAGAACCAACAAGAGACGGAGTTCATCCTTCCCCTGTTCACGGTTGGACTCCATAGCCGAGGCAGTGCCCTCTGTTACATTGAGATACAGCTGTTTCATAGAATGACCTCTGGAAGAATCACTGCTGGAAGAAGCTAGGGATTGCCACTCAGAAGCATTTGCTGTTCCTCCTGAGCCATCCTGTAGATGGGTGACTGCTCCTACTCCCTACTCCAGTCGTCCTCGTAACTTATTCCAGGCCTGTGGTCTCTGCGGTCACCTATTCTGGTGCTGAAGTCTCTTCTGTTTTGTTGGTTTTTATTTTGGTACTATTTTTATTTAGTTTTGGGTGCTGGAGATTGCACCTTTGTACTCGCCGGGCAGTCTACCCCCTTCCCCGTCCCCCAGCAGAAATGTTTTTAAAGTCTAAGCTGAGTTGTTCTTACTCCAGACAAGCCTCACTCTGTAACTGACTTGAGTTTGTGCAGAGTCCTTTGAATGCATGAAGTGTGTAGCCGGGCGTGTCCTCCTCGCTATTTGTCCATAACAGTAATCCTCTAGTGGTTTGTTCCCTATCCAGCCCTAGCATTCTTAAAAAATATTTAGCTATTTTCACAAGTATAATCTGAACTCCTCTTAGTTGGAAAATGGAGGCTAGGGCGCCAGAGGCAGTTCTCAGCGGGGCTGTGTTGACCCTTTGACAAGGATACTTCATTGTTGATTATCCGTGTCTCACAGGCCCTGACCGCTGGGCCTTTCCCTTCTGTGTTCCTAGTCGTTCCTGATCCTGTATTTACATGCTTCCCCCCTCACAGGGCTGACCCCGGTGTGTTATTTGCTGGTTGAACCTGCCTCATTTGTTTTGTTCTTACTGGTCTCTGATTTGCTTTCCTGTTGTTTTACATTATTTGCTAATTTACATAGTTTTGAATCCTTCGTTCCCATTGGTGACAGTTTCCTTCTGACTTATTTAGTCTAACCATTACTACAAGTTCGATAGGGCCGATTTATGAGGCCAGCAGTAGGGCCAGTGAGATGGTTCAGCAGCTAACGTGTTTAGCACAGAAGTCTGACGACCTGAGTTTGATCCCTGGAATCCCTGTAAAGCTGGAAGGAGGGAAAAGTACACAAAGTTATCCTCTGCCTTCCACATGTCTGGAACCCCATCATACATACACATACTTACATTATAATAAATGAAATTAAATTTAAAAAACTAAGGCCAGAATACTCTTCCCTTGAACTTGATTCTCTTACAAGTTTTACGTTCTCTGTAATGGTTGAATGCCAGAGAAGCAATGTTCAATAGAACGTCCCACAAT
Source organism: Peromyscus eremicus (assembly GCF_949786415.1). Taxonomy (NCBI): domain Eukaryota; kingdom Metazoa; phylum Chordata; class Mammalia; order Rodentia; family Cricetidae; genus Peromyscus; species Peromyscus eremicus. Next base: position 74,884,806 of record NC_081430.1, read on the forward strand.
AATGGGAAGGTTCTGGGACGTATGTGTGACCCAATATGGTCGCCATTAGCTAAGCACAGTTACCGAGCCTTTGAAATGTGGCTTGTGAGACCAAGGAGCTGAATTTTTTATTTTAATTAATTTGAATTAAAATTTAAGTTGCCTGTTGGACAGGACAGATGTTTCTAATTGATTTTCACAGTGTGGTTCTCAGGCCAGCAGCATGGTCATCCCAGGGACTTGTTAGAAGCACAGAATCATCTGGATGTGGTGGTTCAGTCATGGTAATTCCAGTACTTAGGAGGCTGAAGCAGGAGAATTGCTGCAAGTTCAAGGCTAGCTTGGCCCATGTAGTGAGTTGCAGGCCAGCCTGGCTACAGAGGGAGATCCTTTAAACAAAACGAAACTAAGCTGGACATGGTAGTGCACGGCATGGATCTCAGCACTCAGAAGGCAGAGGCAGGCTTATCTCTGTGAGTTCAAGGCCAACCTGGTCTACATAGTGAGATATAGGCCATCTGGAGTTAAATGGTGAGACCTTGTCTCAAAAACAAAAACAAAAACAAAAACAAAAAAAACCCAGCAAAACAAAACTAAACCAAACCTAAGACGCACAGGTGATGTACACACTAAGTCTAAGAAGTAATGGTTCTTGGGTGAGCATTGGAGTCACACAGAGAGTCAAAAACCTGCCACCTTTCTCTGCCCTCAGCGATTCTGATTGAATTGGTATTAGGTATGGCTTGGTTGTTGGGTTTTAAAAAATACCCCTCAAAGTAATTCTAATTGTGTGGCAAAGATGGATGGTACCCAGCGTTTGTGGGTATCCGAGTCACCTGGGCTCTGGTAACAGTACAGACTCGACTCAGTCAGCCCAGGTCTTGATTCCTCCACCGATTTTGGTGCATCCTTCGTGTCCAAGGGGGTTTCCCTTTGCTGGTCATTGCTATGTAAACTGGGATGCAAAACTCCTCCTAAAACAGCCCCGACCTGTACCAGTGTCTGCAGCCCTCGTCTGTGGCGTCTCTGAAGGGATGCTTTTGGGAACACTGGGCGTTGTCACAGAGCTTCCTAGTTGCTGTTTTATATTAGCTTGTCTTTAAGTGGTCCCCCTTTCCGAGAGGCCACAGTATCGTTAATATTTTGGTTTTTAAAGTTGCTAAGAAGTCTGCTCACGACAGCTTGTCACTTCCCAGTCAGTTTGTGTGCTCCTGAAGGTGCAAGCTGGAAAGCCGCGGGGTCGGAATGTTCTGTAGTACGGCAGGGAGAGGCACAAGGGAGCCCCAGCTCCAGTTCCCTCACTCAGCCTCATGGCAGTCAGCTGAGGGAGGTTGGCTTGGAGCCAGGGCAGCAAGGTGTCTGGAACATTGAGATCCCCACTCCTTCCGGACCACAGGCCACCGTGTCAGGAGTGTTACAGGCTATTACAGGATCTATCTTAGGAGCTGGAGAGGAAATGGATACCAGATGACTCTTCAGTCTGTCTTTTGTGTTTTGTTGTGTTTTTGAAGGTCTTACTCTGTAGTTCAGGCTAGCCTGAACTTTCTACATAGTTACGGCTGGCCTCAAACATAAAGCAGCTCTGTATGGAGGCACACGTGTAATTGCCGCACTTGGAAGGCTGAGACAGGATTCCGAGATCAAAGTTAGGCCAGGCTGCATAGTGATGCCCTGTCTTAAAAGATCAAAAGAAAGGTCTTGTGTGGTGCTGGCATTGAACTCAGGGGCTTGTATGTATGCTCCATCACTGTATGTTTCCAGCTCCAGGCTGTTGAGTTTTTGGTTTTTAGATTCATTTTTATTTTATGTGTATGAGTGTTTTGCTTACATGTATGTCTGTGCACCATGTGTGTGCCTGGTGCCCACAGAGGCCAGAAGAGAATCACATCCCCTGGAACTGGAGTTACAGACCGTTGTGAGCAGCTGTGTTGGTACTGGGGATCGAACCTGGGTCCTCTGGAAGAGAGTAACAAGTGCCCTTAACCACTGAGCCATCTCTCCTGCCTACCTGCTGAGTTTTATATTAGTTAATCCTTTTTTTGTGTGTGTACAACAGGAAGCTTCCAGGCGGCAGCTAGCCTTTGTTAGGAACTGTTATTAGCTGTTTATTTCTGGCTATTCCAAGAGGAGAGAGGTGGCTAGGCGGTTAAGAGCACTCACTGACTCATGTTCCAGAGGAACCGGGTTCAATTCCCAGGTTATCCAGAGTCTAATCATACCAGGCTAAGAAAAAATAAATAATTAAACAAATAAATAAGTAAATATTTCTGGATATTCCATAAGAATTGACCATGAGTTGGAAAATCTATAAAGAGCAAACTCAACTTATGAAAATTTTTCTTTAAAATGTGCTCTAGAATTTCTTCCTTCTCTGACGATAAAGCCTGGTTTCAATCCTTCTGTTGCCTGCAATAGAAACTTAGGTGTAAGCAGGAGTGAGTGGGTATCGTCTTAACCTGTGAAGACAAAAATGGCCAGTCAGTATCATTCTCTGTGCTGTACCTGTCTACGTAATGGAAAGCCTGAAATAAAAAAGAGCTGTGTATGATGGCTCACACCTCTAATCATAGCACGTGGGAGGTCGTAGCAGACAAATTGCTGAGTTCATGGCCACACTGGGCCACAGAGAGAGTCCCTGCCTAAAAAATAAATGAATGAATGAATGAATGAATGAATGTAAAGATCGGGTCTGGGATGGAGCTTAGTTGTTGGAGTGTTGCCTCGCATACATGAGGGCCTGGGCTTTGATCCCAGCACCTCATAAACCACATCTGTGATCTGAGTCCTGACAAGGCGGAGGCAGGGGGATCAGACAGTTCAAGGTCAGTCTCAGCTGCATAGCAAGATCGAGGCCGGCCTTGGATGCATGAGACCCTGTCTGAGAAAGAGTGGACATGTGCCTCTGTGGGAACTAGCCCTTCCATCTCCCTGGCAGCAGAGAAGAAGCAGTTGGTGAGACGATGGGTTTAAGGTTGCATGTCCGCATGTCTTTATGTACGTGTGTGAGTCATAAAACTAGAAAGATCCTGAGACGGAAGGAAGAGAGCTTAAGGGAAAGGAGAAAGACAACACTGGGCATGTGATGTGGAAACAGAGGGTGTTAGCTGGGCAAAGGGAGGATGGTGGGGAGGACGGTAGGGAGGACAGGGGGTAGGGGGGAGAGGACGGTGGGGAGGACAGTGGGCGGGGAGGACAATTAGCACAAAGTCTAATGATGTATAGGCTGCAAATGTCATAACGACACCCATCATGTTGTGTGCTAACTTTTAAAAATTAATTTACAAAAAGAGTTTTTTTTTTTTCATTCTTTTTTTTTTTTTTTAAGATTTATTCATTTATTATGTACACAGTGTTTTGCCTGCATGTATGCTTGCAGGCCAGAAGAGGGCACCAGATCTCATTACAGATGGTTGTGAGCCACCATGTGGTTGCTGGGAATTGAACTCAGGACCTTTGGAAGAACAAGCAGTGCTCTTAACCTCTGAGCCATCTCTCCAGCCCCAAAAAGAGTTTTAAAAGTGTTGTGTAACCACTTCTGTGTTGGAACATATCCTTTGGGGCAAACTGAAGCCATGTGACTGGGCCGTGGTCACTTGTATTTGACTAAGAATAAACTATTTCTCATTTTAAAAAGAAAAAAGAAAGAAAGAAAGAAAAAGAAGGGAGGAAATAAATAACAAACGATATAAAACAGCCCAGAAAGAAGGCCTTGACCACTCTGAAAGCCATGCTTGTCAGGAGGCCTCTTGGGTGGAGGTTTTTCCTAATAGGAAGGCTGGGACCTGAGAGTTGTAGGGGAGAGACGCTATTCCGGGGCTGTCCTGATCGGGCTCTTCCTGGAAACCGTAGAGGACCCTGCCCAAGTAAAGGCTCTCTTGATTTCATCCAAAGCAAAAGTGTAACTGATGCCATCCATGCCCAGCAGCAAATCCTCCAGGAGCCGATGTCCTTCTTGAGGAGGAAACTGGAGCCTCTGTAGTCTAGCGTGAAAAAGTCACAGACCTTGTGATGTGCGTCAGGATGCCTGTCTTAGGTCCCTTTGCATCGCCATGATAAAATGCCCCGACAAAAGCCACCTCAACTCTTTCTGCTGTCTTTCCACGCCGCTCTAACGGTGCTCATGAATGTCCTGGCTGATGCTCTTAAAAGCATCAACAATGCTGAAGAGAGAGGCGAACGCGGGTCCTTCTCAGGCTGTGCTCCAGAGTCATTGTCTGGCTCCCAAGTGTGATGATGAAGCACGGTTCCTTAGGCAAGTTCGAAATCACCACCGATCAGAGAGCTGGTAAAATCCCTGTAACCTCACAAGGAGGCTGAAGTGGGGGGCGAGCAGCCCAGACCTGACGTGCAGCTCAGAGACCTAGAAAAATGGCAGAACAGTGCCGTCAGTTTGGTTTCGTTGTGCCAACAACCTCAGCTGGCATCGTGGGCTGTGCAGCAGCAAGACAAACGCACACAGGAGGGAAGAACACTGGGATGCTTCTTCTAGGGGTGTAAAACACATGTGTAAATACAGTGCCTCGGTGGAAAAACAAAATGAAAGAAGAGGAAGGAAAAAAAGCAGCTTACGGGAGGAAGGGTTTGTTGGGGTTAAAGCTCCAGGGGTGTAGTCCTTCAGAGCAGGGAAAACATCGTGGCAAGAACAGGAAACTGGTTTCATGTGTACACTCAGAAGGCGAGAGAAGGCACAGGAAGTACACCTCGTTCAGGACCCACCCAAGTCCCAGCTTCCTGCGAGGTTTTACCTCCTAAAGGTTCCACAAACAGCGCCACCAGCTGGGGAGGCAGTTTCAGCTAAGTGGGCCTCTGGGTGCCGGGGGGCCTTTCACATTCAAACCCCAACAGTGCCCTCTCGCGCCGTCTGCTCCCCCCGCCCCCCAAGATGGAGCGGACTACACTCAAAACTGGCTTCTTCCCAGAACTGGTGGTGGGAACAGAAAGATGTTGCCTGCCAGGGCTCCGGGGACAGTGAGTGAGAAAGCGTGTTCATGGGCCCGGGAAATGCACGTGGACCAGTGACTAGCGTGAAGAGTGAGGTGAGCCCTGAGCCAGAGGCAGAATCCAAAGGTCCCCAGAAGAGCAGACTGTAATGCTACAGATCCAGGGCGACAAGTTTAGTGAAAAATAAAGAGAAAGATTTGTCAGGAAGCATGAGACTGCCCCAGGTCTGTGAAAGGTTTCCTCCCATCCTCACGCCAGAACAAGAGAGACGCTTAAATAAAAGACCGTGGAGTGTGCCCAGAACTGGATAAAGAGTTAAGTCTTTTGGGTGGTTGTAGTCAAGTGGCAAGGAGGGGATTTTCACCCCTTTGAAAGCAGGGGGATGAGTAGAAAAGGTGGGAATTGCAAAGGCATCTGATATTTGGAAATGAGTGCCGTCTAACTTTGTCTTTCCCCTTGGCCATGTACCTAGCGTGTGTCAGTTCCTGGAGCTGTGTCAGAGTCCAGAAGGTGGCTTTGGAGGGGGCCCTGGGCAGTACCCACACCTTGCACCCACATACGCAGCTGTCAATGCGCTGTGCATCATCGCCACGGAAGAAGCCTACAACGTCATTAACAGGTAAAGCTGCAGGCAGGGGGGAGGAGGGGCCAGCATGGACGGGGGCGGGGGGACACGATGACACAGACTCGGGAGGGTTCCACCTCCTCTGCCGCACTGACTGACCACATCCCACTTCTGCCCTCTCTCCACTGTTCTCAGAGAGAAGCTTCTTCAGTATTTATACTCCCTGAAGCAACCCGATGGCTCTTTTCTCATGCACGTTGGAGGTGAGGTGGATGTGAGGTGAGTGGGACAGTTGCCTCCATGGCTTCTGGAATGTACCTATTCTTAGAGCAGCTAAGCCCCGAGAAACATGGCACACTGCTGCTTTGTCCCATAGACTGATATGCAAATGTTGTGTCCCTGGTTCAGTGTCATGGTGTTAAGGTCCTCCAGTGTCGTCTTAGCTTCTTTTATGTAAATGTCAAAATATGAGTTGGATAAAAACAAAATCAAATGCTTTAAGTTTAAATACAAAATACATTTGTTCAGTGTAAAATAGTTTAATGTAGGTAATTACACAATGTATTATAATCTTTTACCTCTTGGAGAAGCAAGCCTAGAGTTGAGTCTAAATACTTTCTGGTTGCATTTGATTAAATCCCGAAGGTGCGGAACATCCAAGGCACGTGAGAGTTCCCCTGTGGGGTGCAGAGTGCCTTGTGGGCCAGTAGACTGCAATGTAGTGGACTTGAACTAACTACTTGTTACCTATTGGCTCAAACCTAGTGTTTTACTCAAGAAGTGTATCTGGCCAGGTGTGGTGGTCTGTGAACATGATCTCAGCTCTTGGGAGGTTAAGGCAGGGGGGTCAGAAGTTCAAGGTCATCCTTGGCTATATCATGAGTTCAAGGCTAGCCTAGGCTACATGACCCTGTCTGAATTATAAAGAAGAAAAGGGAAAAATAAATATATTCATTACACTAGCAAGTAGCTTCCTGACCTGTGGACAATCCACCTATGAGGCATGTAAAGTTTACGGAATAAGTGATTTCTCAAGTGCAGTGGATCATTGAGATTGTATATCATTTAGTCTGGGAGAAATACATTTTTGGGAGGAGGTTAAGCTTTTATATCAGAATGACAGAGATATCTTTTGTGTGTGTGTGTGTGTGTTGTTTTATTTTGTGACGGGTCTTACTATGTAGCCCTGACTGGCCTGGAACTTGTTACGTAGACCAAGCTAGCCTTGAACTCCTGGAGATCCGCCTGTCTCCCCCCAGTGTCTGGCCTCATGGTGGATTCTTGAACGTGTTTTTCACAGTGATGTGCTAGCTGTGTAGCTTTTGGCATAAGTGTTGCACTTTTGGCATGGGTAACACGATGTCTTCAGAAAAGCCAACCAGGAATCAGTGAGATGGCTCACAGGTAAAGGCATTTACCTCACCAGCGTGGGGACCCAAGTTCCGTTCCTGGTAGAAGGGTGAACAGACCACACATGTCCTGGAGTAGGTGAACACCCCACTTGACATCATAGACACACGATGAAAATAATTGTAAACAATTTTAAAGAAAGCAGGCCAACCAGATAGGCCTTGTTTGCCTCCTACAAGGCACTGCAGCCGAGCTCTGGAAACCCAGGTCTGTTCTGAAGTCCTGAGCAGTTTCTCCACCAGGACCAGAAAGGAGTGCTGGAGGGTAAGTTCTGATAGCATCTGATTTCATCAAGCGACACAGTACCAGACTGTAGTGATGAAGCTTCAGCACCCCTCCAGGAGAGGGCACGCTCTCTTCAGTGGCTTTTGTTGTCGGTTCTTTCCTGGGTACTTGACTCTGCTGTCAATCTGCTTTGTCTGAACCAGGCATGGAAACTTCCTTGCCTGCCTTGACATGCAGCCAGAGCTCAGCTAGAGGCTGCACTGCTGTTAGAAAGTGGTGGGCAGTTTGCAAGGCAATCTAGTTTTTGATAATTAATTGAGCGGGATGTGGTGGCGCATGCCTTTAATCACAGCACTCGGGAGGCAGAGGCCAGCCTGGTCTACAGAGTGAGTTCCAGGACAGCCAGGGCTACACAGAGAAACCCTGTCTTGAAAAACCAAAAATAAAATAAAAATAATGAATAAATAAATAGAAAAAATAAATTGGAGTTGGGCATGGTAGCACACACAGAATATCCAGTATTCAAGAGGCTGAGGCAGGAGAGTAGTGAGTTCAAGGTCTGCCTGGCCTACACAGAGAAACCCTATCTCAAAACAACTGGGTGTGGTGGCACGTGCCTTTCCTCCCAGCACTGCAGAGGCAGAGGCAGGCAGGTCTTTTTCTGTTTTTTCACTCATATATGCTAGACAAATGCAGGCAACTTCTGTCAGTTTGATGTGTTCTATTAAGGAGCACCTGGCCATAATCCTCTCCTACCATCGTCATGGGACCCCTCTGCCATTGAGCTCATGGTTGTTCTTTGTCCAGTGGATGAAAGATTTGACTGACAGACCAAACCTGTAGATGTCTTCCAGTTTTCTTGGAGAAGAGCTGAGAGTTCTACATCTGAATTGGCAGCCAGCAGGAAGAGATTGGCTTGGGCTTCTGAGACCTCAGAGCCCGCCTCCTTGTGATGCACTTCCACACCTCCTAATAGTGCCACTCCCTATGGACCAAGTATTCAGACAGTGAGTCTGTGCGGGCCATTCCTATTCAGACGACCACACTTAGAGATGCTGGGTTCAATACCTAGTACTGGAAAAATAAACATCCAGCTGGGCCGTGGTGGCACACGTCTTTAATCCTAGCACTCAGGAGGCAGAAGCAGGCCGATTTCTGTGAGCTACCCAGAGAAACCCTGTCTCGAAAAAGAAAAAAAAAAAAAAAAAAGAAGAGTCATTATTTATTCGTTTTCTGAATTAACTATAGAGTTTGTAGTGTCCTCTGGGGATGGAGGAGAGACAGCAGATGACAGTGCAGGATGTGTTCAAGGGCCGAGAAGTGGGTTGAATGCTACTGAATTGTAGGAGGCCTCGGGGGCAGCGGTGGGAACAGAGAGCTGGAGAGGCTCATTACGGAGGCTGGCAGGCAAGTTCTGATGGGTTTTCAGTAGGCGGTGACCTGATCTGATGTGTACTGTTAGTTCTCTGGTTGCGGTGAAGGGATTATAGTGTTCTAGTGAATGTCCTCTGGTTTCTGTGCTGGAAGGAGGGAGACACATGGAAGGCTGGTCCAGGTGGATGCTAATGACTTGGGTTAGGATAACGGTGGTGAGGGAAGAGAAAAGCAGACAGGCTTGAGAGCCGTGATGCTGGATCCGGGGAGACAGGAAGAAACGACATGAGAAGTTGTACCGTGTCCCCTCCCCGTTTCTCGGCGTGATCCAGGACTAGTGGTTTTGGTATCTGTTGTGTGACTTTCCTGGGAGTCTGTTTCTGTTCATCCCAGATAGAGAGGGCAACAACAGAGCAAAGAAGATTTCGTCCAGGCCCTGCTTGTTGAACCATTGAATTGATTGGGGTAGTTCGTAGGAGCATGGGTGACCTGGGCATCTGCAGCACTAAAAATCATGAGTGGTGGTTCACAAAAGCTGCCTCATTGGGATTCCCATCCCCAATCCTGTGTACCACCTAAACCACATGTCACTGGGTCAGGATTACATGAACCTGGTGGAGGTCAGGAAGGAGTGAGTGGCTGGAGTCTCGGGTGAAGGTCTAAAGATCCTTCCCTACCATTCTCTAACAAGGGAACATCTATTGGCTTAATCTTCTGAGTGTCACATGGGTAATCACAGATGCTCTGATTTCAAGATGACAGCAGTCATGTCATGCCTAGGTCAGGACTCTGCAATACTCCACCCCTTCTGTTTTTTTTTTTTTTTGTTTTTTGTTTTTTTTTTTTTTTTTTTGGTTTTTCGAGACAGGGTTTCTCTGTAGTAGCTTTGCGCCTTTCCTGGATCTCGCTCTGTAGACCAGGCTGGCCTTGAACTCACAAAGATCCGCCTGCCTCTGCCTCCCAAGTGCTGGGATTAAAGGCGTGCGCCACCACCGCCCGGCTCCCTTCTGGTTTTTACATACTTATATTCTGCAATGCTCCCTGAACCTTGGAGTTACATGGATGTGTGGTTATTTGCTGAGCAACAATATAGAATAATATAGAACCTAGCAATTTGACCAATTATGAGTTTCTCTAGCAACTGCTGTCCGCTATAAAAAGGTTTCTTCCATTTAGGCTCCACAGTAGCAGTAACCTGTGGATGTAATGACAAATGTCTAGAAGGTAAATTGATAGACAGATCACAACTATCTAACAAAACAATAGCAGTAGCCTTCCTGCTTGCACAGGTTTTTGCCCCTGGTTTACAGTACCAAACATAGTTTCTCTCCATGAAGAAAGTGGTTGGTTATATCTATAACAGTTGTACCATTGTTTCACTAGCAGGCACATTTTGCCTGTTATGTTGTTGGCATCAACACACAGAGTGCACAGCCAAGTAGGACTGTCAGTTTTCTCCCAGCAGCCAGGATAGTGTCTTGTGGCCCCACAAAACTCAGCCAGTGGGGAGTGAGCTTCTGGCTCAGGCCCAGCTTGATTCCTCCATCTTCTGCAAGCAGAGCATGTGGTCTTTTCAGCAATAGGGTCTTCCCATTTAGTGCTGGGGTGTAGCTGTAGTAGTGTAGCCTGTAGAGCAGGACTTTAGGGGTGTCCCTTGCCAATAACATGTAGGGAGATACCCCAACACCCAGGATACATTCAAATTCTTTAACTTGTGTTTTTCTGTTCTTTTAGATGCTTTTCCAAATCGTTAGAGAGCCTAGAGGCTAACACTGTATCATGTGCATAAGGAAACCTTTTCAAAAAGGGGAGGGGGTGGTAGGATCTCCCAATGTCCACCATTGGCTATTCCGAACATGTGAGAATAGGCTTTAGGATTTAGTGGCTAGGGGGATATTTTTTAAAACTGTTAGTGAGGTTCAAAAGGTTCTATTGCTTTCATTGGGTTCCACGTGGGCAAAATCTTCCCTCTGGGCAGACAGCCCACTTTTAGCTGCATGTCTTATCAGCTACGGCCTTGGTGTTCTTGCAGGCCTGGTCCATCTGTGCATGGAATCCATCTGGGATTATAATAGATTCTTGAGTCCATCAGCCATCTGAGGGTGTCTCCAATACAGTCATCAAGGAGCATGTCACCCTGTGCCACACAGAAGAAGGCAGTTCCACTGGGATGTCTCCCACAGACTTTGGATACTGACGTTCCTCCTGGGGGGCAGACAGCTCAGCTTCTGCTTCATGTCTTACATCAGTATTGGGGGAACACACAGTCACCATTCCAGCAGGGCTACATGCTAACCCATACCACATGGGGAAAGATGGCCACATTGGAACTGCCCCCATGGAAGGTCTCAGAACAGCTCAGCCTCGGTTGCTGTCCTGTCTACCTTAGCAGAGGCCATTGAACTGCACTCCCCCAACTCATCTTTGGTTCTATGTATCCCGTTCAGCCATTATTGTGTGCCTCAACCTGGGTGGTGGATTGTGTTTCTATTCACCCTTAGTACAGAGGGCAATAACAGACCACAGAAACAATTTAGTCGTGATAGCTGCATCACTAGAAGCCTCACCCCCGAGTCAACCTTCTACCTCCTACAATCTCTAGCACCTAAGACCATGTGCAACTGGGTCAGGATTAACTGGCAGCTAGTGTGGGGGGGTGCCCTTCAGAAAAGGAGTGGCTGGAGTGTCCCCTAAGGGCCTGATGCCCTTCCTCCTGCCTCCTCCTACACAGGAGGATTAATAGACACTGTCTTGTGAGGATCCCATTCAGTAATCACAACTGCTCCGATACAAGACCGTAGCAGCCATGTCACCCCCAGAGGACAGAATTCCACAACTGCCTTCCCTGTCACTTCTTCCACTGATGAGAGGCAGAGGACATCACAGTCCCCCCTCTCCCCCTCAGGAGGATTCAAGGGCCGCTGAAAACACTGTGGAGCCTTTGTGAGAGGCTCCAGGCCTGGAGGAAATTAGATCATACCTTCAAAGTTAACATATGGCGAATGACAACATTTGGCGCCGGCACACTTGCCCCTTGGCTGCTCTGGATGCCTCTGCTGTGCCTTTGGCCAGTGGGAGCCTGGCTGGTCCCAGTGCTGGCAGGACCGTCATGCCCATGGCTTCTGCCGAGAGTCCCGTGGAATGCCCCAGTACGTGTGGCTCCGTGTTCAGTCTATACAACTAAGACGATGGAAGCCAAGCTTTGTTTCCTTCCCTTTCATGTTCCCTCTGAGCTCTGAGAAAAAGAATTCGTGAGTAGAATTAAAACAAATAATTTTTGTCTTTCCATGCTTTGTATCTGAAAACAAACAAACCAAAAAAAAAAAAAAAAAAAAAAAAAAACAGTCTATGGATGTGTTCCGTGACGGATGGGGAGAAGATGAAAGGGTATCCTGAGAAGAATCATGGCTGAAGAATAGAATGACAAGAGTTAGCTCAGATCAAATGGATACATTTGATTTTATTTTCTTTGCTCATTTTCAGATAAGAGCTAGAAATATAGCTTGGTGGAAGAGAGTGTGCATGATATGTGCAAAGCCCGGGTTAAATCCCTAGAATTACCCTGCCCAAAAGATACGTTTCTACCTTTGCTTTTTTTTTTTTTTTTTTAAAAATTGAAACAGTGTCTCATGATCTGAAGCTTGCTGTGTACCTGAGAATGACCTTGAACTTGTGATCCTCCTGCCTCTACCTCTTGAGTGCTGAGATTACGGGCAAGCACTGCCATACCCAGTCAGACCGAGGGTTTTGTGCGTGCTTGGCAAGCACTTTACCCACTGAACCACATCCTGAGCCCTGTTCCTCCTTTTCCACCGAAATGTGTGTTTCTGTGTATGTCTGACCAAGGGCTTGAAATCAGAGCTCTTTTCTCTAGAGGCCGAAGGGTGTCTATTCCCGTCTCGTTTGTGTTGCCCAAGCAGCCATTAGGGTGTGTCTGTTGGAGGAAAGGTAGAGCTAACTTTTCACACACATCCTTAGTCCAGACAGAGGTCCCCAGTCTGCAGCAGAGAGACATCTGGATGAGTGAGAAGAGCCTCAGCAACAGCTGGATGAGCCAGTGGCCACTGTTCTCAGTCTTTGAAAAAAAGGCTGAATCTATTTTTGAGATGAATTGATAGGGTCGGTCTGCCTGTGTGGAGGCCGGGAGACTAGAATGTCATGTTCCTTCGCTGAAGCCGTGTGGTGAGCAACTCTATCCAGACAGAATGTCACACCTCTCGGAGACCCAGAAAGAATGACTGTGTGCCAGGAGCGAGATGGAATGTGACTGCAGCTGACTAGGCAAAGTGAACAGTCCACCCGAGCAGTCTACTGAGCCTTGTCCTGGCTTTTCCTCGGAGCCTAACATGTTCCCTCTGTTTCTGTCTTTCCAGAAGCGCGTACTGTGCTGCCTCAGTGGCTTCTCTAACCAACATCATCACGCCAGACCTCTTTGAAGGCACTGCCGAATGGATAGCAAGGTGGGAGAAGTCACGTGGTCCCCAGTCCTCCGAGAGCAATTGGTCAAGAAAAGCTAAAAGTCTGGAAAGAAATATAAAATTCTAAGAGATGTCTTAGGGGTTCTATGTTGTGCCCTTTACAAATACTTGAAATTAGCTGGGTGGTGGTTGCCCATGACTTTAAGCCCAGCATTCGGGAGGCAGAGGCAGGCAGATCTCTGAGTTCGAGGCCAGCCTGGTCTACAGAGCGAGTTCCAGGACAGTCAAGGCTTCACAGAGAAACCCTGTCTCAAAAAACAAAAGCAAACAAACAAACGCCAAACACTTGACATTATTTTCAGACTCTCATTAATGTGGTATTATAGTTCAGAATGGCAAAAAGCTTTGGTGAGTAGTATTGGTGGGAGTCTAAATTGACTGAGGCAGTTTGGCAGTATCTCAAAACACCCTTGCTTATGAAACCCACTAACTCTACTCCCAGAAACTCTCACCCACATGCATGGAAGAGACAAAGACTTGTTTCTAAGAGCAAAAGGCCTGAGACAGGACGGGGTGTGGTGGCCCAGGGTAGCCACACTCGGGCTGTAATCACAAGGGCATCTTCAGCCTCATCTTGAGTTTCAGGTGAGCCTGGGCTACAAAAGACCCTCTTAAAAATAAAAAACAAAAGGCATATATATGTGTACATATATATACCCATCTTTATTTTTATCAAAATAGTACTCATTCCCATGTTAATATACTGCAGTGACACCAGATGATATACTATGATCATATTTTTTTGTATAACTTTCATTTTCCTGGAGTTAGTATACATATCATGGATGTGTTTATCAGGAATTCGTCTCCAAATTCTCTACTGGTACTACAAAGTTATTCTTCATACAGTCCACCATTTTATATCATGTTTTCTTTTGTGTGTGTATTTATGCACATGCATGCATGTTTATTTGTGTGTGAGTATGTGTGTGTGTGTGTGTGTGTGTGTGTGTGTGTGTGTGTGTGTGTGTGTGTTCTGGGTCATGCCCCCCTGGAGCCCTCACCCTCCTGCTTCAGATCTAGACAGATTGCTCTCAGCTTGCTGCTCAGCAGGCATCTAGAAGCTTCCTTACAGCATGAAATTCACTTCATTTTTCTGGTTTGTTGGAACCCCTGTCTTTTTTTTTTTTTTGAATGATTATTAGTCATTTTCATAAAGCATGATACTCCAAACGTTCTCCAAAAAGGGCACCTGGAAAATGCATTTTTAAGATCCTACATGTATCTTTATTTGCAAGCCTGCTCGGTCATCTGTCTGGTGAGAGATTGATAGGTTGGCTGGTGTTAGACTGTATTTGTCTGGATTTGTAAGCATTGCTCCATCGTCTTCTGACTTTCCACATCATCATCACTGAGTCTGATTTTCCCAGTGACCACCAGTCATTGAGGACACTGTTTGTAGACTGATGGCGATGGTTTAGGGACTGAGACTAGGCACTTCGGCTCTTTGTAGTGTTCTGTTTCTCAGTTGAGATGCCCCATCATTTTATTCCTCCCCAGTGTGCTTTTCTTCACTTCCCAAGACAAGTACGTAATATATCTGCTTTCAAACCCTTGGGGGAACCAGGTGAGTAGCATGTGTCATAGCATAGCACTGCTCAGGAGTGTAAAGGCAGAAAGATGCATTGAGTCCAGGAGTTCAGGACCAACCAGTCTGGGCAACATAGTGAGACCCTGTCTCAAAAGGGTAGGGTGTGTGTGTGTGTGTGTGTGTGTGTGTGTGTGTGTGTGTGTGTGTGTGTGTAGATATGGCTCAGTTGTTAAGAGCACTGCCAATTCTTCCAGAGGATCCACGTTCAATTACCAGCACCCTCGTGGTTACTCATAACTGTCTGTAACTTGAGTTCCAGTGAATCCAATACCCTCTGGTGGCCTCCATGGACATGAGGCATTCATATGGTGCACAGGCAGGCATGTAGGCAAAACACTCATACATAAAATGTACATACATATGTAAAATAAAATCATAATTAAATAAAACTGTAAAGGCCCATGTCTAGGTCTTTTCAGCATGCAGGTAACTTGAAGTTGATATCTTGTTTTTCTGGGCGTTCCTGTGTTGAATGGCTTTGGACTGTGTCGTGGACATTGTGGTTGGTGTATTGTAGAGAATGGATTCTGTTAGGTTGCGTCAAAGCATGTTTTTGTTTTTAGCAGACAAGCCACTTAGTCAGCCTCATACTGCAAACTTCGAACAGTGCTCTGCCCTGCAGTGGGCGGCGGCTCGGATCTCAGGTCAGTTTGGATTCCAGGCCGCTCAGTTTGCCTGCTGTGTATGTCCTTTCAAGGGAGAAACTTGAGCTGAATTTGGGTTTTTCCATCTCTGACTCTCCTGGCTTGTCCTCACTTTCTAGTAGCCTGTTTCGTCCTGCTAAAGATGCTGGCTTTCTGTTAGAGTTTTAGCTGTCCCAAGACCCAGGCTGCCACTGCTACCACATGGGTACTATGGCCATCCCCTGGGCAAACCAGAAGGAACAAATGAAAGGAAAAGGAGGCTAGGGTGGTGTAGAAGGAAACCAGTTCTCCGTAGTTGTTGGCTCCAAGTTTGAACGCTCCACTGAACTCCCGGTGTCTTAGTCAGCTGGGCCTCGGAGATGTTTTGCACTGTGTAGGAGTGTCCAACCAGTTTACAGGAGGACTCACTAGCAGGACACTCACTGAACACGAGGATCTGACTGAACCAGTTTTACTGTGTATCACCAGCTTTGGGCCTAGGGCGTATTTCATTTGTTTGTGTCGACTGATGGGATGTCAAATTGTATGTACGTCTGGAATACACAGGCTTCAAGTGAGCTTGCCTGTGATGGTAGCCACAGTGCCTGCCACCATGCCAGGGCATCAAGATGCCCGGTCTCCTGGGCAGTTTTGTTTTGTTTTTGTCTTCTCTCTCCATCACCACCCATGTGGCTGTCTTGAGACTTTGAGAATCTTTATTAGTGCTGTTCAGAACCTTCATGATGATGAATCTTGGTGCGAATCATTTTCATTGTGTATGAGGTACTCAGCAGGACTCTGATTTGGAAGCATTCATATTTCAGGCCAAGAAGTCGCATTGCAGTATTTCTTTGGCAACTTCTTTATTTTAATTTTTGAAACAAGGTCTCACTGTGAACCCAAATCTGACTTTACCACCACTGGTCCTCTTGCCTCAGTCTCCCACATGCTAGGATTATAGGCATATGCCTGTGTACTCAGCTCGCTTGCCCCCTTTACAGCATCTGATTAGTAGTATTAACCTCATTTTTTCACTTTTATTTTTATTTTTCGAGACAGGGTTTCTCTGTGTAGCCCTAGCTGTCCTGAATCTCACTCTGTAGACCAGGCTGGCCTCAAACTCACAGAGATCCGCCTGCCTCTGCCTCCTGAGTGCTGGGATTAAAGGCGTGCGCCCCACCGCCCGGCTTTAAAGACTTCATCAGTTTGTTCTTAGACAGTTTTATGTATGTGTATAGTACATCCTGGCTACTGTCACCCCCCCCCCTTCCCCCGTCTCCCTTCCACCAGTTTCACACATTCATGTCTTTGTTTTGTTTTGTGACTCAGTGACTTTACCCAGGGTTGTGTGTGTAACCATGGCTTTGGGGCTCTCCACGGGAGCTTGGTGGACTCCTCTGGCTGCCCCTCCCCCAGGCTCCATCGGGTGGGAGGGGTAGGGCCCCGTGAGCCCCTCCCCTGTCCATGACTAACCCATGATGGAGCCAGTCTCGTGCAGGTCCGTTGCAGGCAAGCACAGACGCCGTGCGATCGTGACTGCAGTGGCTGTGTTCGGCCTGACAGAGCATTTCACAGCCCTTATAGTCTTCGTACCCCGCTCAGATGCTCTCTGAGCTGCAGAGGGAGTGGTTGCAATGTCCTGGCAAAGGATGAGCACTCAACATCACTTCTTCGCAGCACCTTGATCAGCCAGACATGTTTGCATTCACCACCATTAATTGAGGAAGGGGGCTTCTCTATGTTGAAAGCAGCATTCGGGGCCTTGTGTGGCAG
The DNA here is from genome assembly GCF_949786415.1 of Peromyscus eremicus. Lineage (NCBI taxonomy): Eukaryota > Metazoa > Chordata > Mammalia > Rodentia > Cricetidae > Peromyscus > Peromyscus eremicus. Next base: position 74,901,765 of record NC_081430.1, read on the forward strand.
ATTGACCTAACTGTTTTTATGAAGCCCATTGAGGGTGTGTTTTCTGTCTCCTAACTTTTTCTTGTATTTTCCAAGAGATTCCCTTACTGTTTATCTTCTCATCCTTCTGTTAAGGTTTTATTTGTTAATCTTATTTTTAATTTTCCAGAATTCAGTTTTCCCCCCTGAGTGCTTATGTTTTATATTCTCAGATGTTCTGCTCAACAGTTAAGAGCACTGGCTGTGCTTTCAGAGAACCTGGGTTCAACTCCCAGCACCTACATAGCAGCTCACCGTCTTCTATAATTACAGTTCCAGGGGATCTGATGCCCCTTTTCTGGCCTCCATGGGCACTGCACATGGTGGACAAACATACAAGCAGGCAAAACACCCATACACTAAAAATAAATAAATCTTTAAAAAATAAAAATAAGGTGCAGCATTAAGCAGTTTTCTTCTGTGTCCAGTATTATCTCCTCCACTTTGCTTTTGAGGATGGATCTCTCTTTCATATCGGAGATTTGCTCACATATCTAGTGCTTAGCTGCTCTGTTCATATTGAGTCCAATACTAAAAAGCTGATAGAAGTCATGTACATAAAAGTGAGCTCTGACCACACTGTTCTCCCGGGAACTCTCATATATCAGTATCTGCAGGGCTTTGTTCTTTCAAATCCCTGCTTAGGATTTGAAGCTCACAGGTGACCTTAGGAATTCCTAGTCGGGGAAGGTGGGGTGTTTGTGTTTTGTGGTGGCCCCACTGACCCCTCCTGTTTTCTGCTGTGCTGCGGAAGCTGGGGTTCACTACCCCCTCCCTTATTGGTGGGACTGTGGATTTTAGAGAGGTACAAATGGAGGCACAGAGACAGACTGGGCCTGGCATGGGCCTTTGAATCCTTAAAACCCACCCCCTGTGACACACTTCCTCCAACAAAGCCACACCTCCTAATCCTTCTCAAATAGTCCACCCCTGGTGACCAAGCTTCAAATATATGAGCCTATGGGCACCATTCTTATCCAAACCACCATAATAATCAAACATAGTCCTGCTCTTGGCTGCTGCTGCTTCTCCACCCCGGCCCCAGAACTGAGGTGTTTAGGGACTCTGAGGACGGCTTCTCTAACCAGCTGTTTGGGTACCCTTAGCCCCTGTCATGCAGCTTTTAGGATTCTGTTGTTGCTAGCCTGTGTTCATGTCCTCTCCTGTTCGTTCTCTCTCTCTCTCTCTCTCTCTCTCTCTCTCTCTCTCTCTCTCTCTCTCTGTTTTTGTTTTTGTTTTTCAAGACAGGGTTTCTCTGTATAACAGTCCTGCTGTCCTAGAACTTTAGAACTTGTTTTATACACCAAGCTGGCTTTGAACTCAGAGATCTGCTTGCCTCTGCCTCCCAAGTGCTAGGATTAAAGGCGTGCGCCACCACCCTGCCTCTCCTGCTTTGTTTGTCCTGGCCATTTATACCTTCTACATCCTCTTTCTTCCATTTTCTTGGACTCAGGTATTTAGTCCATTATGTTGTCCTGTGTGTGTGTGTGTGTGTGTGTGTGTGTGTGTGTGTGTGTGTGTGTGTTCTATATCGTTGAGGCTGCCCATGAACTCTGATCTTCATCTACCTACCTCTAAGGGCTGGCGTCACAGGCAATGTGCCACCATGGTCATTTCCAAAGAGTTTTATTAACTGAAGAAAAGCACAGCACAGAAGAGAGTGTATCATGTGCTCCTCTTCGTGTAAAAAACAAGGAAGGAAAGCAGAACATATGTCTGTAGTATTTATGTGTAGTGTGTGTGTGCGTGTGTGCATGTGTGTGTGTGTGTGTAGTGTGCATGTGTATGTAGTATGTGTGCTGTGTATGTGTGTGTATGTGTGTAAAAGAGACAGAGACAGACTAAGGCACAGAAACTGACGGGTCACTGCAAGTAATAGGAATGAGGAGTCTAGAATGGGCAGGAAGTCGCTTTGCAGTGTTTATTCTTTTATGCTCTTAAATGTTTAAACTTTTTGAGTATTACTTTTTTCAATTGAAGATTTCAACAAAGATTAGTTTAATAAAAGAAGGAATTTGATCTCCATTGCAAAGTCTTCACTCACCAGAGTTTTCAAACATGGGTGCTTTCTCTAGTCCAAGTAGCCAAACACTGGAAATCTACAGTGAAGCTCGTGTTTGGATGGCGATGGAGGATGAGGGACAGAGGGAGCAAAGCAGTCTCTTCAGAGCACGTGCTGCTGCTTTCCCTGAGCCTGAGTTCCCTCAGGAGGAGGCCCGCGCATGCTCCCCAGACACCAGGCCTCCATGGGGAGGGGATTAGCTGTCCTGTCAGCTCCTGGATGAAGGCCTGCTCACCTGTGCTGCTCTACCACAGCAGAGCACAGAAGGGGGACTTAGGGAGTAAAGCATGATAGCGTCATATAAAAATATATTTAAAATTTAGGGCTAGGGCTCAGGGGGAGAGGCCTGACATGAGTGAGGTCCTGGATTCAATCCCTAGCACATACCCAGGTGTACCCACATGCACACACACAGACCTTAAAATTCTTTCACAGAGAAAACACGTTTGTTATAGGTAGGCAGAGAAGAAAGTCTAAATTACTTGTAGTCCACCACCACAGTGTTACCAGTTGTCCATTTTCGTTTGCTATTGTTGTGACAAATATCCTTACGGAAATCAGTCTGAGGGTAGTGGGATGGTTTGTTTTAGCTCAGAAGACTAGGTTACATCAGAGCACAGAAGTAAGTAGAGGCAACAGGAACTTGCTAGTCAAGAGCAGAAGAAATGGTTCGTGTGTGCTTACTAGCGCTCACCCCACTTCCCACTCTTAGACAGTTCCGGACCCACCCCAGGATCCGGTGCTGCCCACAGTGGGCCGAGTCTTCCCACACAAATGAACACAGTCAAGACAGTCTCCCCCAGACAGGCCCGCAGGCCAGCCTCATCTAAACAGTCCTTCAGTGAGGCTCTCTTCCCGGGATTCCAGACTGTCAAGATGACAGTTAAAACTGACCATCACACATTTTTGTTGTTGCTTTTGTTTCCTGAGGCCGGGTCTCACTGTGTAGCCCTGGCTCACCTGGAACTCACCAAGATCCACCTGCCTCTGTTTCCCAAGTGCTGGGACTGACAGCATGCGTGGCCTCAGACCAGTTTTTGTTTTTTGAATGTATATTCTTCCAGAGTTCTAGATATTCAGTTATATAGTACATTGTTATTTTCTAGCATTTCATGTAATGAGGGAAACGTTTTCATAACTCTGTAGCACTACATAAATGACTGGGTAATAGTTTGTTGTAAGATGTACCATCATGTATATCACAGCCCCTCCTCCCTCACATTTGAACTTCTAAGTTGGTCTGACATTCTGCTCTTAAAAACAGGAAGGTAGCAAACATCCTTACAGTGTGCTCCTTGGACACACTATCACTGTGGAGGGTCAGTTCCTAGAAACGGCCCGTCTGGCTGATCCATAGATTATGCATGGGCCAGGCAGATGGCAGTAGATAGAGCCCCTGGGCAGATGGCAGTAGATAGAGCCCCCGGGCAGATGGCAGTAGATAGAGCTGGGCAGATGGCAGTAGATAGAGCCGGGCAGATGGCAGTAGATAGAGCCCCCGGGCAGATGGTGGTAGATAGAGCCGGGCAGATGGCGGTAGATAGAGCCCCCGGGCAGATGGCAGTAGATAGAGCCGGGCAGATGGCGGTAGATAGAGCCCCCGGGCAGATGGTGGTAGATAGAGCCGGGCAGATGGCAGTAGATAGAGCCGCCGGGCAGATGGCAGTAGATAGAGCCCCCGGGCAGATGGTGGTAGCTAGAGCCAGGCAGATGGCAGTAGACAGAGCCCCCAGGCAGATGGCAGTAGATAGAGCCGCCGGGCAGATGGCAGTAGACAGAGCCCCCAGGCAGATGGCGGTAGATAGAGCACTTGCTGTGCAAGCCTGAGGACCAGACTGCAGATCCTCAGCACCATGTAAACTCTGGGCAGTCATGGCAGCTGCCTAGAATCCCAGCACTCGGGTGGCAGAAACCAGAGATGCCCTGGGCAAGCTTGCTAGCCAGACTAGCCAGAATTGGTGAACTCCAGGTTCAACTAGAAACTACCTCAATAAATAAAGTAGAGATCCATCAAAGAAGAGGCCTAAAGTCAACTTCAGGCCTCCACATAAGCCTGCACACACATGCATGCTCACCCAGAAATGTGCATACACCCAGCCACACACATACACATTCACATGTACACACGTGTGTGCACACCACACACATAATATACTGTTAATATATAGTATAACAACCCCAAATAATAGTTGGATATTTTTTTACATTTTAGATTTTTTTTTGAAACAGAGTCTTACTGTGTGTGTGTGTGTGTGTGTTTTGTGTGTTTATTATAGAAAGTTTGAGCCATGCAGCCTGGTAGTATGGGTCTGTATTCCAGCTACTCCAGAGCCTCAAACAGGAGGATCCCAAATTCAGGTCCTGCCAGGGGTACCGAGTGCATGCAAGGCTAGCCTGGGCAACTCTGGGAGACCTACTTCAAAAAGCAAAAGGTGGGCTGAGATATAGCCCAGTAGCAGAGTACTTGGCTGGCATGTGCAACACCCTGGGTTTGATCTCCAGTATCACCAAAACAAAATTTTAAAAACCCAAAACAACAACAAAAACAAACCAGAAATCTGAGGCAAGGTGTCTCACATCTGTATCCCAGCACTTGAGTGGGGTGGAGGGAGGGAGGGCAAGACAGGAAGATCTGGAAGCTCAAGGCCAGCCTGGGCTACATGAAATCCTGTCTCAAACAAAGAGAAACAGGAAAGAAAGAAACTGGAAATAAGAGAGGTGGGATGTGGCTCAGTGGTAGAACACTTGCCTTGCATCCGTGAAGTCTTGGGTTTGATCTCCAGAACTAGAGTTAAAAAGAGGAAACTAGACAAAAATAAAATACCTTCACTAATAGACCTAGTACTCAAAGATAACCAAAACTAGCAATTATGTTTTGATTTTATTTTAACTTGATGGTTCTGCTCTGTATAGGACTTTGCAACTTTCCCCCAGTGAGTATTAACCTGTGCTATTACATTTCTTATATAAGTGGACGGTTTCTAATTTTATAAGGCTTCTGGTTTTCTTTTCTAGGAAAAGGAATCTGCAAACATTAATACATCAGGGGCCGGGGAGATAGTTGAGTTCACCAAGTGCTTACTGTCCAGCACGAGGTCCTGAATCCAATCCCCAACACCATGTGAAAAGTCAATCATTGTAGCCCATGCTCAAAATCCCAGCCCTGGGGAGGTGGAGTTAGGGCGTCCCTAGAACTCATTGGCCAAGACATCCTAGCCAAAAATATGGTCCCTGGGTTCCAGTGAGAGACTCTCAAAAACCAAAATGGATAGCTATCCTGAGGAACAACACCCAGAGCTGACTTTACGTGCATGTGCACACACACATGCGCACACATATATACATGCATACAAGTTGGTAAGTCAGCACATTTCTATCCATGGTGCTAACAAATGACGCTTTAATCAGAGCAAACTTTCTCTCTGCCACCCAGAATATGGGGAGGACACTTGTCCTCATCCATGCATTTGCCACAGTCTTGCTTCTCACCCCTCCTAGGTGCCAGAACTGGGAAGGTGGCATCGGCGGGGTGCCAGGGATGGAAGCCCATGGCGGCTACACCTTCTGTGGCTTGGCTGCGCTGGTAATCCTCAAGAAGGAACGCTCTTTGAACCTGAAGAGCTTGTTGGTGAGTAGCTGTTACACCACCCCGTCCCCAGCCCAGGTTTGCTGCTGTGACTCTGATCTGGGACCACAGGGAGGTCTGTGATGGGAAGGGCTGCCAGAGCCGTGAGTGCACAGACTCTAGTCCCAGGACGAGGCTTCAGGTGGGATTGCTGGTGCTCAGCACGGTTGTGAGTCAGCTGAAGGAGCAAACAGCTGCCCTCGGTCTCCGCTCCTTCTCCTACCTCTCCCTCTGACTGCTTTGAAGTTTCTGCAGACCCTGAGTGGTCTTGAGTCCTCTGGCCACCTGGAATGAGCCAGAGGACCTTCCCCCATACCCAAGAAAAACAGCTATGGTCCCTCAGGATTTAGTATTACCATGTGTCTTAGAATCTCCTAAGAGAAGAAGCTATGAAAAGAGCTTTGAAGCATTTTAAGGCCAAAGATTTATCACCTGTGAAAATTTTATTACCTGTGAAAATTCTGTATCTGTGTTCCAGTGAGTTCTCCAGGCAGTGGGGGTGTGGGGGGTGCTATCAGGAGGTCTGGGCATCTCTTCTAGACCCCCAAGCTCTTGGCCAGTGTCCAGAAATCCCCAGCTTAAGGGAAGGCTAGAACACACAGAATGTATTCTCTTTGTCTTTTGGCGAGCATGCGCTCCCCTGGCCATCATCAAGGTAAAGCAGCTCCAGCTGACATTCAGCGAGCAGGTGCCAGGCCTCATTGTGGAGCCCCGTCAGCCCGCTGGAGAGCTCCGTTTGTATTCTGTGGTGTAACAAGCAGCATTTGCCCTCAGTGTGAGAGGAAGCCTCTCACACGGCACACTCTATGAAGGTTCTGGAAAAGTGATACTGAATGACCAGCTCTGTACATGTATTTTAAAATCTGATCACCACCAAGAGATGAAGTGTAAAGTCCCATGTTGTAGGCAAAAATAAGAAATGTGGTAGTGCATGTCTAAGTTATGACAATAACTGTAGGCTTGGACCCCGCCTCTGCCCCTCAGCCAAGAACCCCTGGCCAGCTGTCTAATCTGCTTTAGCTGTACTGTCTCTTCCTTCTGGAAGGTAGGAATAATAATCCTTATTCTTTGAGGGTTAAAGGAGAGAACATACATAACAGCCTGGCAGACGGAAGGTGCTCCATAAATGTAAGTCCTCTCTTTCCCAGTAACCCCCTTCCCTCCCTTTGCTATGAAAAACCAACATCTGAGTCCCAGCACTAGGGAGGCAGAGGCTGGGGATCTCTGGGAGTTCGAGGACAGCTTGGTCTACAGAGTGAGTTCCAGAACAGCCAGGGCTACACCAAGAAACCCTGTCTCAAAAAGCAAAGAGAGAGAGAGAGAGAGAGAGAGAGAGAGAGAGAGAGAGAGAGAGAGAGAGAGAGAGAGAGAGACAGACAGAGAGGAACCTACACCTATATCTGAGGGCCTTTGACCTTCTATAGCCAAGGGAAGTGGAACAGATCCGTGGCTTTAGGCACTGGAACAAAAGCAGTTGGCTTGTTTCGAATCCACTCCCATTGTGGGTTAGTAAAAATGCAGAGTGCCCTGCCCCCCTTTAGAGTGCTTAGCCTAACGCCATTAAATGGCAGTCCCTGAAGCATAGGGTTCATTTAAGACCGACTAGGGAGGCGTGACTACCTAAGCCCACAGGTTTTTGTCCTTTTAAGAATCTGAGACTGACTTTTGTGCTGCTGTGACCAGGGATATAATCTCGGATGTCATCTAAACACCATTATATTTAAGGGAAGTCCAGGCTTCCCCTCTAAAGAGTCCCTTGGGTCTCCACTCAGGAACTCAATGTAGGAGGGCTCCCTTTCCGTCCAGCGGTGCAGCTCTGAGGCGGGGCTGGGAGGGAAGGGAGTGTTGTATCTGCTCAGCCAGTTGGTTCTGCTCATCCCTCCAAGGCTATCTTGATGGAGTGTGTTCAGGAAATGTGGTGATAAGCCAGGAGTGCTGGTATCATGTGTGGCCTCTGGGTGACAGGTGCTAGTGTATAGCTTCAAAATAAGATTTTCCTTACATCACCTAACCAGGTTCCTCAGGCTAGACCCAGGGGTTTTCATTCGGTAATTAGGATCAATGGCCTCCACCTTCAGTCCTGGTAGGGACTTGCAGATGTTCTGGAGTGCATGTCCTCAGGTACCAGGTAAAGGCAGGAGGACTAGCTTGATGTCATCTGATGAGACCAGCCCAACACGTCCCTTCTCTGCTTTGAACAAAGTCCCCTGAGCAGTGGTGAGAAGAGACAAGCGGCCCTGCCTGAGTTTTCTGCCCCAAGTTGTGTTTAAGAGACTTTTGCAGGCCTCTCATACAAGCGTGGCCTCCTCACTCAGCATCGGCCTCTATCTGGACCTAAGTAAAGATGGCTGTCAGGGTGGTGGGAACAGAGAGGGGAACGGGATAAATGCAGAAGGAGACTATTTGGGGAGGGGAAGAGAACCAGCCTGGAGAGGGGTAACAGGAAATGGCGGTGAAGGAGACAAAGAGCAAAATATCATATATTATGTATATATGATATATATGTGTGTGTGTGTGTGTGTGTGTGTGTACGTGCATGTAAAAATGTAACAGTGAAACCTTTCACTTTTTATGCGAACTAAAATGGAGGATGTTTTTCCAGCTCTGGGCAGTGATGAGTGCTGGTTGCTTCCAAACGGCCAGTTGAAATGGCAGTGGCTGTGGGGGAACGGCGGGCGGGAGGGAAGCCAGAGCTCCAGACTTCATCCCGCAGACTGGCCCTTGTTGGTGTGTCTCTGGCTCACACCCGTCCCTCCTGTGCTCTCTCTCAGCAATGGGTGACAAGCCGGCAGATGCGATTTGAAGGAGGATTTCAGGGCCGTTGCAACAAGCTGGTGGATGGCTGCTACTCCTTCTGGCAGGCCGGGCTCCTGCCCCTGCTGCATCGAGCACTGCATGCTCAAGGTGAGCCCACGCCACCGCCGCTATGGGAGCTGGGAGATGATCTCCCTGGTCAGTTCCTAACCAAGGGCTGCTCAGAGGAAGGTGATTCTGGCTGGCTGGGATTTTGAGACCTGCTGTGGAGCCTCCTGTCCTAGGGGCTGTGTATGCAGAGTAGGGTTCAGTTGGCATGGTTTCAGATCACTTGCTGCTGTGGCAGGATGGACTTCCCCTGTGCCACTCCCCATTATCTGAAGGGAGCATCCCCACCCCGTCTCAGGCCCCACAAGGACTGGGGCTGCCATCTCTGCTCGGCATGAAGCCATAGCTGCCATTGCAGAGCTGTGCTCGGTCATGTTGGGATGAAAACCCTCTGTGCACACAGTCAAAATGGCGACACGAGAGGCAGTTATAAAAGGGGCAGAGAACCAGAACCGAGGAGAGAGGAACAACCACATCTGGCTGCGTCCATGTCACCATTAGCAGTGTTTTCTTTTGAGCAGGGAGACAGCCCGGTGGGTACAGGCCCCTGCTGGCAAGTCCGATGACCTCAGTTCAGTCCCTGGGACCCACGTGGTGGAAATAGAGAACTGACTCCCTGCAAGTTGTCTGACCGCCACATGTGATCCCCTCCCCCACAAAATAAATAAATAGAATGCTGTTTGTTTGAAGAAAAAAAAAGTTTTATGAATGCCACTGCTTTGTTTGGCAGAACTGATGATTGAAATGAGGGACCTCGTGCGTGCGAGACAAGTGCCCTGCCAGAGCTGCAGCCCAGCCCTAGTAATGTTTGATCTTAAAGTCAGTGAGCTGACCTGGATGAGTGTGCTTCCCTGAGTAGCCAGGCTGGAGAAATCCACATTCCTTCCTAAGGAGTCGCCACAGGGCAGGCAAGACCAGCAGGCCAAGGCTCTGACAGCCCCTCTCTCTCAATGCCTTCTGATTCCATGCCCATTCTTGCCTGTGATCCTGGGCACACAGGGGGCGGGGGGCGGAGGGGAGGGTCAATGGCCACCCTGCCGGCTGCCAATCTGTTCCTGCTGGTAGGTCCCTTGGCCCAGAGGGAGACTTTCCTGTGGACTCAGCTGGGTGACTAGTTACTGCTGCCTCCCACACCTAAGCTTCTTTCCGACTCTCTGAGCCCCACACTTTAATTCCTTAATCTCACTGGAGTTGTTGAGTTGTAGATGCTTTTGATGCTGATTAAAAGTCCACAGAGCCGCTGTCCTCCCTTCCCAGCCCGGGGCCATCGGGTTTAGGCCTCAGAATACTGAGGCACAGTAATGCCAACACTCTGGAACTGCACAGGCTCTGGCTTGATCACTGGTAGGACTGTCAGGAATGCCCGAGAGTACTGGTTCTCAACCTGTGGGTCTCAACCCCCTTAGGGTCAAATGGCCCTTTCACAGGGGTCACATATCAGGTATCCTGCATACCAGATACTTACATTACGATTCCTAACAGTAGCACAAATACAGTAATGAAGCAGCAATGAAAATTTTATGATTGGGGGTCACCACACCATGAGGACCTGTATTTAAGGTCTCAGTGGTAGGAAGGTTGAGAACCACTGCTCTAGAGGCTGACTTTTCTCAAAGATCACCCTGACGTTTGGGTGATCTCTTTCTTTGGAGCTGGCTTACAGAAGGCCACAGAAGTTGCTTCTTTTTCCATGAGGGTGGCTCTGTTAGTGGCATCAGAGATTTCCCAAGCCGTCACTGTGCCAGGGTACTTCACTTGCATGTTCTCATTTGCTCTCCCAAACAGCTCTATCACACCGAGGCTTTTGATGGTCTCATTTCGCCGATGATGAAGCCAAGTGCATGTGGTTAAGGCTTGCCTTATAAACTGCCTGCAACCTGTAGTGGTTGGTAGGTGACCTCAGCCCGGCTGGCCTCACTGCAGAGGAATACCAACCTCCTCTCCCCAGCCCCCTTCAAAAAAGTTATCCAGCTTGTTTGTAGCCAAAGACATGCATGTAGGGGCCAGAAGAGACGGCTCACTGGTTAAGAGCATGTGCTGGCTTAACAGAAGACATGAGCTCAGTTCCCAGCACCCACAGTGGGTGGCTTAAACCACCTATAACTCCAGCTCCAGGGGATCCAACTCCTCCTGGCCTTCAGGCAGGCTGATCTCTTGAGTTGGGGGGTAGCCTGGTCTACATAGCAAGAGCTACATAATGAGACTCTGTTTCAAAAAAAATCTAAAAAGTAAAATAAAATATCCATTTATTGTGACAACTATTATTTGGGGTTATACTATCTATTAACAGTGTGTTTTCTAATCAGAAAACATGCACATATATATGTATGTGTGGTGTGCACACGTGTGTACATGTGCATGCACATTCCTGAATGAGCATGCATGTGCGTGCAGGCTTATGTGGAGGCCTCAAGTTGACTTTAGGCCTCTTCTTTGATGGATCTCTGCTTTATTTTTTGAGGTAGTTTCTGGTTGAACCTGGAGTTCACCAATTCTGGCTAGTCTGGCTAGCATGCTTGCCCAGGGCATCTCTGGTTTCTGCCACCCGAGTTCTGGGATTCCAGGCAGCTGCCATGACTGCCCAGAGTTTACATGGTGCTGAGGATCTGCAGTCTGGTCCTCAGGCTTGCACAGCAAGTGCTCTATCTACTGCCATCTGCCCGGGGGCTCTATCTACCGCCATCTGCCTGGCGGCTCTATTTACTGCCATCTGCCCAGCTCTATCTACTGCCATCTGCCCGGGGGCTCTATCTACCGCCATCTGCCCGGGGGCTCTATCTACCGCCATCTGCCCGGGGGCTCTATCTACCGCCATCTGCCTGGCGGCTCTATCTACTGCCATCTGCCCAGCTCTATCTACCGCCATCTGCCCGGGGGCTCTATCTACCGCCATCTGCCCGGCGGCTCTATCTACTGCCATCTGCCCAGCTCTATCTACTGCCATCTGCCCGGGGGCTCTATCTACTGCCATCTGCCCAGCTCTATCTACTGCCATCTGCCCGGGGGCTCTATCTACTGCCATCTGCCCAGCTCTATCTACTGTCATCTGCCTGGCCCATGCATAACCTATGGATCGGCCAGGCGGGGCTGTTTCTAGGAACTGACCCTCCACAGTAAGTGATAGTGTGTCCAAGGAGCACACTGTAAGAATGTTTGCTACCTTCCTGTTTTTAAGAGCAGAATGTCAGACCAACTTAGAAGTTCAAATGTGAGGGAGGAGGGGCTATGATATACATGATGGTACATCTTACAACAAACTATTACCCAGTCATTTATGTAGTGCTACAGAGTTATGAAAACGTTTCCCTCATTACATGAAATGCTAGAAAATAACAAAGTACAATGTGATTGAATATCTAGAACTCTGGAAGAATATACATTTAAAAAACAAAAAGCATTAGTCTGAGGCTGGGTATGGTTGTGCATGCTGTCAGTCCCAGCACTTGGGAGACAGAGGGAACAGGCATTTTTATCCTGTTAGTGGACTGCAAATAGGCATTTGGTTTTGTAGGGTAGTGTGCAGGTGTCTGTTTAACTTACACACACACTTAAAATTTCAAGCTGACTAGTGCACTGTCCTGAGCTCACCCACAGAGATATTAGTAGAGGGTGTGTATTGAAGTAGAATTTGAGTAGCAAATGGAAAATGTCCATTGAAAAGTGAAGAGTTGCCCGGCCTGGCCACTGCACACCTTTAATCCCAGCCCTCAAGAGTCAGATCTCTGTACATTCAAGGGGAGCTTGACCTACACAGCAAGTTCCAGGTCAGCCAGGGATACATGAAACCACTTTCTCAACAAACATGAATGGGTAAATAAATGATGCTCTCTCTAAATGGTAGTTGGATACAGTGGCTCTGTGCAGAAAGCTCCCCAGGATGCAACATACAGTATAAAAGGCCAGGCCCAGGGCTGTCATGTGCACACCAGCTGGTGTCCACTGGCTTTTCCTAGCATCATGTCAAAACACTTAACAACTCGTGATATTGACAGAAGCATAGGAGGGAGTCAGAGGTTACCTTGTAAATTATATATCCTCTATTATGCTGTTTTCTTTTCTTCTTCCAAAAACATGAGATGTATTATTACTTACGTTTTAATTTTTAAAAACTCTGTGTGTGTGTGTGTGTGTGTGTGGTCTGTGTACATGAGGGTGTCTGAGGGTGTCAGATTCCCTGGAGCTAGAGTTACAGGAAGTTGCCAGTCACCTGACAGTGGGTGCCGGGAACCACATCCTTTGCAAGAGCAGAACTTGCCCTTAACCACTGAGCCACCTCTTCTGCTCTGTGTTTCTTGTATTTTTTAGTAAGCAAATGCATCATTTTTTTTGTGTGTGTTTGTTACTAGGTGTTGAGCCCAGATCCCCTACAATGCTAAGCATATTCACCATATTAATTTAGTTGTAGTACTGGGGGGTTGAACCCAGGGCAAATAGGCAAAATGGAGACAGGAAGTAGGTACGGCTGTGCTATAGAAAAATGGTAAATGTAGTGGAAGATGAGAGTCATAACATTATCGGACTTTAGAAAACAAAGGATAGACTAGGAAATCAGTTAGGAATGCAGGGCGTGCAGAGTAAATAAGCAGATACTGTTGCTTGTTTTTTGAGACAAGGTAGCCCAGGCTGGCCTAGAACTCATGTCAAGCCTCCTGTATCAACCTCCCAACTGCTGGGATTACAGGCATCTGCCACATACCTGGCTTTTTTCTTTACCTTTAAAAAATTATGTATTTATGTATTTATGCTAGGGATCAAACCAGAACCTCACACAAGGTTGTTTAGAGATGATGAAGCTTGGTTCTTTTTTTAAAAAATTTTTTTATTCTCCTGTTGCTTGTGGTATTTGTATCATGTGAGAATCCATTGCTAACTCCATCATCATGGGAATATATGTTTTCTTCCTACAGTTTTGATTTTTAGCTCTCATATTTAGGTTCTTGATCTGTTTTTTTTTTTTTTTTTTTAAGATTTATTTATTATGTATACAGTGTTCTGCCTGCATGTATGCCTGAATACCAGAAGAGGGCACCAGATCTCATTACAGATGGTTGTGAGCCACTGTGTGGGTGCTGGGAATCGAACTCAAGACCTCTGGAAGAACAGCCAATGCTCTTAACCTCTGAGCCATCTCTCCAGCCCTATTGATCTGTTTTTAAGGTTTTTTTTTTTTTTGACAAGCTCTTTCTATGTGGCATTGTCATCAGCCTCCCAAGTGCAGGGATTATGGGCATGCACCATCACACCCCAATAAAGATTTTCTTTTGTTTGATTTCTGGTGCTGGGGTTGAAGGAGACTCTCGTGTATAGCTTATACAGTGGCTACATTCTCCCTCCAAGCTTCATCATTGGATGTAGAAGTCTATTTGTCCCCAGGATCGACTGTGCCTTCCTTCACTGAATGGATGCAGCATCTGTTGATAACCAGTTGGCTGTGGGTATGGGGCTTAGCTCCTGATTCTCATTTCTACTGCATTGTGCTATGTGCCTATCCTTAGGCACCATGGTTATGATAGCTCTGCTGTAGGTTTTGAAATAAGGAAATATAGGTCTCCTGGCTTTCTTCTTTTTCCTGGTAACCTTGGCTGTTTTGGGACTTCTGCAATTCGGTATGAATTCTGTTAATTTAAGGATTGCAGAGAATATGTAGATTTTTTTCCTTTAAAGATAGTCTCATGTATCTCAAACTATAGTTCAGTCTGGCCTTGACCTGCTGGTCTTCCTACCTGCCTTCTGAGCACTGAAATTACAGGTCTGTGCCACCATACCCAGCAAGCATTGACATCTTAACAATCCCTGTTTACTTGTTTTTGTTTATGTGTGTATGCACCTGTGTGCACTTGTGTGTCCTGGATACATGAACATATGTGGAGGCTGACAACTGAGTGTCTTCCTCAGTCACTGACGCCCATTTAGCTAGACTGGCTGGCTGACCAGCGCCGGGATCCTCCTGCCTCCACCCCTCAGCTCTGGTATTACAAGTGTGTACTGCCATGCCCAGATTTTTTATCTGGGTGCTGGAGATGGAACTCAGGTCCCCAAGCTTGTGCAGCAAGCACTTTATTGGCTGATCTGTCTTGCCAGTTCCTTGTAATTAAAGCAATTATTACATTTATTTAGTCGTGTTTGTATTCATCAGTTTGGGGTGGGGTGGGGCACAGGATGTGTGCCAGGGCAAATGTGTGGTGGTCAGACCTGGTTCTTTCCATCAGACTGAGTAGTAAGAGCCCTTACCTGCTGAGCCAATTTACTGGCTCTGTTATTATTTTTAAACTCTTTATGTAGCCGAGGATGACCTTGAACCTCTGATCTTTCTAAGTGCTGGGATTATATGTGTGTTACCATACCTGGTTTATGAAGTGCCTGGCCTGATTATTTTCTTAATGTTGAACTATTCTGCATCCCTGGGATAAGTTTCACCTCCCCTTTAATACATAGTTTACATCAGATTATTAGTATTTTGTGGGGTTTTTTTGCACCTTTACTTCTAAGTATCTAGTTTGATCTTTGTAATAACTCAGAGAAATTTTTAAAAATAGCATATAGGGGCCAGGCAGTGGTGGCACACTCCTTTAATCCCAGCACTCAGGAGGCAGAGGCAGGTGGATCTCTGTGAGTTCGAGGCCAGCCTGGTCTACAAATAGAGTTCCAGGAAAGACACAAAGCTACACAGAGAAACCCTGTCTCGAAAAACCAAAAAACAAAAACAAAAACAAAAACAAACAAACAAACAAAAATAGCGAATAGGGCCTGCAATAGCTCAGTGGGTAAAAGTACCCATCCCCAAGCCTGCTGACCTGACCAGTGGTAGACCACTTGCCTAGCATTTCCAAGGCTCTGGGTTTAACTGGTAACACACACACACACACACACACACACACACACACACACACGCATAGACAGTGTAATCAGATACACAATGTTCGGATTCTCTGACTCATTTGAGATTCTTTCCTTTGTCCCTGTACTTCTGTCAGTGGATATAAGTCTGATGTAGAGCTGTAGATAACCAGCATGAGTGTGGTCTTGAATTTGACCCCTAGCAAGGGCTGGAGGCTGGGATGTCCAAGGTTGAGGTGCCAGCAGACTCTGGGACCTGGAGGGGTTGCTCTCTGCTTTTAGGGAGGCCCTGTCACTGAGTCCTCTAGAGGGGAGGAAAACTATGTCCTCAACTGGTGAAAGGTACAAATGCTTTTTACCATCTTGGTTACCAGGAACATCTTTTTTAAACTTTCTTTTCATTTATTCTTTGTGTCTTTCACATCATGCATCTCCATCCCATTCATTTCTGTCTCTTTGTATCTGCCCTCTGCCCTTGCAACCTACCCCCCCCCAATAAAATAACATAAAATTCAAGAGGAAAAAAAAAAGGAGAACTCGATCTCGTCATGGAAGCTGTAGTGTGACCCAGTGAGTCATGTAGTAAACCCTTTTGTCCGTACATCTTTACTGCAAGTGTTCACTGCAGAGTCATTGGTCTGCGTCGAGGCCTCCAGTTTCTGCTGCACTATCGATGCTGGGCCCTCACTCGGACTCCTCTTGGTTATCCTGCTGTTGCCCTGTGTTGTGGAGATCCTGCAGCTTTGGGTCTGCAGCTCTGGCCCCTTCACGTGCTCCAGCAGACCACAGATGGGGTGGATGTTGGGGTGGGCCAACTCAGAACCCTGGTTCTGGGCATAAATAGTTGCAGGGTTGGTCAACTCACCAGCTCTCCTGTCCTCACCACCAGGGTGAGCTCTCCTGCATTGCCCCTGGCTAGTTCAGCCCAGGCCGGGATGAGCAAGGGGCGGGGCTGGTTCTCCTGCTTTCATGTCCTAGGGTCTCCCACCTACACCTTCAGGGCCAGCTCTACTGTGCTGCCTAGGCATGGTGTGGGTGCCACTCTCCCAAGCTGATGAAGAGCGGGGCCAGCTCTCCCACTCCTTTGACCTCAGGGCTAGCTCTCTCCTCTTGGGGGAGAGGGATCCCCCCATACCACCACATGACAGCCGAGTAATGGGGCCAGCTCTCTCATGCTCACAACATTGGGGCTGACTCATTCACACCCCCGCCAGTGGGGTTGGCTGTATTCTGCTGCCCAGGCGAGGTGCGGGGTTCTAGGAACACCTTAAAAATTGCATTTATTTATTGTGGCTTCCTCCCTCCCTCCCTCCCTCCCTCCCTCCCTCCCTCCCTCCCTTCCTTCCTTCCTTCCTTCCTCCCTCCCTCCCTCCCTCCCTCCCTCCCTTCCATCTTTTTCTCCTTCTTCTCTTTCCCCCACCTGTCTCTCCCTCTCTAGCTCAAGTGATCCTCTTGACTCAGCCTCCTAAGTAACTGAGACCACAAGTGTGTGTCTCTTTTCAAGGAAAATAATTGGGTGCTGGGGAGGTGGCTCAGTGGTTACGAACCCTGGCTGCTCTTCCAGACGACTCAGGTTTGTTTCTCAGCACCCACATGGTGCCTCACAGCTGTCTGTACCCCAGTTCCAGATCCAGTGCCGTTTCTGGCCTCCATGGACACCAGACACACTCGTGATGAACAGACATGCATGCAAACAGGACACCCACATACATAAAAGTAAAACAAACCAGTACAAAACCAAGTTATTGCCAGGTATGTGAGGCACACCTGTAATTCCAGGAGATGGAGGCTTAGGGTCATCATTAGCGACATAGTAAGTTCAAAGCCAGTCTGGGCTACATGAGATCATGTCTCAAAAAAGAAAAGAAAATATTTTCTGTCTGGATATTTATAATTAAATGTGGGATTTTTTTTTTGGCATGTGTAGTGTACGTGTATGTGTGTGTTTGTGTGCACATGTACATGTATGGATGGAGGCCAGAGGTTGACATCTGGTTGTTCTTCTGAGTCACTTTTCACTGTATTTTTAAAGAAAGGGTCTCTCACTGAATCTGGCTCTTACCCCCTGGTAAGAGTTCCTTCCCTGCTCAGACTCCACTAACCAGTTGCACAGGACTAGAGGGGATGCCCTCGGGGGACACTAATCACTGCTGGAGATGTGGTTTAGGACATCCGTGTTGACTGGCACACTTCAAGGCAAAAGAAACTGCCACTTAGAACTGCCCTTTGACACACATCCGTGTTCAGGAGAAGGACGCGTGACGAAGCTCGCAGGGGTACCAGGAACGAGTGGACTGAGACTAACCGCTGCCCTACCTCTCCCATCCTCTGCCCTTCACCAGGCGACCCTGCCCTCAGCATGAGCCACTGGATGTTCCATCAGCAGGCCCTGCAGGAGTACATCCTGATGTGCTGCCAGTGCCCAGCGGGGGGGCTGCTGGACAAGCCTGGCAAGTGAGTGTCTCCTTGGGACATGGGGTGAGGGGAGAGGGAATGTGCCACCGGCCACTTAAGAGCCAGGCCCGTCAACCTGGGGCGGCGGCCCTGCCCTCCAGCCGCTTAGCACTAGCGTTGTCCAGGGAAAGTGCTCCACTTTGGGCGACCCCTCCAGTGGCCCTGGGCCTTCACTTCTGGCTCCTCACCTTGTCCCTCAGCTCACATGCACCTTTCTCCTTCCCCAGAGAGGCCAATGGATTGCTAGCTTCTCTCCACTGTTACTGGTTTCTCTGTGTAGCCCAGGCTGTACTGGAACTCATTCCATAGACCAGGCTGGCCTTGAACTCAAGAGATCCACCTGCCTCTGCCTCCCAAGTGCTGGGATGAAGGGGAGCACCACCACCATGCCCAGCTTCCTTTACTGTACTGCTCGGTGTTTTTCTTGTTAAGCCCATTTAACAAGAATAGGCTATGGATGGAGGTATAGGTCAGTGGTAGAGCATTTGCCTAGCATGTATGTCGTTCTGGGGTCATCCCGAGCAATGCAAAACAGCAAAACAGGATAGGCTATCAAACCAATAAATGCTATAAACAGATTGTAATCCAACAACCGTTCTGGAGTAGATGAAATGACTAAACACAAGTGTGGGGTATTGCGTATGGTAGAGTCTATGCAAAAGGGAACTAAACTACGAGAGGTCCCGTTACGTTCCAGACACACACTCACAAACACTTCCACTGCCGCCCCTGCCGCTCCGAGAAAGGCCTGGCCCAGCAGTGTATCAAGAGGAGTGTGCTTGATCATTTTGTGATCTTTCGAGAGAAATACTTAACTCATGTGGCAGTATTTGGAGAGGCTGGTGGGGAGGGGACAGGGCTTCTCAGAGCTGTCTGTCCTTGCAGGTCACGTGACTTCTACCACACCTGCTACTGCCTGAGTGGCTTATCCATCGCCCAGCATTTCGGAAGTGGAGCCATGCTGCATGATGTGGTCATGGGTGTGCCTGAAAATGCTCTGGTAAGCAGGTAGGGGTCTGTCAGGGAGTCTGTGACCCCTGGGAGAAGACTGTAGACTCAATCCAATTCTAATGAAGTGATTTATTGATTAATTGCTAGCAGGACGAATCTCTGAGCCAAATTAGAGATTGTCATGAAGGAAGGGTATGGGGAAGGACTCTCTGTATCTATGCAAGCAATTAAAACCTGTTCTGTTCTAGTCTGCCAAGTTAGGTGGGTAAGGCAACTCAAAGCATTCTTTGGGTATCTGCATAAGCAAGTTACAGAAGTAAAAAAAGCAGGTAGTTATATCATAACAGATAGTCACGGCTGTATACTTTCAGGTGGGGGTCACTGAGTCAGGGTTATTGGGAACTTACCTTCCAGGGACTGGAGTCATTGACAGATGGCAGATGTTACCAAGATGGATGCTCAGCATAAAACAGAACTTTTTTAGCCATAACAGTTCAACACCCCTTTTCTGCAAGGTCTTCCAGGTCAGGGGACCTCACTTCAGAGTGGCCACTTGTGTCCTGCAAAGCAGGCTGTGTCCTGTGTGGGCAAGTTGGGAAACTCACTGCCCCACCCCCACCCCCCACCCCCGGCACTTTTCAGCCTGTGAGTGAAGGTGTGGGTAGAGGAAATACAGGGCCAGGCAGGGGCAGGATTTCAGTGTTCTGAACTGGGCCAGAGACAGTTATTCCTCTCATCAGCTGACTTGGGTCCAGTCCACTGCTGACCACAGTTTCCCTCTCGAAGGCCAACACAGTCGGTACTCAGATCCCAGGGACCTCTAGCAGGGGCAGGGTACTGCACTCACTATCGCAGGCTTCATGTCTCAGCTCACATGCCTTCTCTTTGGAGGACAGACTGCCCACATTGCCATGCTGTGATACCACATGAGGGTTTGCCACGTGTGTCTTTCCCGTGTGGATGCTTCCCCCATAAGATGGCAGGCCTAGCTAGGGATGTAGCTCGGGGTAGGGTCCATGCTGAGATGAGTCTGTAGAGCCTTGAGTTCAGTATCCAGCACCACAAGACAAGAGCAGGATGGTGCCTACCCTGGCCTGTGCTATGGCAGCCTGGCAGAAGCCGACACTCTGTGCCTAGACATGAGCCCAAGAAACAAACACAGCTGAGACTGTCCACATGGCCAAGGAACAGAGCCACTTGTCCTGACCACCCATATTAGGCAGTTCTACCTCCAGCAGATAGAAATGTTGAGCCTCATCTTTTCACTGGGCTTGTACATCTTTCCTCGGTCTGCACTGGGAAATGTTTCAAGCAGAAGTGCAAACAGATGGCAGACAGATGAAAAACTGTTCTTTGTCAGGGTCCCACTGTGTGACTCTGTAGCTCTGGCCGGCCTGAAATCCCTATTGTAGACCAGGCTGGCCTGGGACTTGTGTGAGTTTTCTTGCCCCTGCCTCCTGGGTGATTGGGATTATAGGCTGCATCCACTCGACCTGGTTCAACCTTTTATGGGGCACGTGTGCGGATGTGCGTGCGGGGGGGGTGCGGGTGCGGGTGCACGTGGAGACCAGAGGGCAAACTCAGGTGTTGTTGCTCAGGAGCTGTACACCTTGTTTTTTCCTGAGCATCTCACTAGGACCGGGGTCTTGCCTATTAGGCTGGCTGGCCAGCCAGTAAGCCCCGGGGATCTTCCCATGTCTGCCTCCCTGGTGCTGAGACTCTGAGCACACCAACCACACCCGGCTTTTTACATGGGTCCCAGGGATCACACTCGGGCTCTTGTGTTTTTGAAGCAGGTATTTTACTAGCTGAGACATCTCCTCAGACCCCCAGGAAAGATCAGCTCCGAATCTTTCTTAGACACACACGAGGGCCAAGTGGGATGGCTCGGTGGGTTGCCACACAAGGCCGATAACCTGAGTTCAGTCCCTGGAACCCACACTGTGGAAAGGGAGGATTGACGCCTGCATGTCATCCTCTGACCTCCACCTGAATGCTGTGGCATGTGTGTGCCCTGCACCACAGACACAGAATAGGTAAATAAATAGAAAAGCACTTTTAGGATTGATGACCTCCACCTGAATGCTGTGGCATGTGTGTGCCCTGCACCACAGACACAGAATAGATAAATAGAAAAGCCCTTTTAGGATTGATACAATTTTTTTTATTATAATGTGTTTTTCACTTTGTGTTTTAAAATATACTGACCTCATGAAATTCGATAGGTAGCTGCCTGCCCCTCCCCCATTTTAGACAGGGTCTCACTCCACGGTGCTGGCTGGCCGAGAACTCTTGAACTCCCAGAGATCCACCTGCTTTGTCTCCTGAGGGCTGGGGTTAAAGGTGTTCACTGCCATGTGTGGTTTCCTCTCGTTGTCTCTCAGGCGGAGGGTTAGGGCTGTAGCTCAGCTGGTCCAGTGCACGCTTACAGAGCCCTTGGTCGCCCTGAGTACTGTAGAAACCCAGCATGGTGGCGCAGGCCTGTAATCCCGGCACTCGGGAGGTGGAGGTGGGAGGTGAGAAAGTCTGTCATTCTTGGCTGTACCCCTCTTAGACGGAGGCCAGCCTAGGCTACATGAGACCTTGTCTAAATAAATAAAGGAGGGGCTGGCAAGATGGTTGAGCAGGTAAGGGTGCTTGCTGCCAAGCTCAGAACCTGAGATCACTCTGGAACCTCTACAGCAGGAGGAAACCAACTCCTCCGACTACATGTTGTCTTCTGACCCTCCTCATCACAAGATGGGGGTGTGTGTAAAATAACTGGAAATCTTCTGCAGCTAAATCTTCCTCCTCTTCTTCACTCTCCCAGAGAGGGCCCCGAATACCGTTCTAAAATTCTGTCCTGCCACAGACTTGACGTTTCTTTTGGATTTCTGTGATGTAGGGAAATGATGTAAAGGGATGGAAACGTGACACTCTCACCCTCAAGAGAGCTGTGGTCCTTCTTAGTTATGAACACAGATGCACGTTCACCGTTTTAATCATTGAAACCCATGTACAAGTATAAAAAGTGGAGGCGGCCCCATGGCTGTGGCTGTCTGGTGGATGCCCAGTGCCACCACCCCTGCCCTCCCCACCACAGCTGTGAGCACGCTTTGAAAGGAGCTTTGAGATGCTCCTGTGCATGGGGCTTTACTCACATGTCACAGGCTAAGCATCCCACACGTGAACATTTTAAATCCAAAATGCTTTAAAAGCTACAACTTTTCAAGTGTCAGGGTAGCTCTCAAAAAGTTCAGAGCCAGGAGTGGTTCTGTACACCTGTAATTGGAGCACTACATCCTGTCCAAGAGATGGACCCTTTTCATTCCATAAGGAGTGAAGTTAACACCATTTGAAAGATGATGCTTGCAACTGGAACCATTGTAGTAAGTGAATGGAGCAGTCTCAGGAAGACGTGTTTTCTCTCATTTGTGGGTTCTAGGTTGTAGATAGACACATAAAACGTGTATGTATCTATGACATGAAGCTAGAAATCAAGCTGTCTATGGGGACAAAGGGAATTAGTGGGGGGGAGGGGTGCTCCGAGGGAGGAAGGGTGGGAATATTGGGGGGAATGTGCTCAACATACCGTGCATTCATGTAGCAACTTGAATTTTGAAAAGGTTACAGTGTTTCTCCTCCCCCCTCCTCCTCTCCTTTTCTCCTTTCCATTGGCTCTGCACTCCACATGGGAGAGAAGTGTAACCTTCTGTGTTAGAGGTAGTAAGGGAAGGGAACAGAGGACAGTGTGCTGTATGTACATGGAAGCCAAAGGGGTCACTATTTGGGGGACTGGGGACCAGCAGAAGCGGGGACTGAGGTGCAGATAAGAACAGGGCATAATGACAGCAGACACGCAGATGTCACAGTGGAAGTCAGACACAGTAGTGCACACCTGAAACCCCAGCCCTGTGAGAGGCGGAAGCAGGAAGACGAGAGTTCAAGCCCAGCTTACATGGTAAATCTGAGGCCAGCCTGGGCTAGCCAGCCTATGAGAGCCAGACTGAAACAAAGACACTGCTGTAACAAATCAGTACTTTGTCTGCTGATTACAAACACATTTAGGATAAAACAGTTACAGTGCGTAAGAAAAGGTTTTGGAGCAGGGGATGTAGCTTAGAGGTGGACACATATGTTAACATGTGTGAGGTGCTGGGTTTGCCACACACAATCGTGGACTTCAGAGTTTTAGATAAAGACACATAACAGGTTAAGTCTATGTGAATATTCCAAACTCCACCAAGTCCACAATGTAGTTCAGATAAACATAAGCATGTCCTGTGTTGTGAAAATACCCGAAAGCGCACATTTCAGTGGCTGTATACTGTTTCCCTGTGGTTGTGCACTGTGAAATGTTTTCAGCAGATACCGTGGTTTGCACATGTAGGCCTGGAGTAAACCTGTGTGTGTGTGTGTGTGTGTGTGTGTGTGTGTGTGTGTGTGTGTGTGACTCATGCTCCTTAATCTAAGTTCTGCCAGGTGAATTTCAGCCACCAAGAGCCACTGGTGACGACTGGCGTCTGTTCTCTTTACAGCAGCCCACTCACCCTGTCTACAACATTGGACCCGACAAGGTGATCCAGGCCACCACATACTTTCTGCAGAAGCCAGTCCCAGGCTTTGAGGAATGTGAAGATGAGGTAACCTCAGATCCTGCCACCGACTAGAGGACCCTATGGCTCCCCCAGCTCCCCCGTCAGACAAGGTTTCTCCATTTGGGTACAGAGCACACTCTGTGCTTCCGTGAGCCTTGGCCGCTGTGGAGTTGTGGTTCCTTTGTCCTTTCCTGTCAAACAAAACAAAGCCATCAGCTCTGGGTTCAGAATACACAGTGGTGTGATTTTTTAAAATTATTTTCATACCTGTCAAATCAAAACTGTGAGCCTGTGCAGTGGGGTTGGAGGAGAGCAATGCATGCTGGGAAGCAGCAGCCTCTCCTGGCAGCCAGCAGCCTGGCCCACCGTGCTGAAATGGAGGGTATCTCCGCATCCCAGCCTGCTGTGACTCCCACCTGCACACTACCATTCAGTCACCTCTCGGGTAGAAACGTCAGCTCCGTGCTGGCCAGGGTGGGGCTCTGGGTCCTGCCTACGTGAGCTCCCTGGAAAAGATCACCGGGCTGGAGCAGCGCCTGCTTCTGCTTGTGCCCTTCACCCAGTCACCTGCAAAGGACAGCGGCTGGGAATGGAGGCTTAGGTTGAGTCCCTCCCCTCAACCTGGGAGAACTGAGCCACACATCTCTCCAAGGCCATGTTTGGTGTAAGCAAGACTTGTTTTGTCCTAGATATGACTAGAGCCAGGTAACCAATTCTGATTGGAAAATCAACCTCTAGGTCAACTCTGTGCCAGAGGAAGCAGCTTCCCCCAGAGCCCAGGCCCTGCCTCTCCCTATCATGTACCAGGAGAGGTCCTCCTCCTCCAGGAAGTACTGCAGCCCAGGCTCCTTCCGTTTCCGCCCCCTACCCCCAAGACAGTGTTGTTTTGCTCATCCAGAGTATTAACACTACTAAGGCTTCACCTTAACTGAAGACTCAGGATTTATTCCTGCCCTGCGCACTGCAGGCTCACTGAAACAGAATCAAGCGCTAGGTACACTGGCTGATGTGGGGACAGTGGCCTTGGGCGGTAGGGCAGGCACTGCCAGTGTGCCGACTCCGGGAGCTGCCTCTGCACTGGCCCTCTCGGTCGGCAGGGTGCTGAGTTTGGTCATCTGTCATGGCTTCAGTCACAGCGAGCTCATGTGACTGTCCAGCCTTCGTGTGGACAGGCGGACAGGAGCCTGAGACGCAGCGTGAGGCTCTTCCCCAGATCTCTGGCCATGTGCTGCCTCTAATTCGCTATTGCTTTGGTGTCCTGGGCTATGTATTACCTCCTGGAAATAATAAAAGAGTAACATTTTCTATGTTTTTTTCCTTAAGAAATTGTTTTTGTCTGTGTATGTGTGAATCGATTTGTGTGTAAATGTGTCTATGGAGACCAGAGGAAAGTGTCAAATCCCCTGGATCTGGAGTTAGAGGTGGTTTTTAGTGGGTTCAGTGTGGGTGCTGAGAACCAAATCAGATCCTCTGGAAGAACAGCAAGTCCTCTAGCCCTTTGTTGTAGCTCTTCTATCTGTCCCAGGAAAACTCCTTCAGATGCCCACTTGCTCTGGGGATTTCCTGTCTCCTGCATGAGAGGGAAGCAGAGCTTCATCCCCCCTTGCACACCTTCTCCACACACTGATGTCTGTTTCCAACCTGCCCCTGGAAGAGACTACACTCTGGCATTGCATAGGGCTGGTGGGTGAACATCCGGCCATAGTTTGGGGCTGGCATTGATAGCGTTGAAATCCTGTGGTTACTAGAAGGGACTCTCACAAGGAAGGCCAAGAAGGCAACATTCTATGGCTTGCTCCTTGGGGAAGGAGGAGACCTCAGAGGAAACTCCATCCATGCAAATAGCCCAGAGTCGCATTCTGAATGCAGACAGCCCCTGGCAAAGTTTATTCTGCTAATAAAGGTTTGGATTGCAGTCCAGCGTGTCCAAGTGTATCTGTTCACCTCTGACAGCAGGAAAGGCTCGCACCAGCAGCCTATATCAAAGACAACTGCAGTCATAATTGGGATCAAGAAACCACTTGGGACTGAGATGTCTTCATACCCAGGAGCAGGGCCCAGAAGCGGGGTGGAGTTGGGCGAGGGAGAGAGGAAAGGCTGCATCCTGATGCTGCTGTCTCCAGGTTTGTATTAACTCTGATTCCTCTTCTGGAGTGCTTCCCAGTTCAGCCTTTGGGTGGGCCTAGAGAGAGGGCTCAGCTTTTATTTGATCCACATTTTATCTATCCTGTGGAGCCTGAGTACAAGACACTACCTATATAGCATTCAACCCCAGGAAATATGTCCCTATGAACAAATACCAAACTACCACAGATAGGTGTCCACATGAGTCCCACCTGCCCACTTGGGGATCCTGCCAGCCCTTCCTGGCACCAGAAGGCAGGATTCCTAGATCAGCCAGAGTGAACACTCCTGAGGTGGCAGTTCTGGTGAGTGCTTTCTGGAACTGCCTTCCCATTGGAGCCTTGTTTCTGAGTAACAGGTGAGAATCTAACCATAGCTCTGTGGACATAGCCAAGTTCAAGGTAAGAGAGGAACTGCCAGCCTTTACCACTGCTGTATCGTGAGACTCCTCACCTGATGGACCTTCATCCAGTCTCAGGCTTGTGCTGGGGCCTCCCCATCTCCCTAACGTCTCCTCTGCTGAAGATGAATGTTTAATCCATGATTGAT
Source organism: Peromyscus eremicus (assembly GCF_949786415.1). Lineage (NCBI taxonomy): Eukaryota > Metazoa > Chordata > Mammalia > Rodentia > Cricetidae > Peromyscus > Peromyscus eremicus. The sequence continues at coordinate 74,927,824 of NC_081430.1, forward strand.
CTTGTTCATCCCAGATTCCCAAGAAGACAGTTTGGGCCCAGCTACTGTAGTCTCCAGTTGGGACTGAGCTTCTTCCTCTTTGCGTAGGCCAGGAGCTGCAGAGTCACCCCCAGCTCCCACAGCTGCTGTTGGGAAGAAGTGCAGATGTCCAGAACCAGAGAACTAGCCTACGCCATGGAACCCTCAAAGGTCTTCCCTTTAGATCTTGCCTTTGGTCCTAGCTGTCCTTGGCTCGTAGCTGCATGTGTCTCCTGGGTCTGAATGCAGACCCCCAGAACCTACTGTGCATTCCTTTAAAGCACAAAACAGCAGTCTATCTTCCTGCTCAGTGTACCAACAGCATGAAGTCTGACCAGCCCACCATGCCATGGGGCTGTTCTGACTGAACACCTGGGAAAGGGCCCCCCAGGCCAGGACTCTGGAGGAGGAAGAAGATAGGACGGCTCTCAGAACTGAGTTAACTAGAGCTTCCTCGGGAAGAAAAAAAGGAGAGAAAAGGTTGGAGTGGGTTACTGTAGAGTTCTAGTGGGTGACGACAACATGCCAGTTGCTGAGAGTCTCTCCTGGTGACAATTTCCAGAACAGATTTGTCATGTAGGCCTTAGGGACACTAAGGACCAGAACACCCTCCTCGCCTGCGGACCACGTAGTAGTCCCCTTGTCAGGAAGACCATATAAAGATGCCTAAATACCAGTGCCAGGGAAGACCTGCCAAGGGCTAGACTCACTCAGATCTTGCTGTTGCTTCCTGGTGTTTTATCTCATGAGAGAGAAAATTTAAACAACATGGAGAGGGGGCTGCGTGACGGTTCGTGAGGTAAAGCGTGCCACCAGGCCCGACTCCCTGAGTTCAATCCCTGGGATCGAACATGGCAAAGGGAGAGAAGTGACTCCTACAATTTGTCCTTTGACCTCAACATGTGTGCTGTGACATTCATGTACATGTGTGTGCGCACACACACACACACCTGCATGCATGCTTACACACACACATGAATAATAATAATTTAAAAAAGAAAACTTTGGGGCTTAAGAGATGGCTCAGTGGTTAAGAGGGTTTGTTGCTCTTCCAGAGGACCTGGGTTCAGTTCTCAGAACCCACGTGGTGGCTCACAACTGCATGTTAACTCCAGTTCCAGGGATCCAACACTCTCTTCTGGTTTCTCTGCACACTAGGCATACATGTGGCTTACACATACTGGAAAGAAAACATACACAAAGAAAATCTTTCAAAAAGGAAACCTGGAGTGATGGTTGGCTGCATGCCCATTACACTATTGCACTAATATTAACTGTATATACTGTACTTCTGGCAGGAGCTCAGTAGCCGGGGATTAGAGTGGAGGTGTCTGGGGCCAGAAACAACAGCTTAGTGGTAGACTACTTGGCTAGTTTGCTCCAAGCCTTGGGTTTTGTACCAGCATCACAAACGAAGAAGGCGACAGCATCAGGTGTTCGGCGGTCCTGAGTGCAATGCGGCTGTAGATCCAGGATCCACAGGCTTGAAGTGCTGGGTGTCTGGTCAACAATGCTGACATTCCATCATGCAGATTAAAGAGCCCAGGTTTCACTTGAACCACCTCTTATGGGATTGTTCTAGGAAATGCGGAGCTCACCATAGCTTTCACTTCTGACTCCAGAGGAACGGATCAACGCTCCAAATGGGCAATGGATGTGTTTATATCTGCACGCTGTCTAGACTCTCATGGTGGCCTAAATCTGCATGCTGTCTAGACTCTCACTGATACAAGTCCTGCACGGAGCACATCTTAGTGAAGGCACAGACCCTCCTTCTGGGGTGGGTTTGACTCAGGAGCGTTTGCTTTACTGAAGCTGATTTGAGGGCTATGACAGTGTTACTTCCATCTGGGGAGAGAGGGATGCTTCATGGGCAACGGCTGTGTCTTCATAACGTGTTCTCTTGCAACTGTTCAACTCTCCTCCACCACAAAACCACAGGAGTGTGGCTGTGTCCCAAGCCAAGCTGTGTTTATGAAGACAGGTGGTGGCCCAGATTTGGCCCATGGGCTGCAGTTTGCCCTGGTATAGATGCCAACTCATTTGTATTCATTTAGTGTTCTGCCATATCTTCATGGCTAGGATGCTTACCGTGTACTGTGTCAATCAAACAAATGCAGCTGGTTGGTAAAACTCAGGCTGAGCATTGCAGTCACTCACATGCAGTGCTCAGTGGTGTTCACTGCCTCGGACGAGGGTGGAGAACACGCAACTCACCATAACGGTGAAACTGACGCCTGCATGTGCTGCTGCACCTGAAATTGCAAGATTCAGGAGCATAGGCAGAAGGAGCCCAAGTTCAAGGCTAGCCTGGGCTATATAGTGACCTGATCACCTGAGTTCACTCCCTGGACCCCACCTTGCAAAAGGAAAGAACTGACTCCTATAAGTTGTCCTTTGATCTCAACATGTGCGTATCAACACTGTGGTATGCATGTGCACATACGTGTGGGCGCACACACATAAATATTAATCTAAAAAAGAGGGCGTTGGAGCTGAGGAGAAGGCTCCGTGCCTTACACCCTCTTGGTGTCAAGGTTAGCAGAGAGGTACTAGTGCTAGCCCAGCCTTTCTCCCCAGTGGGGCCTATATCTGGGTCACAGGCTTCTCTCTCCAGGGGGCAATGAGACTCCATCAGAAGCACACAATCTTAAGAATGGGAAGGAAAATCCAGATGTGGTGTTGCAAGCCTGGAATCCCAGCACTGGAGAGGTGGAGGTAGGAGGATCAGAAATCCATGGACAGCTGGTGAGGCAGCACATGCATTTAATCCTAGCATTTGGCACACAGAGGCAGGCAGATCTCTGTGAGTTCAAGGCCAGCCAGGGATACATAATACATAGTGATATCCTGTCTCAAAACAACAACAAGAAGAGAGAGACAGAGACAGGGAGAGAAAAGAGTAAAATCCATGGTCACCCTCAGCTACACAGTGAGTTAGAGGTCACCCTGGGCTATGTGAGACCTGTCTCAAAAAAATAAGAAAAACAAACCCTTAAAAAAACTATTGGAGCCGGGCAGTGGTGGCAAACGCCTTTAATCCCAGCACTCAGGAGGCAGAGGCAGGCGGATCTCTGTGAGTTCGAGGCTAGCCTGGTCTACAAAGCGAGTTCCAGGAAAGGCGCAAAGCTACACAGAGAAACCGTCTCAAAAAAACAAGAAAAAAAGAAAAACAAACAAACAAACAAACAAAAACTATTGGAAGCCCTGCTTCAAACAAATACAACCACTGGGGAAGGAATGTGTAAGTTATTTTTCTATTGCAGTGATAAATCATGACCACAGGTAACTTCTGGAGGAGTAAGAGTCCCTCGTGGCAGTAAATGTCAGACATCATGGCAGGAACAGGAAGCTGAGAGATCTCATCTGTAACCCCCCCCCCCACACACACACACACACACAAAGCAGAGAGGACCTGGACAGAGGCGAGAGGATGAACTCTCAGAACCCGCCTCCAGTGATCACTTCCTCCAGGAAGGCCACCCATCCTGAGCCTCCGGGGGCAGGACCTCGAACATAGGACCAGGTGTTTATACCTGAGCCTGTGGGGGACATTCTCATTTAAACCATAAGCTCCAAACAAAAGCTGGGGTTGTAGTCAACAGGGGATGTGGGCCCTTAGGAGGCCAGTTACTACTGCTGGCCACCACAGTGGAGAAGGATGTGACAGGGACCTGGAGTGGACAGTTGCCATCCACTCTACCCCAAGCTGGCCATCTTGACCTGTCTTTGCTTCAACTACTTGCTCAGGGTATTATGAAAGCAACATGTGTTGAACAGGTTCCATACTGTACTTGGCAGGCTAGGTGCAGTCAGTGCCCTTTTCTAACTTTGTGACAGTCTCACTGTGTAACCCAGGCTGGCCCAGAATTCAAGATCCTTCTGCTTCAGCCTTCTAAGTGGTGGGATGACAGGTGTGTACCACCATACCTAGCTCATAGGTGCAGTCTTGACTATATTTTCAACTTACAATGAGCTCATCAAAAATCCAGGTATATCTGTACTTACAAGTAAGGGCATCCCCAATGGATATGAAACTATCCCAGATCACTCCTGAGGCCACAAAGGTCCCCAGCCACTGCCTGAGAAACAACACCCTACCTCCCCTGCCCAGTGGTAACCCGTGACTGTCTTCCTTCCTGCCCTGATCCTTGGTTCGGCCTCAGCCAATGGGTGAGGCAGGTGTATGACCTGTGTTTTATAACTGGAGAAACAGGTCAGAGAGCTGAGTGACTCACGGGGACCTCTCTGCTGTTGGGTGGTGGAGTTCACCTGAGCCCAGATCTGCTGCCTCCAAACTGCCCCAAGACCATGCTCTCTTGCCAGCCCAGGCTTCTAGATGAAGAGGTGCAAGGGTAACCTAAGGGTAGGGGTAAAACTGTCTAGTGTCTTCCAGGGCTGTCTAGGTGACCAGGGTCCTAAACTCCTGGCCCCATCTTTCACCAGGACGAGAGGGTGACAGCAGAGAGGGGACAGGCCCACTCCATCCTTCTTTTCTTTGGACATGGTGTCTCATGCAGTCCAGGCCTTGAACTCACTCCATAGCTGAGGATGGCCTTGAACTCCTGGTCCTCATGCCTCTACCTCCCAAGTGTTGGGGTTACAGGGAGCATCAGCACACCTGTTTTATGCAGTGTTGGGGATTGAAGCCAAGGCTTCACGAATGCCAGGCAAACACTGTAGCAATTGGGCTAAGTGCCCATCCCTCCTAAGGTCCTCATGCTGTGTACAATCCATGGTACAGAGTGACATCCTCTGAATTAAGTGTGTGCCACCCTGCTGTGACATGTTACTCACAGCAAGGCTGTGATGTAAGTCTCTGGAGCTGACCGCAGTCCTGGGGGCAGTCAGCCTCCTGTAACCAGTCCCGGCATGTCTAACCGGTTCTCGGACATCGTCCTTGTCTCCCACAAGGACAGACAGCTTTGCCTGAGCTCTTCGCCAGCTGGTCCAGGAGTTGGGAGCCGGCAGCCAAGGTTCCTTCCTCCTGCCACTCTGGCATAGCCCAGAACAAGATCAGGCAGGAACAGAGTCCAGTTTAATGGGAACTTTTTCATTGCCCTCAGCAACCCCTAAGCACACACAGCTTTTAAAAATCAACCATAAGAATAATCGCGTTAAGCCAGCACTCAGGAAGGTCAGGATTCAATGCCAGCTTGGGCTACGTGGTGAATTCCAGGCCAGCCTGGGCTATAGCGAAACCCTTCCTTCAAACAGAAAACAACAACAACCATAATAATAAGGCTTTGACTTGGAGTGTGGATCAATGGTAGAAAGCTTGCCTAGCATGTATGAGGCCCTGAGTTCAAGCCCCAGCACAGGTAAGAATGTGGATGTGGTGATACAGGCCTGTTGAGGCAAGAGGAGCAGGTTTTTTTTTTTTTTTCCTTTCTCACAAGGTTTCTCTGTGTAGCTTTTGGAGCCTGTCCTGGAACTCGCTCTGTAGACCAGGCTGGCATTGAACTCACAGAGATCCACCTGCCTCTGCCTCCCGAGTGATGGGATTAAAGGTGTGTGCCACCATGCCCAGCCGAGGATCAGGATTTTTAGGGCAGCCCCAGCTACATAACTAGTTTGAGGCTGCTACATGAGACTCTATCTCAGAAAGAAAGAACGAAGAAAAAAAAAAAAAAAAAAGAGGCCTGAGAGATGATTCAGTGGTTAAGAGAACTGGCTGATTCCCAGCACCCACATGACTGATCACAACCATCTGTAACCCCAGTTCCTGGGGGTCTGATGACTTGTCTGATCTCCCTGGACTGCATGTACACAGGGCACATACAGACTTAAGTGAACAACATGCAAATTCTCTCTCTCTATATATGTGTGTGTGTGTGTGTGTGTGTGTGTGTGTGTAAAACAAAAAGCTGTAGTTTTAGATTGACAGAAAAATCACCAAGCACAAAATCCTATACACCCACCTGCCGGTTCCCCCCAGTTGTAAACTTTTACAGTAAGGGGCCAGAGAGAGAGTTCAGCAGTGACGAGCACTGGCTGCTGCTTTCCCAGAGGACCAGGGTTCAGTTCCTAACACCCACATGGTGGCTCACAACTGTCTGTAACTCCAGTTCCAGAGGATCCGATGCCCTTTCTGGACTCCACAGGCACTGCATACACATGGTGCACATACATACATGTGGGCTAAACACCCATACACATCAAAAGATAAGTAAAACCTCAAAAAATCTTTTATGGGCTATTTGTTACAAGGAATAACTCAGAATGGATACATTAGCTAAAGGCCACATTTCATTCAAATCCCTGTAGTTTTTGTCTAATGCCATTTTAAAATGGCCTTTATTGATTGTGTGTGATGTGTGTGGGTGTACATGACTAGTGTCAAAGTCAGAGGCCAATGTAGTTCTCTCTTTCCACCATGTGGCTTCTGGGGATAAAGCTCAGGTCATCAGAACTGGCCCAAGAGTCTGCCTGCTGAGCCGTTTTGCTGGCCACTGTAGATACCATGCAGGAAAGTGTCCCTGGCTGCTCTTGGCTGTGACAGCTTCTCAAACTTCCTTGTCTGTGATGACCTTGGTTGTTTTAGGGGTTCAGGTCACCCTGGTTATCTGCTAGACTGTCCTCCACTGGGTTTGATGTGACGTTTCTGTTTACTCGGGGGCTAGCTTTGGGGGAGGACAATCAGAGGTAAGTCATGACGATGTCCTTGATCACTAGCTAAGCCAGTGTGGTCAGGTACCTCCAAAACTAGTCCTCCCTCAGTCCCCCCGTCCCTCCCTCCCTTCCCATGTGTCCTAGAAAGGAGTCACTATGGTTAGCCTACATTTAAGGAGTGGGGACATCCGGCTTCGAAATTTGAGGGTGGAGTAAATAGATTAGTTGAAATTCCCCACGTGAGATCTGTTTACTACTTATTCGTTCCTTTATTCAGCCCTTTGTATCAGTGGTTCCCCGGCCATGAATTCAAGGGAGAATCAGAAATACTAGAAACACTGATGTCTATACTGAACATGTGCAGACACTCCCTTCACCATTTACTCCTGAAACAGTACAGCTAGCAACATGGCATTTACATTCTATTAGGTATTGCAAATAATCTACAGCAGTGGTCCTCAGCCTTCCTGATGCTGCGACCCTTTAATACAGTTCCTCATGGTGTGGGGACCCCCGACCACAGAATTATGTCATTGCTACATCATAACTAATTTTACTACTGTTTTAAACTGTAGTGTAAATATCTGATATGTAGGCTTATCCGATATGCGATCTCAAAGGGGTAGTGACCTACAGGCTGAGAACTACTGATCTAGAGGTTTGAGGGGGCGCGTATTGGGGATCAGACTGAGGGCCTCATATGCTAGACAAGCACTCTATGACTGGGCTTCATTCTCAGCCTCAAGAGAAAAAGTACATGGGAGGACTTATGGAGGTTATGTGCAAATACTCCGCCACCCAACTAAAAGACCTGAGCATCCATAGCCTTGAGTACCTGTGAGGGGTTCAGAGCCAACCTCCAGTCCTGAGGGACGACTGTGTCTATCAGCACCAACTCCAGCACAGGCTATGCTACAGAACAGATTCACTTCACTTTGGGTTATGTTCTAATACCACAGTCTATTTTGCTGCTCAAATTGTTCCTACTTTGGCCACTGGAATTCTTTAATTGGCCGTTTCTTTCACATATCAATTTTTTTTTTTTACACTCAATAGCAACATTATTGTTGTGGGATAATCTTTTTGTATACTGTGAAGATGTGTCCCTGCCAAGGCACCTTCTGATTCATTTAATAAAGAGCTGAATGCCCAATAGCTAGGCAGTAAGAGGTTGGGTGGGACTTCCATGAAGAGATTGGAAATCTGGGAAGGAGAGAGGTGGAATTCACCTATGAGACGCAGAGTTCTGTACAGTATGGAGGAGAGGTAACGAGCCACATGGCAGAACATAGATGAATATAAATGGGTTAATTTAAGTTTTAAGAGCTAGTTGGGAACAAGATTAAGCTAAGGCCAAGCTTTCATAACTAATAAGTCTGTATGTCATTGAGAGCTGGTGGTCCAAAGAAAGTCCGACTACACATTATACCATCTTTTTCTTTCAAAAAGCATTGCTGTACTAGTTGACACTGGGTGATGGGTATGTTTGGGTTCGGTATACAATTCTGTCTACCATTCTCTCAACCTTTGCTCACATTATCTTCTGTCCATAATAGGTACTCTGTATTGTTGCTTATCTTGGGTGTGATTCTTCCTTGCTACCTCTGTACCTGTGATGTCCTGGTCTGATGGGACAAAGGGTATGCTGGAGCCTGCAGCTATCCGTCAAAGCAGGGCTCAGAGTCACGGCTCCTTGCAAGAAGGCTGCAGGGCACGCTCCCAGAGCATGATGACCAGTGCCTATCATGAATGAATGGTGAGCCGTATCCTTGTGAGAGCAATGCTGTGTGGTATGCGTGCTTTTCACTAGGCAACACCCCTGTAGTCCTTTTCTCTCCCCAAAGCTGTTCCTGCCATGTGCCTGGATCCCAAAGGAGCCCATCAGTGTAGAATGGGAATGGTGAACCAGCATGTATACGGTGGGAGGATTCACCAATGCAGCCAGTCTGAGGCAGCTGCAGATGACCCATGGAGCCAGAGGCTGGACTATGAAGGGAGGAAGGAGAGCCAAGCGTTTGAGAAGGGCTGAGTGGGTGGGTCCTTCTCTGACCCATACCATCCCTTCCCACCACCGGGGCCCAGGGACTCACTTCAACTTCTCTGGCATTTAGAAACTGGGCATGCATGCTTGTGGCACATGTACAAATCTTATCTCTACCCATGTAAACTTTCCCCAAGGCTTTATAACCTGCCTAAATCTCCCCAGTGAGTGGTGCAAGACAGCTCCAGGACTGTATGCTACTCGAATACCTGTGAGTCAAAATCATGTGGGGCTATCCCATCAAAAACAAGAGAGGACTGCACATCCAGGCTTGTCCCCCTATGCATTCTCGGTGACTTTGTAGAGGACCATGACAGACCAGGCACTTGGCTGAGGTAAAGCAGCAAGGACTGACTAGCCTGAGACCTCTTGGGAGCTTCCAGGCTGAAAGGCCTGCTCACATCTGCTCTCTGCATACAGGGAGGGGGTGGCCCGGACTTCTTTCCTGGACAGGAAATGAGGTCAAGTTGTTGGACCCAGAGTCCTTCTTCCCTGGTCTCTCAGTGGCCCTGTGGTAGGTGTTTGCTGTGGACGTGACATTCCTTTCTTAGGCTGTGGCCTTTTAGCCTTAGATCTGCCCCTACCATCTCGGAGTTATAAGGACACTAGGAGAGAGGGGAACAATGACTGTCGAGAGCCACACCGCCAGCTGGACTCCCTGAGCTGGGATGAGTGACCAGATGGCTGACGGCAGCCCTGTGAGCATTTGGTTCCTTCTTGAGCCATATTCTGCAAGGCTCATGCCGTTGCTAGGTCCTGCAGGAACCAGTTTGTGGGGAGAAGTGTACTTCTCTCCACTGGCCAGCACCATTGGGTTTGTTTTCTTTGGCAGAAAGCTTAATCCTTGGTCACTTTCAGAACTGGAATGGAAAATTCTGGTACAGCGTTCTTAATATTGGATCCTCGGTTCCTTCTTTGTTTGTTTTCCTCCAGCCTTTAGTTTGCAGAGACTGCTGGGTAATTCTGTCCCGAGAAGACTGTAGGTATACACGGCCCCACCCTGCAATGAACAGCAGGGGCAAACGACCCCGACTGGGGCCTGGCACTCACAGCAAGCCTGGACAGCTGAACGGACAGGCACAGAGGGGGGACCTGAGCTGCTGTGGATCCAGGACCACCTGTTCCACACCCCTTTAAACACGCCCACTGTTCTGAGTTTCTGCAGCCGTGGGAGTGTCCGTGGGTCTGGCCAGCAGGTGTGTCTCCCTCACCTCACCCCACTGTGAGGAATCCCCATTATAAAAATGAACATTTTTTTTTCCTGTAAGAGGGAGGCCTGAGCCATTCTTCCTAATTAAAATGTGAAGATCAAAGAGCACACCCTCTCCTTGAAGCTCACTCAGAGGAAGCCTGAACCCCTGTGGGTGTCACTGCAGAGAACCCCTCTAATGCACCATGGGGGCACCATGGCTGTTCTAAGTTGCTTCTCAGAGGTTTGGAGGAAACCTTGTCTGGCTCATACTGGCTGAAGTCAACAAATCCACCTACTCTAAAAATTGTGAACAGGCAGTCAGGGGGTCCACAACTCACCCCAGGTCATTCATACTAATACATCATTTTCTCCACATCTTATGAAGCAGCAAGAACTTTGCTCATGCACGGACCACCAATAACTTCATCTTTCCTCACCTCAGACACATCTTTCCATCCCATAAATACTCCTAAGCTCTATCTCTGGGGAGACAAACACAAGTCCGGGAGCTCCCCAGTGGGTTAGGCTCCCTGGCTTCTGTACAGTCACTGCTTCAGGAACCAGCTTACTGGGTGGCAGGTGAAGTCCAGTGTGGGTACCCCAGGAAACAGCGCTCAGGTGAGAAGGCTGGAAACGCCTTGCCCACACCCTGACAAGCCCCATGCAGAAGCACTGGGCTGCCTCACAAGCTTCTCTGAAGAAACCCAAGCTGCAGCCAGAGGGCGGGCCAGGTGACGGGCAGGATGGTAATGACTAGGGGCTCTGTCTGAGCCAGCAGGGATGCACTATTTCTGAAGTCCGTCTCAACGGTCTTCCTCGAGTTCCTTCAGAAAGCAGACAAGGCACACCTGCCCTTTGGTGCTCACTGTGTATCATGCTCCCTTTGCTGAAGTATCTTTATACACAAACTTTCATGGCATCGGTACAGGGTGGAGCTCATTCACTCCGCATTTCACCACCACCCAGGCAGGAACAGCTCCAGAGCCACGTGGCTGCTGAACTAAGACCTGTCAGTGATTTATTATCCAAGTGCGAGGTACACTTCAAGGACATCTTACATGTACCCGGAAGTCTCACAGTGAGTCTTGGTTATTGTCCTTGTGTTACGGCTCTGGGTCTGGGGCAGCAACTGGAGGTAGAGACGGCAGCAAGCAGCCTATGGGGGTGGCGCACGCCTTTAATCCCAGAACTTGGGAGGCAGAGACAGGTGGATCTCTCTGAGTTCAACACCAGCCTGGACCACAGGGTGAGTTTCAGGACACCCAGGGCTACACAGAGAAACCCTGTCTCAAGAAAAAAAAAAAAAAAGACTGCAGCAAGCAAGGGAATTCAGATATGTGGGCCCAAGCCTCTGGTTTGTGAATAAAAATTCCTGGAAAGAAGTGGTGTCTGCAGGGCTGGAGAGATGGCTCAGAGGTTAAGAGCACTGGCTGCTCTTTCAGGGCACCCGGGTTCAATTCCCAGGACCCACATGGCAGCTCACAACTGTCCACAACTCCAGACAGAGATACATCCAATCACTTATGAATCCAATCACAGTATGAAGGAGCAGACTCCTCGTTCCATCAACCAGATTGTCTCCAGGGCCTTCGGCCCTCTTCCCCACCATGCTATCACCCGGCTTGCCTGATGGACCCACATGTATTTTATGTGTCTTAATTTATGGCTTTATGTTCTGTTCTGGTCCTACAAAAGAATTTCATGAAACTTTCCACATTGGAACATGGAATTTGGAGTGATCTAAATCAGTGTTCCCCGGCCACAGCCACTTAGATCTGGCTCCAGAATAAACTCTTTATCCCTTTGAGATGGGAGTGTTTTTGCATCAACAGGCCTCAGCTACACCAGCCCTGGCTTGGCAGCTCTTCAGGTCAGTGTCCCTAGGTCAGCACTGGTCAGCACCAGCAGCCGTGACACTTAGCTGCAAGGGGATGGTGAGGAGGGAGGGATCCATCACGCTGGTGCAACGCAGTCGAGCCAGACTTATCGAAACTGCTCAGAATGTGGTAGTGAGAAAACGATCATGTTTTCTTCAGACAGGGCCTCACTGTCCAACAGAGGCTGGCCTCGACCTCCACATCTTTCTGGCTCCATCTCCCAAGTGTTGGGATTATAGGCATGTACCGCCATGCCCAGGAACCTGTTGTTTTATCCCAAGGGACTAAGTAGGAAGTATTTTCGTGTATGCTCTCCAGCCCTGAGCCAGAGTGCTATAGGTTAGAGAGGCTGGAGTCCTGGAATCCCGTAACAAGCACTGTTGGGAACAGCCCTACCTACTTGGGACTTCAGTCAATTTTCCTGGGTCTCCAACCGTGTGCAGAGCAGATAGCATTCTAGTTTGCAGAGATGACTAATGCCTCAGTAGAAACCTCTTCGGTGCTGAGAAGTCTACTGGTCTGGACCCACCCAGGGTCCCCTTGCTCTTGGGTCACTGAGGCTTGTTGGGACAGAGCAGGCGTGAGAGACATTTGGGAAACACAGACGTTAACCCTCACTCAGACAGCTGTGCTTGGATGCACTAGCATATCCCATCTTGTACCTAACACTGGTCACAATACCTCTTATAAAGCTACTGCCATTATGAGCCTCATTCTAGAGATAAGGATGCTGAAGCCCAGAGAAGCTACTTCATGGAAGACATGATATTAAACCCAGGCAGTCTGACTCCAGCACCTAGGCATTAAAAATCCTGCCATTTTCACAAACACAATTCTGCTTGCTTTAAACCCAGTTCACGTCTCTCTCTCTCTCTCTCTCTCTCTCTCCTCCCACCCACTCAGCTCTGTTTCCCAACCCTGTCCCAGCTGACAGCTGTTGGGTGTGGTGGCACAAATCCCAGCAGGTAGAAGACTGAGGCAGGGGGAAAGCTCAATTCAATCGGGGCTACCCAGTAAGTCGAGGCTAGCCTATCCTGCACAGTGAGGGCATGTTATCAAGAGAACAAGGTGACAGGTGTGAGCCTGTCTGGCTTCACATTCTGCAAGAAGACTGGCGTGTCGAGAAAGTACCAGCATGAGGAACCGGCCATTTTTAAACACCCTGTGCTTGGGGCAATTGCCAAAGCAGCCATAGCAAACTGACCACTGCAAGGAGGAAGCTGTAACTTTCAACAGGTCCCTAAGGGAAGTGACCTGCTGCAGTGACCCAGCAAACAGAGAGCCGGCAGTAACCTGGGCTCTGTGGGGAAGACCCACACAGCGACAAACGCAAGGGCGTCGATCCACAGGCCTCTGAGCAGGCCAGTCAGATTTAAGCACCCCCAGGGCGCATTACAGTTCCCAGACACACATGCCCCAAGAGAGTTAGCTGTGATTTCTGTCCGTTCCCCTCAGCAGGGCACTCTCCAGCCTCAGGTCTCTTTCCCTCGCCTTGCCTCCTATCCAGCCAGTGCTGCCCACAGCACCATCCTTCCTCAGCCACCTGCCAGTGCCCACTCAGCCTGTCAGGTAGTCTAGATTTTCTTAGAGAACCCAGCCAGCCACTGCACCCCTTTACATGGTTCACGAACTCCAGGGAAGCCTAAACTTCACCGTCGTCCCATACCATCCTGGAGCCATGGCCCAGTTGCCAAGCTATTCCACTGGCCAACCAGCTTGGCTGCCTCTTTGGGTTTGTCCCCTGCCTGCGGCATGCCCAACTTTCTACACCTGCCATCTCACCAACCTGGCTGCACTGGCAGAGCATCCCTCACATCCATCCGGACCAAACCAAGTATTCGGTGCACTGACAGCCGTGACAGAGGTGGCGGGAGGCCCCGCAGCACTTGTGAAAGCACCAGGCCACTTATGCCCAGGCCTCCTCTCCCCTCTCCCTCTGCCGAGGAGAGGAAGGCCTTCAGTGACCCTGCATCCCCGGCGGCTTTGTTCTCCGTGTACCACAGCCTTTGAGGTTTGCCGCTGCTCCCTCTACAAAGATGACCTATCCACCAACGTCCATTAATAACCAGACACCTCGGACTGACAGCCAGCCGAGGGAATGAAACCCCAGCACTCTCTGCATTCTAAAGCAGAGAACTTACCTCACTTCGCTTCTTCCCTTGGTCTATGACAGCAGTACTTCGGGTCAGCCAGACTGGAAAACCAAACAGGAGATGCTTTCTGGCCGGAATTCTTTTCTTTCAAAGGTCAAAGCAGTTGGTTCCGGTTGGCGTTGGGTCCGCAGTGGTTAACTTGATGCTGCTGTGGTCTTTCTGACTTCCAGCCTGTGGCAGCTCTGCCGTTTCCTCTTGTTACTGGAACTCTCTAGAAACTGAAAAACCCTGGCCGATACCAGCCACCTCTTCCAGTGCTGTCAGCTCCTCCAAAGAGCGCTGCTTCTCAGGACCCGTGCCACACGACAGCCACTGCAAGCCTGAAAGCCACTTTCTGTCATTCTCTTAGCCACTCTCTCAGGCTGAGAGACAAGGGACAGACAGGTCTGGCTCCAGCTGCTCCTGGCTCTCTGCCTCTCTCTCAAGTTTCCAGAGGCCCAGTAGCTTACAGAACGCTCTTCCCTCAACTACCTTGGCCATTGCAGGGGCAAGAAGACACCACTACCAACAAGGATAAAATAAGTTTTTTATTTATATTCTTATAGTAAAGGGGAAGCCTTAACTTGCAAGACAATTCTTGGGCAGTATGTACAACATACTTTTTATTTCCATGGAATGGAGTCAAACACCGACTGAGACTACGGAGTATACACTAGCAATCAGCAAATGCCGGCAACAGAGTGGGCAAAGGACAGAGAAATGGAGCCCGAAGACAGGAAACCCTTCACTGGGATCTGCTGACCACAGCCAGAGCCAGGGCTGGATCACACAGTGGCGACAAGTTCCAGGACTGGAGGCAGGAGGGCAGGGAGGCTGTACTGGGCTGTGGGTTTAGTACCAGGTAAGTCGCTCTTGGTATTTACATACAAAATAGTTGGCTCTGTTTCTTAGAAATACACACAGGAGGAAATGAAGATTTGATCATTGCTTTATGAATCTGTCGCTTTACAATATCGACATCATCAGAAATAGGGGCATTTCATTCAGATTCAAATTTCAGTAGCAGGAAATAAATATCAAAACATCATCACTGGCCCTTAATACAAAACCTCTACCCCACCTAAGACTCCCTCCCTGTCCCACCCACAAATAACCACCCCACCACTCCCGGGAGGGAGGCCGGCTCACTGCTGCCATCTCCTATACATACCAGTGTCACGTGACCCTCTGTAAGGCTGGCTCTGAAGAGTGAAACATGCCAAGGACTCTGCAGATCTGTCCCCGCTTTCCTTTACACCAGACTCTCCAAGAATCTGGTCTCTCAACAGGAGTGACAGCTTTCCCAAAAAACAATCCTTACAGGAGAGGGGCTTAATTCTCATTCCTCCAATCTGGTCATCTTGTCAAAGTAGAGCAGTTCGAGATTCACAAAGTCCACCCAACAGAGGTCGGGGACTGGGAGGGAGGGCCTAGCGGGCCAGGCGTCCTCCAGGCACACACTCTGAGGGCTGGAGGAGCTGGGGGCGTGGGCAGGACACCATGTACTCAGAGGTCTGGCCGGCTGTCTGTCCTCCACAGAAAGAGCTGCCAAGTTAGGGTGTTTTGGTTTAAAATTTCTGGTGGGGACAGGAACCCCTGAAGGGAATACATTTAAAAATAGTGGACACAGGGATGGGATGAGAGCTGTTGTCCAAGAGCGTCTATGCAAAAACAAGAATTAATAAAGAGGAAAGGAAAATACAGAGTCTTTCGATGGTTTTGAGGGTTCTAACGATGAACTGAGAGGAGGAGGAGGAGGAGGAGGAGGAGGAGACGATGGAGACGACAGTTTTTATTGCTGGCCTGCCCCGCATGGCTTAGCTGGCCTCCATCCGGAGTTTCTTCCTGCTCTGGGGCTCTTCAGGCTCGGACTCTGAGCTGGAGTCTGAACCCCCATCGAAGGCAGAGATGGTGCCGCCCTTGGCGTTGGTGTAGAGGCTGCTGTCTGAGGAGGGGTAGCTGGTCTGCAGCTGGGCACTTGACCTTGCCTTCTCCAGTGCACGGACTAAAAGGCAACCAAGGGAGCATGTTACCACCTTCTGGAGATCCGGAGAAACCAAGTCTCAGACTCAGGGTCCAGCCTGTTCTTCCTAAGGGTTTGCTTGCTGGCCCCCAGGGCACTGGGTGGCTCAGAAATCATTCCCTTCTGGTAGCCGTTCCCCCTTTTCCTTTCCCAGCTGGGCTTGGGGGCCCAGCACACATGGCCAGCCACTCTGCCACACCACCCTGAAGAGAAGGCTTGTGATGAGACAGCGTCCTGCCATGGACCCAGCAGAGACCAGAGCAAGCGTTCCCTGTTGGATGGAGTAATGCAACGACAGAGGAGAAGCGAGCCTAGCAATGCCAGGCTCCATGAAGGTGTGACGGCCTGATGACAGCAGGCAAGGAGGACAAAATAGACTGGGTCAGAGAAAACTTTGGGCCTGGTTCTCATGAACAAAATCCACTTGGAATGACAAGCTGGACACTTGGAAGCAAGTCACCAATACACACAAAATACCTGGGCTTTTCAACAGACACCCCTACATGCAGGCTGCTTGGCCCATCATCCAACCCACTGCCGCCGCCCGCTGCCCATCCCTTGGTTCAGCTCAGCTTGAGCCTGGAGGATCAACCCTTCATGTTATTTATTTTATGTGAGATGTTCTAACCCAGGCGGTTACTTGCATTTCCTTTTACTTGCATCTTCCATGAGGGAGGAAGAGAAGTGAATTCCCCAGGAACAAAGAACTTGATCAGCTCTCGCTTTCCCCTGTGGTTGTAGGAAAAGGCGGGTGTGAGCATTGGAGAAGCAGGGGCCTGGCCCATAGGCTGCCCTGATTGGACTACTATTGACAATGGGGAGGGCTCACTGTCCCTGAACTCCTGGAGACTCTGGTACTTACATGGCACATTCTACTCCAGGGACCTCAAAGCTCTGTTCAGAAACCTGATACCAGGTGTGACCCTTACTGTAGGCAGAGCACCTGAGCCCCAAGGAAGGGAGAGATCAGGCCAGAAAAGATACAAGCCTTTGGATGTTCAACTCCCTAGCTCCTCCATCTCCTCACTGGAGGGTCTGGTCCTTCTCAGGATGGCTCTAACACTCAACTTCGAAGGCCCGTGGAGCAGGGCTGAGGATGCTTCTGAGGCATGGTCCTCTGGCTCTGCCCGAAGGCCCAGGTGTGAAAGCCCCAGCCTGGCCGGGCACAGCAGGGCCAGTCGCCCCATGAGCGTGGCTGCTCACCTTGTTGCTCCAGAAGAGCATTCTGCCGCTTGAGGTCATCAATGTCTTGCTGGTGCGTGTGGTTTTTCCTTCGCATATACTGGATATACTCTGTTGCTTTGTCTAGGATTTGGGCCCGGGATGCCTGTTGCAACATGAGAAAAAACATGGGACAAATAAAGACCAGGCCTGAGTAGTGGGAGAACCATGTCTTTCTCTGGCAACAGCATGAGAAGAAAAAAAAGACTGAAAACAGGAGGTTGGGCAAGATGGAAAAGGCTGAGGAAAGAGGAAGGGCTAGCTACGGCCTTTACTCAAGGTGTCACGTGATTCCCAAACTTACCTACACAGATCTCAGCTCTAGCAGGAAGCCTAGACTCAGAGAGCCCCACTGGCTTCTTTAAAAGCACCACCTAGACTGTGGCCGGCCTGGGCTTACAGTCTGTCCGACTAAACTTGTATCCCTCTGGACCTTTTTCTGATAGTTTTTGTTTAGGACAGGGTTTTAAGGTCAGGCAGGCTCCCAACTGTTGGGATTTCAGCCATGAGCCAAACTCTCAACCCTCTGCCTCTTTAAAGTCTTCAGCTTGCCCATGCCTGAGACAGGCCAGCCTTGAACTCACTACGTAGCTGAGTCTGCCACTCACGCCTTTCCCTTTTAAGTGCTGGGATAATTACTCCCAGTTTATGTGGTGCTAGGAATTAAACCCAGGGCTTTGTACATTCTAGACCTGGCTTGACTCCATCAGGAGTCAAAACACAAAGAAAACTCTAGGCCACATACACTCTGCTAGGGCCTGGCTACAGGCAGCCGGTTCAGAATGACAAGATCATAGCTGGCTCGGAATAAAGGTGGGTACATCTTTTTCCATCACGGTCTTAGACTTCACCAACCCTTAGACTCTTGGTAAGTAAGCTCAGCTGAACAAGGATCCTGCTGTATCACCATTTTTGTCTCCTGTCTAAAGAGACTCTCAGGAAAGCTGTAGGTACTTGATGTCAACACAGGAAGGACATGTAATTGGGCCATCCCAGGAAACAGCCACACCTCTACGATTATAGTAGGCAATCTGGGCCTGGCTCATCAGGGGAACAAGTAATAAAGAAGTCAATAAAATGGGTAACAGGTTACTGTTTACTGTGCCTCTAGAATCACAGTGTTTGGAAGATGCCCAGCATGTGAGATGGTGCAAAATCAAGCTGAAGGCCGGGCAGCACAGGAGCCTGAGTCTAGCATTCGCTCCAGAGGCTGAGTATTTAGGCGAGCTTTGCACAGGTCTGCATTACACCCCAGTGCTCCAAAACCACCCGAAAACAACAGGGAGGGGAAGCAAAGAACACACCAAGACTCAAGCTGGTAAACCTGAATTTACTCCTACTAAATCCTAATGAAAACTGACAGACTAACTTAGGGTAGGTGAGGTGAGCTGTGCAAGGCCTGAACTTTACCAGTCCTTGAAAACACTACAATTTCCAGGCTTTCCTCTCCTTCAAGGTGATCTGCTCAAGAGGAAATCATTCATATTCAATCAATCATTTTTATCTGCTAAGAGTTATGTGCAAGGCAGACACTGTAGGGAAACAAATGTATTAGTCATGGCTTCTGCCCATAAGCTTATTTACTGTCTAGTGGAGAAGATAAGTAGTACTATATGCAGACAAGCACAGGCAGTGATGACGAGTGTAACCTGACTAGCAGATTACAAATGTCATTGAAAAGGCAGCTTCTGGCTAGGGAGACAACCCACCATGTGCTAGACACTGGCCTTAGCCCTGCACAGGCCCCAACACCTCCACACGAAGTAGTGAGCTCTGCATTAAACCAAGGTAGAACTTTTGAGAAGAGGTCAGAGCAGCCCAAGGACACGTGGAGAGGTAAGCTAGGTGTGTTCCTTTAACTGAGTGTCAGCCTGTGTAGGAGGAAGGAGGTGATCCAGCAACAGATACTTCAGTGGGTCTCATTTCCTTAAAGAGCACACAGTTGGCAAAATGGGGAGGGACCACAAATTCTAAGGACTAATTGAAATACCTTGCCTCTTTGACAGAAATGTAACTGAAACTGCCTAGCAGGGAACGGCAGGTTGCAGGGTAGGGATTCAGGAGACAGAGTTGTCTTACCTATTTGTACCCACAGACATTCCTGTCCTAGACTAGAAATTCTCTAGCCTCTCTATCACTGACAAATCCTTATGCAAACTTACACCTCAGTCTCATTCACCCAGATCTGCCTTGAAACTGATCTTCCTGACTCAGTCTCCCAAGTACTGGGATCCTAAGTATGCCAATCTCTTTTGAAGTTGCCTATTTTAAAGCTGTTTTTCTAACAGCTCCCAGAAGGCTGCATTAGTTCTTAAGCACATGTGTGCATCTGGGACAAGGGGAGAAGGCAGAGTCTGAAAACGAGAGCACTCACCGATGGCTAGGGTCGACTGCTGCTGAGCAGCAAACCGCACAGGCCCGTGTGCTCCCAATTTCTCTTTCAGATACTCAGAACCAGAACCAGGAAAGCAGCATCAGGAGAAAAGTGAGTGGTAAACACAGCAAGCCAGAAGTGGGAACATGGTCCTCTAGGTGACAGCAGTTTTCACTACAGGGTAGCTTTCAGTGAAGACTAAATTATAAAGGCCCAAAACAGTGCTTTGGGAACAGGAGGGCCCTAAAGAAGACTGTACTGTTTTTGTTTGTTTTTAATTAAAAAAAGTTTTTGAGATAGGGTCTCACTACATAGCGCTGGCTGTCCTGGAACTCACTCTGTAGACCAGGCTGGCCTCAAACTCGAGATCTACCTGCTTCTGCCTCGAGTGCTGGGATTAAAGGCGTGCCCCAGCACACCCAACTGACTGGTCTATCTTAGATCTAAACCCAGTGTTCAAGGCATCCCTAATGCTAAATACAACACAACCCTTCCTCTAGCCCCTGTTAGCTAAAAGCAGGAGTGATCTGGGTCACATGAGTAGGGTACCCTTGGCCAATCAACAATTCCAGAAAAATGGTCCGGTTCACTTTATTTTGTCCTTTCCAGGATGCTCAAACAGTCTAAAATAAATAAATAAATAAACAAACAAACAAAACAAAAACAAAAAACCCACAAGACAGAATGCCACAAAATATGAAATTTACATCCACTCCAGGGGAGAAAAACAAAGGTTAAAGTCAGAAAATGCTAGATTCATCTGCAGTCTACACACCTCATCTTCTCACACCACACAAGACTACGTGAGCAGCCACAACTGTATGGCATGAGCAGGGCCCCTCCTGGCCTTTATGAGTTCATAGTACTCAGACAATAAACATGAAGGGCCTGGGATTTGTGGCCTGGACTATGGAATGGCTCTAGGCTTTCAGTTTCTGTTTTCTGAAAAGGTTCTCGGTCAGCTGAGTCAACTGACAATGTTCACAGGAGTCCTGTGACCACACACAGCACGCTAAGTCAACGTGCCCACAGATCAACCACTGCCTTAGTAAGCACCCAAATGGTTTTTTTTTCTGTTTAGTTTTTCATGTTTAAAAAGCACCAATTCTGTCTTTCTGAGTAGAAATGGCTCTTCGGAATAGTTTGGACAGAGCTGCTGGACAGGAGGGATTGTGGCTGAAGGGACTAAAGTGGTAGCTATGCTATATATAAATAGCAACATGGAGAGTCACAGAATAGATGCTGGGCAGCCTTGCCAGTTCTTGTTGCAAATCCATCTTAAACACAGAAGTCAGAATAACCAGTACAGCAGAGAAACTGCAGCGGCTCACACTGAGTGCTAGCTGCCAGTACTAAGTACCCCACACAACTTTCCCTGCAAGGAGACTTACCCCTTGTTAGTTAGCCTGAAGGCAATATCAGGATTTGAACCCAAATCTCAGATACACTCATGTTTAGGAACAGAGGGGCTGCAGCACTA
This sequence comes from Peromyscus eremicus, assembly GCF_949786415.1. Lineage (NCBI taxonomy): Eukaryota > Metazoa > Chordata > Mammalia > Rodentia > Cricetidae > Peromyscus > Peromyscus eremicus. The sequence continues at coordinate 74,948,794 of NC_081430.1, forward strand.
ACTTAAAAGACAACAGAACTGCAGAGACAGGGTTGTCATGGAGAGGAAGTGAAGGTGAGGACAGAGCTTCGGGAGAACCACTGATGTGCCTGCGGGGCAGCCATGAAAACCCTCGTGAAGGTGCTTTCCTCCAAGTAGGATCAATCCACACCGGCGCAGGCCTGGGCTGAAAAGCAATGGCTGAAGACTAGTCCTTCTGGTTAAAAAGTAAGAGTGAGAGACACAACAGGCAGTCCTAACAACCACCGGCTTGGAAGAGCAGCAGCATCGGAGAACACTGCTGTCCACAGGTGAGACCTGAACGGCTCCCAGCAGAGAAGGGAGAAGCTGGTGAGGAAGAGCCGAGCCTGCAGATGACGCGAGCAGGATGGAGGAAACAATCCTCCGAGGGCAGGGGTGGGAGGGTCGGCTCCCGCAGTGCAGTGCGCTGCCTTCACCTGCCTCTTGACAACTCAGAAAGGGGGTGGGGCGCGCACAAGGCACAATGGAGAAGACTCCAGGTTTGTAGGAGGGGCCTGAGAGGAAGGCAGGCCAATCCATTCTCTAGAGGTACACCCCTTTCTCAGAAAACAGCTGACCTACCCACGTCCCTTGGCAAAAATCTCCATTTCACATAAGAACTCAAAGCCTTCAAAGCAGCTGATTCTAGCTGGAATCCTAAGGCTTCATATGATTCCTGAGGTTCATCAACACAGCCACGGCAAGGTTATTAAGTCCTAGTTAAAGCAGTGGCTCCCCACAGTCTCCATACAAGGCCGGTGTAGAACTCACACAGAGGAAGAACAGCACACCCAAATGCTCTTCCTCTAGCAGCCACTCCCCACCCCCCACCCCACACATTCTAGTCCTCAGTCTTACCAGACTTACTTGTTTCTGTATAAAAAGCCAAACTGGTTTAGACAATAGGGCGTGGGAGGCAAGGTGGAGCACAGTAGCCCCAGATCATCAGCATCAGGAGCACCTCTGCCCTTCCCTGGGGGCCTAAGGCCAGTAGCTTCCTAGTCAGTGCTTCTCACAGCCAGATGCTGGCTGGGCCTGGCGGCCCATTACAGCTGCTGTAATCCCAGGATTTGGGAGGCTGAGGAAGGAGAATGGCCAGTCTGGTTACAAATAAGGCCTGCCTTGAAGAGTTGTAAGTGGGGGAGAAGGCAGGCAAATCAGGTGCACATTTCTGTTGAATGAGCCACTTTCTGGAAATGAAAACTAGCAAATCTGCGTAACAAATGTGGGTCTCCTTTAAACTAGCTCACTCTAAAATGGAACCATCAGTGGTGGCGAGGGCAGCTGAAGGCTGTGAAGTTCCCTAAGGGCTTCAAGCTTCCAGGCCCGTGGCAGGCCTGGCTGACTGCAGGGCAGACACAGAGATGACAGACCCTTGCAAGACTTTGGTTTGAGGGTCAAGAATTATTTTTCAAACCTCATGGGCTTAAGTGTGACACTGGGACCCTGACAGAAGGTGTGGCACTTCCCATCAAACTTGTCCATGAAGAGCAAGTCCAACTCCTAGTTCCCTGAGGAGGAAACAGGTCTAGTGAATGAACATGTGGGAAAGTATTTACTTTCAAAGGTAAGAAACAAAAATGTAAAAGTAATTACTAGTTTTTGCCTCAGTCATCCTCTGAGAGGCAGAAACAAACAAAAGGAAACCCAGTGATGGTGAAATTGAGACAGTCAAACTCTAGGGAAAGACTCCAAAAGGTACAATGAGATAATGAGATGAAGACAGTCGTCCTGGAGGCGCCCTGGCAATACGCAGCACAGCCGTGACGACTAGCCTCCAGCCAACTCCTGAGAAGGGATTCTGTATACAGGATGGCCACACACGTCATGCTCTTCATTGCTACGTTATACATTTTAAAAAGTGTACAAGACCCACACTGATAACAGAAATACTCCTCATCACTAAACACGAGGGGTACATCGTTTGCAGAAAAAGCAATGGCAAGTGTACCTACAAGGAGGGCAGACCAGAGTGCACAGACCGACACCCAGTCCCTTGCTTCTTAGACTGTCAGCTCTATGCATTAGGGGCTGCGAGTTCTCACCTAGCCCAGGATAGCCTCAAACCCACTTAGTAGCTAAGGCTGATCTTGAACTTCATCTCCCAAGTGCTGAGATTACAGGTGTGCACCACTATACCTGGTCAGCCAATGCTGGGGGTGGAACACAGGGCTTTAAGCGTACTAGGCAAGCCCTCCATCAATGGAGCTACATCTACAGCCTCTGGGGTGAAAATGAAAATAGCAGCTTTGGTGAGGAGAAAAAAGGAGGGAAGTCTGACATTTACTTTAAGGTAGTGACCATCTTCTGTCACATTCAACTGGAGGATAACACAGGGAGTAGAGTGTACTCCAGTACCCAGTGTCATCCCACATGAGCCACAAGGCTAATGGACACTTGGAGGTGAACAGCTGAACTGCAGTGACCACAGTGTAAAAAATAAATAAATAAATAAAATGTAATATATATATAAAATATTCTATTCTTAGTAAAATAAATAAATAAATAGGGACTGGGCATGGTGGGACACCCCTGTAATCCCGGGACACCCTTGTAATCCCAACACTCTGAAGGTTGGAGGCAGGAGGATCAGGAGTTCAAGTCTACTGTCAACTACACAGTCTGAGGCCAGCTTGACTACCTGTGACCCTGTCTCAAAAAAAAAAAAAAAAAAAAAAAGAAAAAAAACAAAGAAACAAAAACAAAACAAAACAAAACAAAAAACAGGCGAGTGGCTGTGGCGCACGCCTTTAATCCCAGCACTTGGGAAGCAGAGCCAGGCGGATCTCTGTGAGTTCGAGGCCAGCCTGGTCTACAGAGTGAGATCCAGGACAGGCACCAAAACTACACAGAGAATCACTCCCCTCACCCCAAAAGCCAAAAACCAAAACACCTTCCTCTTTAAAAGAGAAAAAAGGCAGTGCAACCACAAAATAGTATTACATTTTCAATAATTTTAAATATGGAAACTACCTCTCCATTCCTGCCCTCTACCCTTTCCAATTCACGGCCTCTTCTATAGATTCTGCTGCTCCCACCTCTCACCTCACAGTCAGAGTTCTGGGATTACAGATGTGAGCTACTACCTATGGTTTTACGTGGGTCCTAACTCAGGCCTCAAGCTTGCACTGCCCCGATTTACCCACAGGGCCCAGCTCCTAGCCTTTATAAAGTTAACTGTATTCACAGTAAGCTCTGTTTAGATAGATCTGTGGTTCACATTAGATGTCTACCGGACAGTACAGACTATCAAAGAACCTTAGGAAGAAGGGAAGCTGTAGCTGTGTTAGAGAAAAAGGCAGATCTCTTTTTTCTTTCCATTTTTCTGAAGGTTTAGCAATTTTTTTCAAAGACAAAAAAGAAAAGATAATGTTAAAGGGAAGGTCTAGATCAGTCTTTACCTTTCTCAATCTCAAGAAACAAAGAATGTTAGTAAGTCCCCTGCTCCTCCTCAGGGAAAGCATCACCCCAGGATCTTCAGAGAATTTAAGTTAGGAACATGGATCCATCCCATCTGCCTTTGCAAGCTGAGCAGGGTCAGGCCCGGTAAGTACTAAGACAGGAGAGCCTATGAAGCCAATGGAATTAAAAAACAGAGAAGTGTTTAAGAGAGAGGATGGAGGTGGAGACTGGCAAGAGTGGAATGCAGGCAGGAGATAATGCCAGGACACGGCCCTAGAGTCAGACCTTATCTGGATCCTGAGGCTAGAGCCTGACCTGAGGAGGACTTCAGGAAGTTGACAACGGCATTTTGGGACAAACAGAGGAAGCAAACACACTCTTCCATGATACTAGGAGGACTGCTAAGAGAAAAGAAGCAAGCAAGGCTGAGTCCTTACCTGATTGGTGCACTAGAAGACCTTGGAGGTCAGACACAGAACCAGTTTATGAGAACTGAGCAGAAGCAGCAGAAGCTGACACTTGCCTAAATTGGAGTTTGGCTAATGAGTAATGAGGTAAAATGAACAGGGCTATGGTTTGTAATCCATTTCAAAGACAATCTTCTAACAGCCCAGAAGTGATGTACTGAAGGAGTTGCCTGCCCTCAGGGAATCCACAGGAAAGAGGCATCTCCCAGATACCAGGGCAGACACAGGGCTCCTCCACTAGGCCTGAGAGACAGGCTCCTGCCTTGGTGGTCTAATGAAGGCACAGCTCTGGCAACAGTTAGCAAAACACCAGGCAAACACAAATACTGCTAAGATGACAGTGGGGTGGAGTATTTGCCAAGAACCATCACGCTCTTTGCCATAACTAAGCTATTTGCCTTAAAATACACCTGCCTTATTAAGGACCTCACACTTTACTGGAAGTGAAACAGATCAGCTCTGTCTCTGAAATGTTAGATGTTACCCTCTTTCCCTGCAAGAGAGCTAGACCCTCAAGAGTAGCTACTACCTATTCGGTCTTTCCACTTCTACAGCACTCACAGGGTCTCAATCACACAGACACTCACTCACATGAGTCTTTAATGTTTCCGAACTCTTACTACAACCACAGACGGACGACCTGTCACGTGCTGGACCTGTGATGACGTACAGCTCCCGCACTCTCACACCCAAGTCAAGAAACTCTGAGCTGAGTGCTGACTAGGAAAATTCCCCCTTCAGACAGGCTTTCATGTAGCCCAGAGTGACCTCAAACTCGGCAGATAGCCAAGGATGCCCTTGCTCTCCTGAGCCTCTTGCCTTCGCCTCCTAATCACTGTGACAACAGGCATGTAGCACCATGCCTAGCAAAATCCTGGGTTTAAATGCTGCATGCAAGGTTAGATTCTTTCCATGCATATCTATCAGGAAGAAATCCACAGCATGACTGCCTGAGAGAACACTACAGACAATAAACAGGCATTTAAGAAGCAACTTTAAAATGGGAAAATCCCTACAAACTGCTGCCCAGCTGCAGATGGCAAAGGTAAAGCAGCCTTCTGCTGCTATTGTTGGCCATGGTAAGCGAAGGTGAGTGGCTATACACACTCTTGACTGACACTGGGTTAATTCATGGGCTAGAGCGTAGAGTTTTACTCTCATAAAGACAGTGATGGGCTGTCTACAAGGTCTTGCCTCCAACTACCAAATCAACAGTGAGCTCAGGGCCTGTGAACCATTGAGTAACATACTCCCTAGAACCCACCTAAGGATTATTAAAACAAATAACTTCTAGCAAGAGAAGTAACGTCTTTTCTTGATAGCTGATGTCACTCTCATTTTGTCACTCTGCCTGACTGGCCCTAACTTCATCCCATCTTTCCCAGTGAGCTCCAGCTCCAGTTGAAAACTACAAGAGAAAATCAAGAAACACCTTCAAACAACAGAATAGGAAGGTCCACCCCCAAACCCAGGACTGAAGACAAATCTAAATAGATCACGAACTGGAATGATCTACTCTCTGGGGCTGAGTGGAGAGATGTGATGTCAGAAAGAATAGACTTTAAGTGACCCTCAACTCTGCATTTCGGTGTAACCCCAATAAATCACTTGGAGTATTTTCACAGTAACTCCTATGTGACACACTGCTAACATCAATGGATCTATCTCAAGAGAGCTCCCAAGAAATGACAAGACTGAAGTATTTGAGATTTCCTTTGTTGTTTTCTTTCACAATTCACACACATATATAATGAACTTGGAGCATATTTCCCCATTACCTTCTCCATCTCTTCCACTGAATCCCTCTTCTTCCCAAAACCTTCCCCCTTTACTTGCGCGCATGTCCATCTGTCCGTCCTACTGCATTTAACTAAGGTTGCTAGTGTGAGTAGGGGTAGATTTTATTTGCTTGAGATATGTCATGGCTAGCCTAACAGGCTTTAGACCTGTGGCAGTCTTCCTGCCCCAGCTTTAGTGATGGGATTACAGGTGTGTACAACTCTACCTGGCTTGATTTCTTTAAAATACCCTTAGATACTTATCCTCCAGCACTGTGGTAAGATGGAACTCGGCAGTCCCGTTCTATTTCTTGTTCTGGGACAGACTAGGGTCGTGACCTTAGCAGGCTCCTCATCTCTGATAACAGCAGGAGCACCAGTGAGTGCCCAATGACATGTGTGTTTCAGACAGGGTCTCACACAGCCAGGCTGGCTGAACTCAATATGTAGTTGACAAGGACCCTGAACCTCTGCTCCTCCTCCATCTCCTTAGTACTGGGGTTACGGGTGTTCAACACCATCCCCAGCTTACTGGCCTTTTCTTTCTTTTTTATTTTCTTGTGTGTGTATGAGAGAGAGATTCCCTGGAACTGGAGTTATAAGAGGTTGTGAGCCATTACGTGGGTGCTGGGAATTGAACCTAGGTCCCTGAAAGAGCAGCATGTACTCTTAACTACTGAGCCATCTCTCCAGTCCCTCGGCTTCTTAACAAAAGAGTGAATATTCTTTCACAGAGGGTAGGAGGAACTAGTAAAGTCTCACTCTATAGCCTAGGCCAACCCTGAACTCATAGTCATCCTCCTGCTTCAAACTCCCAAGTGCTATGATTACAGAAATGAGGAAAGATGGGCATTCTTTATGATGCGCCCTCTGACTGACACTAGAAGTGAGGAGTAAATGGAGTTTGTGTCTTACATGATGATACACTTGTGTCATTCCAATAACGAGGACACTGAGGCAGGAATAATGTCACAAATAAATTCCATGTCAACCAAGGCTACCTAGGGGCTTACAAGCCTCAGTTACAGCATGAGACCCCGCTTCAACAAACAGAGAAATAAATAATAAAGTGTTTTCCTTGTGCTAGACGGAGTGGCACACACTTGTAGTCTTGGTGACCGAGAGGCTGGAGCAGAATTATGAGTTCTGATCAAGCTACACAGCAGAAGTCCACACCAGATTTGAAAAAGACCAATTTTTCTCTCCCATCCCCTAGGTTTTTGGTTAGGATCCAATTTAATCAATGCCAATTTTTCTTTACTAAAAACAAACAAACAAACAAAAAACAATAAAAAACCAAGCAGAGGCAGGAGGACTTGGTGAGTTCAAGGCCAGCCAGAGCTACATAGTGAATCCCTGCCTCACAAATAAACAAACAAAAATAAGAACAAAGTAAAATGTTATATATGTACATAACATGCCTATGATCAAACTCATTCCTTTGTATATTTAAAGACACACACAAGGCCAGGCTTAGTGGAGAAAGCCTTTAGTCCTAGCACTTGGGAGGCAGAGGTAGGCAGATCTCTCTCAAGTTCAAAGCCAGCCTGGTTTATATAGTGAGTTCTTTAACAGCTAGGACTACATAATGAGACCCTGTCTCACAAAACTAAACCCCCACCAAAAAAAAAAAAAATCATATTCATGTGAAACAAGATCAAAATCACTCACTCACTCACTCACTCACTCACTCAATCTCAGCATCTGGGAGCCTGAAGCAGGAAGATTACCATGAATTCAAACCAGCTTGGGAGCCACAGAATGAAACTTTATTTCACAAAAACAAACAAACAAACAAACAATTCTAAAAAAGGCTTGGCTGGACACATATCACATAATCCTGACGTTAACTGTGGAGTCACCTGGAACATAATGATGCGGACATCGAAGGAGACTCAGATCAAAGCTTTCCCTTCAACAATCTGAGCTAGGCTCTCTAAAACTCACATGGAACAGTCATTTCACGACTACTTACATAATGTCACAACTTTAACCATTGCAATTCAAATCAAGAATGAGTCAATTTCCTTTGGTTCCAATACCACATTTTAAGAAGAAAATTGCAACACATAGTGAGAAGTCAGTCTGAAAGACCAAGGGGTTCAGGAAGTTGTGGCTCCCTGCACCTGTGAAACGGTTGGCAGACAGAAGACTAATGAAAAGTCATGCCCTTCACAAGCGAAGAGGCTGGTTCAGCCAAAGTTAAGAGCAAGCAGGACAAGGACTCTGAAATAAGAACAGCAGCTAGTAAACTGACAGACAATCTGGTTCTCTTCCCCCTTTATAAAAAAGGCTAAGCTGGGGCACTTAGGAGGTAGAGGCAGGAGATGAGGAATTCTAGGTCAGCCAGGCCAGCCGAAGATACAAGAAACCTCGTCCAAGCAAACACACAAGTAAGTTACAATGCAGGACCTGGTGCCACCCTCTCCAGCATTCGAGTTTCCTCCACTGGCCTCTGAATGATCCTTAGGCCCTGACTCAGAGCTGCTGTTACACTCACCTTCCTCCTGCCTGTGATGCCCAGCACCAGACAGATGGACAGCTCTTCACTTCCATGAAATCTGCTCAAAGGCCATCTTGCCAGTGAGATCTGTCTGTCTGAACTCAAGTTCCACCATCCCTTCCACTTTAACTTCCTCCATAGTGCACAGTGCACATGCTCCCGTGCACGTGCTCGCTCGCGCGCTCTCTCTCTTTCTTTCTCTCTCTCTCTCCCCCTCCCTCCCTACACACACACACACACACACACACACACACACACACACACACACACACACGAAGCCCTGGCTAGCCAGGAACTTGCTATATAGTCCAGGCAGGACTCAAAAAGATCCACCTGCCCGTGACCTTCCAACCTTCCAAGAGCTGTGATTAAAGGCGTTTGCCACTGCCAGGCCTAGCCAGTACTCTTATTTCAGGGATTCCTTAATTTCTATCATTTCCTTGCTAGAATAAAAGACTGGTCTTGTTATTTCTTGCGAAGAACAGTGGCTGGTATGCACAGACCCTCAACAAATGTTTGCTGACTGGAGTAAGTGAAAGGGCCACACATGGCAACTATTCCATTTGTAAACTACCACATTCAAACCTCCAACTTCTTTGAAGGATTTAGTATCATAAAACTGTAAGGACATAAGGAAGAATGTACTAGCAAGGTAAGACAGGCTGAATAAGGAAGAGATACAGTTGTGGCTTGTGACCTGCTCTTTCAGTATGCCTCAGAATCGTCTGACGGCTTGTTCCGAGTGCGTGTTCCCAGGTTCCCCTCCAGGAAGTTCATTTAGTTTGGATGTACGTGGTTCGTGGCCCACCCCTTGAGAAACACATCCTCAGTATCTCATTACACATGAGGCTTAGATCAAGGCAGCTCTTGTCCATGTAGCTCACCGAAATGCTGTTAGTGGACACCATGGTATACAGAATAAGCACCAACAGGTCAGACATGAATAAGAGATAATCTTTTGCACAAAGGGTGCGTCTCTACAGTCATAAAGATTTCCTGTGGTGCTCAGTGTTATACTCAGGAATGTTGTTATTCCGGTAAGTACCTTGGTTCAAGGCCATTAAATCGAGTACACACTAAGTGGGCTTAACCCACAGCAGATTCTGGTTTTGTAATACTGTACTTACATGGCCTATTCTCGTTTTCCCTTAAGCTCCGACTTACTCCATATTTCAACCACACAGAAGGCCGCATCATAGACAAAATATAAAGCAGAGCTTTTCAACCTTCTTTAAACATGAAAAATTTAATCTTAGATAACCAAACAAATTCAGGACCCCTACCACAGAACTAAAGAAGTAAAGCCACTTAAAGTACACCTATGGGTAAAGACTGCTTTTATTAAAATAGTGTTTCTTGCCGGGCGGTGGTGGCGCACGCCTTTAATCCCAGCACTCGGGAGGCAGAGCCAGGCGGATCTCTGTGAGTTCGAGGCCAGCCTGGGCTACCAAGTGAGTCCCAGGAAAGGCGCAAAGCTACACAGAGAAACCCTGTCTCGAAAAACCAAAAAAAAAAAAAAAAAAAAAAAAAAAAAAAAAAATAGTGTTTCTTCAGCCAGGTATAGTAGCACAGGCCTGTAATTCCAACAGGCACAAGAGGCTGAATCCTTAGTGCAGGACAGTATGGCTATACAGTGAGACTCTTTCAAACAAACAAGCCAACCAAGTGTGTTTGTGGACACTTATATTCTCAGCACTTACTTGGGAGATGATGCAGGAGCATCATAAGTTCAAGGACATCCTTAGCTACATAGCCACTTCCAGGCTAGCCTAGGCTATGTGAGACCTTGTCTCAAAAAAATAAATAATTGTTTTTCTTTTTTTTCAGTGTTGGGATCACCCACAGGGCCTACACACAGTAAGTAGGCATTCCACTGCGGAGCTCTCCCCCCCTTAACATTACATCAATAACCGTCAAACAATACAAGTATTCTCCCCAGTTTACCATTTACTCTACGGAAGGGCTGCAGAAGGCAGCCTGTTACACAGTGTCAAGGGTGGAACTCACTGTGCAAACAAATGTTTTCTCCATATTCCAAGGAGTGACCTAACCCATAGGCTTTTGCTCAAAGCTTTTGTTTCTTGAAGATAGAAATAGCTGGTTCCTGCCTCTCCAGGGAAAAGAGCAGTCTCTAAAGGCCTTTAGGGAGGAGGAGAAAGATTTTTACTTCTTTCATATGAACACGTCTCCTAACTCTTGTTCCATAGCTTACAGTGCTCTTTATACATCTTGGGAAGAGTAGCTGCCAGGGCTGGAAATCACTGGTGCCCAGGCAGGTTCACAGCCCTGCCTGCAAGTGTTCATTTACACTAAGTACTAATGCTGAACTGCACAAGAGAAATTCCTATGGAGGTTTAGGGAATCACTGGCCTGGGGAATCTTTAGTGATCACAAACTAATTATGGACCAAGTCATATACTACAGTATATAGTTAAAATAATGCCATGAATGACTATTTATTTGCCTAGCATATACAAGGTCCTGGGTTCAATCCCCAGCACCACCAAAGAAAAAAGTAATTAATTACACGTACCTCCAACTTTGAAAGACCATTTTTAGGGATGTCTCACAAACAGCTCTATTACAACTGCTGTTGTTTTTGCTAAAGATAATAACAACTGAGATGTGTGGTACTCTTCCAAAGAATCAAAACATAAGAGAGTCCATGCCACCTGACTCTATTTCTTCACAGAAGGGAGGGGTGTCCTGGTTAAGTCCCAGAGCCAACTGGCTTTGTCAACAGACTCACCTTCTCTCCTTGGAGTGATGGGACTGAGTCCCGCAAACTGTGAAAGCTGTCTTTGATGTGGTCCCTACGTTTTCGTTCCAGTGCATTATGATGAGCCCGTTTGTCAGCCTAGGAGAACGAAGAAAGAGCATGTTAGGAATGCCACTCCTTTTACAGGTGGATGTGGTGAAGCCTGGAAGTGTCTGCAGTCAGCGCTGTCCCTGGCAAGTGGACTGGGAAAATTTGCAGCGTGAGGTGGACAGTTAGGAGTCTCCAGAATTAGGCTCTGTTAAAGAGGGAGAAAGGGGTGAGCAAGGCTTGCAACAGGAACATCCAAAGTAGCACGGTGGATCCAGCTCATGCACAAGTAAAACCAAAGTTATTCAAGGGGACAAAGTATGATTCTCCTGCAAGTGTCCCCGACCTACGTGATGGAGCAGATGCCAGTCTGTGGTTGCATGTCACTAAAGAAAGCTCCAGTGGGCACCTTCATGAGATACGGTTACTCTACCGTAAGACTTGGGGGATGCTTCTGTCCACATAAAACCCACCATCCCATGGCTCTGCTCCGACACCTCCCTGCTAAAAGTCACTATCACACCTTCTCAAGTCATACAAGAAAGCTCCAAACCTCTGGAAAACTGAAATGCACCTGAGGTTATTATGTCATAGCTGACAGATGTGCCAACTGCATTTGGGTTTCCTCTCACACAGGCGGAGCCAGAGGCACTTCTTAGGCAGCAGACCTTCTGACACCTGCATGCTCTTTCTTCGTCAATGCCCTCAGGCACCTGCAGCAGGGCAGGCCCATTTGGCACTTTCCTAAATACCCTCCTCACCAGCCTTTAACCTTTCCTGCTTGGAATTATAAACAGTCAGCTGGCGAGGCTCCGGACTGCCTACCAATCAGGAAGGGGCAGGCAGTAGCACAGTGCTGGGGAGCCCTGCCAAGGAGCTCCATCTCCCTCTACACAGAAGACAAGGGCCTACTTGAGCAAGAACTTCACCACCTCTACATCAGGAATTCCAGAAATCCTCTCCTGAGCATTTACCCTGACTAGAGCAGGCCGTGCTGAGCTAGCCTAAAGAGTCTGTCTCTACATTAGAAAGTGACCTGGCTAGTAAGCCCAGACAGAGGGCCAGGAATTTTGAAAATGCAACAACCAGCATAAACTTGGTCTAACAATGCCACTTCCAATGAATCCTTGTATTAGAAAAGATGGGCAGACAGAAATCAGACAAGAGCCATGAGAAGAAAAGGACTTGAAATTCTTCTACTATCAAATTCTAAAAGTCTGTGACTCCCTCTAAGGGAAGTGCCTGGAGCCTTTGTGGACTGTTTTCCTCCTGATTTCTCAGGGGCCTCACCTACAGTTCTATTAAATGGGTACACGTTTCCATCCCAGCCACGTCCAGAAGATGGAGCACAAGCTGGGAAGATTTCTAAACTTATCCCTTCTTCCACCTCAGTTCACTGTGAAGCAGAGCATTTTCTCCACTAGTTATACAGAAAATAGAACGAGCACTCTGGAACGACAGTCAAGCTTGGAGAACCAGCTAACTTGGGAGTAGCGGCGCTATGTGGTATCACACAACACTAGGACAAGCCACCCAGAGCTGTCCTCTAAGAGCAGTGTAAGCTGGCCTGGAGGAACTACACATCAATGCCCAGGTAAACTGGCCGGCCACAACAGCTGAGGACGCAAGAGATCCAGGACCAATGTTTGGCACACACTAGCCCCTGGTGTTTGCTCTATAATTTCTAAGATGGTCTATTTACATGCAAACCCACTGCTCAACTTTGGTCTTCAGCAGCAGCCCAAGATACTCCTGTCTACTAAATCACTCTGACTCCTGGCCCTCCTCCCAGCTCAAGAGCTGTGCACAGAAGCAGGGACACCGGTTACCCACAATGCCTCTTCTTGATACAAATAAAATCCTAATTGTCTGTTTTCTTTCTGGGAGAACCCTGAAAATCTCAAGCAGTTAGAACTAAGTTGGACTTGGTTTCCTGTGGACCTGTGCTGTAAGCAAGCAGCTAAGTTTACCCTAACTCACCATCACCCCCAGGATACACCACCCCTCCCATCTGCCGAGCACTGAGAGGACTCAGCCGGACAACAAGTCTTTTGGTTGGAGGACTGTAGTGAACTTGGCTGTAGACCACGAGCAGAAATCTCGGCTTCTCATCTGGGGAGTCAGCCAAGTTAGAAGTTGGCTCGGCTAGGGAAGCCAGCAGGCCACTGCCTGGTAGAAAGCCTGGGCTGGGGACTGTTGTTCTCCAAGCAGTGGATGGAATTTCTGTGGCGGTTCCAGACCCAATTTAACTAGCAGAACAGTGGAATCTTAGACCAATCCCCCGTGCCAGGTCTACCCCTTAGCTGTTATGCCTGAACAGAGAGAGCCGCAAGGATGGATTTGTTTTCCCTCTTTCCCAAGCCTCATTTGCAAGCACACGTGAAAAACATGCGGAACTCACATGCCTGATTCCAGGCAACTCTGAGCTAAGTGGCATTTCTAGTGCTTGCAGAGCATAGGAAAACCTGACACCCCTTCACACAGGCCGAGAGTTCTCCCTGGAAAGTACTTCTAAGCTGCAGATGAGGAGCATACCCCTAGCCTTGCATGATGGGCCAGTGGGCAGGCTTCAAGACTGCCTTGTCAGCCATCTTCTCTCGTGACAGCTCTTTCCCAAAAGGCTAAGATTTCAGAATTGAAAAAGAAAAGCCTCTCAGCTCAAGGTACTGACAGAGCTCCTCCCCTGAGCTGTCTTTTTAAAGCAGCACAGCAATTACTGTAGTGGACCAAACAAAGCAGCTCAGATGAGGCACCTTCCTCGACCGTACCGAGAAGTGTCTGGTCATGCACACACTGGGACCAGCGGTACCACTGTGGAGAAGGAGGTCACAGAGGTCTTCTTGGGCTATGCCACAGGTTCCTAAATGACTCCCCTATCCACCCTCTAGGAGCAGTGGCTGGACACCACATGCTCTTCAACATAAGAGTTGCAGTTTCTGTCCTATTGGAAGCACCAGGGTCTCTGTGGTTCCAGAGAGGTCCATGGATGCTCACCAGGAACTGTAGTACCAAATTGCTTCTGGCTTTGAGGTCTATGCCAAGGTTTTTACTCAGTCTCAGTTTTAGTTCCACCAAACTTTTCCACGCTGGCAGACAGAAACAAACTCTTCACCTATAATTTGTCCACTTCTCACACTAACGAGCACATGTATCTGAGTGCTGCTCAATGTTGAAAGCAAGCCTTTCCTTAGTCGCTAAACTGGCAGGACACAGAAGCTAAGGAGACCTGTTCAGAATTGAGGAACTCTCTCAAGAGTATTTCCTTTCCACTTATTGCACAGACTGTATCTACATTCACGGCATCTCACTAGTCAACAGCCTGTTTCCTGCAAGACCTAACATGGAGAAAGAAGTGTAGCACCGTAAAAGGATGTACAAGGTTCCCCAGAATGACATTCTTGTAAGCTACCTGACACCTACCTAACTTCCACATAGAGGGAATCTCAATGCCAATGTAGAAAACCCTCTACGCAGAGGGAATCTGTGTCATCCTTAGTGGGCATTCAGTATATTTAGCTTAAGAAATGTAAAGGCTGCACTTTAGGAGGAGTCACTTGTAATTATCAGCTAGCCTTACTGAAACACTGAAAAACACAAAGCTTCCAAATTCTCATAGAGTATATGTATTACTTCTGATTGATAAGAATCAGATCAACTAAAAAAATTTCTAAGCATCTAAGTGCTCATTTAACAAACACAAAAATTATAACACGAAACAACTGGCGACTGAACCGAGCTAAACTAAAGTCTCCAGCAGGCAGGCAGTTCCTGCTGTGTCTTTCCAGACTCTTCCGTCTGAAGCCCACGTCGGTACACATTTCTGTGATCCACAATAAAAATACCCGTTTTTGAGGTCTCTCCCATCTTTTGGTGCCTGAAGGAACTTGGGAACATTACAACCTACACCTGCCATTACACTACCCACTTAAGAGGAAGGGGGTCTTGGTTAGGACATTAATTGAACGTCAAATTGAAGTCAGGCTTGACAGCGCACACTTGTAATCCCCACACTTGAGAGGCTGAGGCAGGAGAATCACTGCAGATTGGAGGCCAGGCTACATGGCAAAACCCCATAACCCTCCCTGCCCCAAATGAAGATCAAATAGGATTCTTTGATCAATTCTTTTAACCTATCAGCCTCTTGATAAAACAAGACAACTCTTTAAAAACTTAACATCACCTTTTCCTTTTCCAGGCACACACAGGAAGGAAGCCTACTGCTTCTGTCACCAGAGCCAACACTCTGAGCAGAAACAAATATGCATCTTGCAGCCCTCCTGCCGTGCGGCTGATCCCAGGTAAGACACACAAGTTTCCTCAACTCCAGCCTCCAAAGTGGGCAACTCCCTTCCTCCCAAGTACACTTCAACGTCTAAAGAAGCAAAGAGCTGGGAAGTTACAAATACTTTAAACCAGAAAGGTCTAGAAGTGGACACACAAACCTATTTTAAACCAGCTACAATACTAGTCAGTCGGCAAGTGTTGTAACTGCAACATGCTGAGTTCATCAGATGGGAAGGACAAAACATAGAGAAAGGCCTCAGGCTGACCAAGTCAGTAATTCTACATTTCACATATACTTTCACTCATTCCCAGGGAAATTTTCCAAACAGAAATAAAGCAAAAGGAACCGCTTGCATAAAATAACCACCAAAGAAACTTATCTTTAAAATACAACTTATTCTCTTAAAAAAAAAAAACCAAAAACAAAAACAAAAAAAAACACCAGTGAGATTCTGCAATTACCAAACTCAGTAGTTAGTGTTTAGGGTTACTTCCTCTAAGAGCTCCCTGTTCACTGGAGAGGCTGCTTCCGTGTGGAGGGCATCGGCAAATCAGTTTCACTTTCTGTTACCCTCCTTTCTAAGAGTGAGCTCAATGTCTGCACTTCTCATGAGGCTTCAGATACTGTAGTGATGTTACAAAATATGGTCATCGTTTAATGTTAGGACCCACAGGACATTTTCCAAATAACTTGGGCTTTTTTAGTCAGGGTCTCACTCTGTAACTCAGCTCAAACTCACGGCAACCCTCCTGTCTCAATATCCCGAGTGCTGGGATTACAGGTGTGAACCTGGGCTTCAAATAATTTTAAAAGTTCTTCTGCAGTCCTAAACAGTTGTTCAGAGTCCACATCTTCTTTTTTTCTTTTTAATGTTTGTCCAAAGACAAAACTTAATAGCTTTCCCCATTAAAAAAAATGTATTTATTATTTACACTAAATTTCAATAAGCAAATAGATGTACTCACAGGGATGGAGGAGGGACCCATGTTTCTACTCCATTTGTGATAACTGTTCAATATACTGTGTCTATAATATACCTGCTTTTTCTGTCTATGCTATCATGATAAACTTGTACCAGATAAATCTCAACAAGTATATCAAATTAAAACAAAGGGTCTCAAAGTCCTTGGTTCAATCTCCAGCAACAATGAAAATTTCACTGTCTATGTCCCAAAATGAAGGAAAAAATCCTAAGCAGCTTAACAAAAAAAAGAAAAGTAAAACCATCCAGACAAAGCAAGATCAGCCTCATGGGAAAGGAGGCATTTTGTAAATTAATTTACATCACCACCCAGGTGGACACTTTAAAAAGCAGAAGGCCTACAACAACTCCTTATCATAAAATAAGAAAACTTAGCTCTCATTGAAAAGCAAATCTAATTCCAACTCAAGGATGATTCTTCAAAACAAGCCTTACCAATCCTCACCCTCTAAACCTGATCAAGCCCTGGAGCAGACCTTAAAACTGGAGGCTTGGAGGAGGAAAAGAAACTGCTTTTTTTGTTCTGGTTTTGGTAGAACAGGCTCAAATGAAAAGTACCAAGTCCATACTACTAAGAATAACAGTACCCAGGCATGGTGGTGCACACACTTAATCCCAGCACTTGGGAAGCTGAGGTAGGTGGATCTCTGAGTTCAAGGCCATACTGAACTACATACTGAATCTCTCTCTCTCAAAGGAAAAACAAAAAACAAAGAAACAGTAGCTGAAAAACAAAACAAAAAAGGAACTGACTTTCAGTAGAAGTATGTGCAACGCTTCATAAAGAAATAAAACATTTTCTTCAGTGAGGATCTCTCAGAACAGTCCTTAAGACCTCTGCCATAAGTGCACTCAGTCAGAATCAATTGGTTCTAGCTGATAATGCTCAGGCAATCTGGACCATCTCTGATGCTCTAATGAAGAGCAGCCACAACTGAAGAACCTGTTTTCACCCTGTGATTACTAAAGTCCTACAGCTATCAAAGTGGTACCCTGCAAACTTGTTTTTTCACAGCTAGGGAGTAAACTCAAGGCCTCCTGGAAGCTAAGTGTCCTACCGAGCTGCATTCCCCAGCAAGCAAGACAAAGGTAGAGGGTTCTTGTTTGTTTGAGACAGAATCTCATTCTGTAGCCCAGGCTGGCCTAAAAACCAGAGCAAGCCTTCTGCCAAAGCCTCCTAAGCACTGGGCTTACAGTACTGGATACAACCCTGGCCTTTTTTTTGGTTTTGGTGGGGTTTTTTTGTATGTTGAGGCAGGGTCTCAATAAATTGCTGAAACAGGCTTGAACTTTTAATCTTTCTACCTCAGCATCCTGAGGAAGGGAGTTTGCAGGCCTGGGCAACCAAGCCTAACTGCATCCAGCAAATTCTTTATAAGCCCCCAAACAGCTGTTCCACATATCATTTAAAAATCAAATAACCAGGAGCTAAAGAGATAGTTAGAGATAGCTTAGTGCATAAAAGTGTTGAGGCCAAACCTGATGATGCTAGGTTCGACCCCCAGACCCACATGTTGGAAGGAGAGAACCCACTCCCCCAAGTCGTCCTCTGACCTTCACATGTGAGCCATGACATGCACAGGATCACATTCACACATTAAATAAATGAATGTAATTTAAAAAACTCAATTAAGTAGGCTGAGGTTATAGCTCCATACAGAGGAGTTGCCTGGCATGCTGAGGGCCCTGGGTTCAACTCCTAGAATAGCCAAAAAATTACACGCACACAGATGCACCAGAAAAATAATAATCTGTTTCTAGCATTTTAACATTTCTCTTGAAGTAGGGAGTATGGCTCAGTGGTAAAGGTCTAACCCCAGCCCTGAGATAACAATAAGATCTGGCAACACTGAACTCACTCTCATATAACAAGCTGCCGACTTTTTAGAAGGGGCACACGTTCCTCAGTACTTCAGTCCTTCCCTCTTCCCTTGACAATCTCATTACCTAATCCCCACAGGCAAATGTATATAAGGCCCTCCCTCTACAACCCTCTTACCATTCCCAATTATCATTCATCGTCGTCTCTGATTTGGATTTATTCTGAGTCTATTCTTTTTCTCTATCTCTAATCTATACCCACGAACTGCTAAGCCTCAGACTCTAAAGACAAAAGATGCTGTCAACTCAAATCCACAGAAACGCCTACAACAACATTAACATCAAAACCCTAATGAAGAAGTTACTGATAACACTATATGGACTCAGCCATCACCTTTCAGCAAACCTGTCTCTTACAATGCCACTTCTCAACAATTTTTTTTCTTCTCAAATGGAAAGTCAGACCGCAAGAAGCTGTGACACTTTCAGGATTTAACATCTGGCTCCTCTCTATTTCCATTTTGTTGTTGTTATTGTTGAGAATACTATGCTTTTCTAGATTGTAAGGGTCTGCGGCAGTCATATGACTTTGGCTAAAGGCGATTATTATTGTGCCTGCAGCTTCACACAACTATGCAGATAACTGCTTAAGGCTTACTTGTTCCTACATAAAACTGACCAGTTTGCTCTGAAATTAACCTTACTTCCGAATGCGCTTTCATTTCTCACAGGCCTGAGCTGCATCCTTCACTGAACACTCCAGAACAACTGAGTTTGTGGCACGGGGCTCGCTCTCACTCACCTACCTACTCACTAGAATCTACCACCTGAGAATCCAGAATCATAGGATTTGCAGCGCCCCCCCTCCACCTCCAACCCCAGCTGACTCCACCTCACCTTAGCGGTTAAGAGGAGAGTTTACAAGAATATTAAAAGTAAAGAACGATCTCTTTTTCTCTCTGACTCCAAAAAGGACCAAAACTGAACGGAAATGAAAATGAAATGGAGAGTAGGAGACGTACCGCAGATTGAAACCTCGGTTGCTCTTCCTGGAATAAGAGAGAAAAAAAAATAGAAAATATAGAAGTTATTTTTACACTTCGCATTCAATAATAAGAAAGAAAATGCCGGCGGCGGAGGAAGCAGCGGGTGGGGAGTCAGCCCGACACCCCTCCCTCCCTCTTTCCCCTCCATTCTCTCCAGGGGGATCCCGCAGCCTAGTGGGGGTCCCAGGCGCCGCCCCTCCTTCTGGGATCCGAACCGGACAAGAGGGGTCCGGAGCATACCGTCTGCTCTCCCCGGATCCCCCTCGGGCGTCAGAGTACTCCCAGTCCCCTCACCCCCAGGATCAACGGGTCACGGGAGGAGGGGGGACCGTGGACCCAAGAAGCAGGTCCTGAGCGCTGGTCTCCTTGCCCAGGATCCGGACGGATAATGGGATCCCCAGCCGGGGAGAGTGGAGAGGGAGGCCTCGGCACCCTCCTCCACGGGAGGAGGCGGGGGTCCCAGAGGCCGCGTGTCTGCTCCCACCTTCAGTCCCAGGAGGCCTCTCCGGACAGGACTGGAGGGGAGCGAGCCCGGAGCGCGACGCAGGCGGTCCCGGCCCCGGGGGAAGGGGACGGAGGCGGCGGCGACCCGGCCCCCTCCCGCCGACGCCCCGCTGAGAGCCCCGGCCGCTGTCCCCGCCTGACAACCCGCACGGAAAGGAAGAAGCCCCGGGACTCACGTCGCTCTCCACCTCGATGTCATCGTTATCGCTCATTTCCTACGGCCCAGGGAGCGGCCACTGCAGCGGCGGCCGGGGAAGGGAGGGGTAGAGGGAAGGGGGAAGTCACCGACAACAACAAGCCGAGTGCCCCCACGCACGCACTCACTCACTCACTCGCTCCCTCACTCACTCACTCACACACACTCACACACACACACAACACGGGCAACAACCACCTCACTGCAGCACCGGATCAACGGCGGCACGCACGCCCGGTCGGCCCCCTGACACGTGACCGGGCTCTCCGCGCCGGGGTAGCCGAGACTTGTAGTCCTCGAGCAGCTGATGGGCAGGTCGGAGAGCGCCGGAGAAACTACAAATCCCATCAGGAAGCGCACACAATCGTCCCCAGCCCCGCTTGTTGACAGAGCGCAGGGCGCCTGCGCGCCGGGTGGTGGCTGCGAGAAGTGGCGCGGTGCTTCCCGGGAGATGTAGTCCACAGACCGCGAGTTGTCAGGAGATTTTCCTCCCCAGGCGGCGGAGAGGCTGCTGGGAAGACAGGACACGTGGAGGGAGCTGGGCTTCTGGAGCCGGCCACAGTCTGAGTTCTGGG
This sequence comes from Peromyscus eremicus, assembly GCF_949786415.1. Classification (NCBI taxonomy): domain Eukaryota; kingdom Metazoa; phylum Chordata; class Mammalia; order Rodentia; family Cricetidae; genus Peromyscus; species Peromyscus eremicus. The sequence goes on from NC_081430.1 coordinate 74,969,159, forward strand.
CGCCTGGCCCAAGGGATTGGGTGGAGGCTCTGGGGGAGAAGCTAGCTGCCAAAATAACACTGTCTCTTCTTGGCTAGACTGCTTTTACATTGTCTTGTTTAATGCTTGAGTCGCTCCACTTGCGCCCTGGGGCGTAACCCTCCCGGGAAGGAATCACATTGCTGCTGACCAGGGGGCGCGGTCGGGATGCCCACGCGGATCCTTGTGCCTGTTTTGGGGGTGTTAAGAAGCATTACGGGACAAGCTAAAGGACCGAACTTGCTGGGGTATCCTTAGTCTCAAGAAGCTTGCTTTCATGTGTCCCAGAAGACAGTCCTTACTCGCCTTGAATGTTTACAAAACCCCACGTAGGTGGAGGTAAAAAGTAAAACCACCTTCTGTTCCTTGTAGCCCATGCAGATTAAGGAGTGGCCCAGTTCAGAGAACCTTAGTTAAGAACTGCAAAAAGAATCAAAATGGGAAAGTTGTGCGGCTCCCTATCCAGTCAAAGTCATATTTATACACCGAGGTATGAAGTGTAACTACATTCATCCCACCAGTATTATCTAATATGTGGCAGCCCAGGAATGCTGTGATGTGTATGACTGCACAGATCCCCTCAAAAATCTCCCAGCTTGTGGAAAGCGAAAACCGGACTACCCTGTTAACATTTTCAGTGTTCGTCAGGTCCTTGATGAAAGAAAAATAATAATAAAGGCACCTTCCATCATCAGAAATTAGTCAAACTACTGTTTTATAATTGGTCTCCAAAATGAATGAGGTCTTGAACTTGGTCTATACATTACTGATTCCCGAATGAAAATCGTGTTATCCCTGACTATTGACTGCAGAAACTTGGTGGTATAACATAATCTTTGTGACATCTAGCCCAGGCTGGTCTGAAATGGCTGTGTAGCTAAGCCTAGTTGTTGAGAACACCATCATAAGTAGACATTTAACATGATAGGAGACAGTGGGCTCTAGGGAGACAAGGAGTTAATTGGATACCAGAAGTTAAGACGAATGGATGGCCACAGCAAACAACCCTTAAGATACACACCTGCAGTGTGCCGAGCATTTTCAGACACGCTTAGCTGCAAGTTAAGTTTATTTGGGGACTTAAAAAAATATGTCATGCCTGGGCTCAATTAAGTCAAAACCTCTGTGAGTGAGGACCAACAGGAGACAGTTTTTAATGTTCTTTGGGTGATTCTGAAGCCTAGAGGATGCCAAGATAAATAAGGACAGGCTTTCATTGAATTATATACTTTGAAAGAGTGGGCTTTATGATATGTTAATAATTGTACTTCAGCAAAGCTGTTGGGAAATAATCTTTGCTCACCTGGCTAAAACCTAACAAGGGAGTAAATTGTAAAAACACTGTAGGGAAGGAAATGGGGTCCAGTGACCCAAATGGAGATGTTCATGAACAAGACATGGGCTGGGAGAGGAATTGGGCACAGAGACAGAAATGTCCTTGGTTTTTTTCTTTTCATTGTTGTTTTCTGATATGAATAATAATCTAAGAAGTCATTTTCATCTTTCCACAGGTGTATCTTTGGTAAACTTTTAAAAATGTCCAAGCCCTTGAGCTTTTCAAGACTGAATTTGTTGGTTCCTAAATACGTTGTGTCAGTCCAAGGAAACACACCACCAGGAAGCTTGATAGACAGTGGAAGCTTCAGCCAGACACTGGCAATCACATCTGCAATATAATTGATCCCTATGCATATCAGAATTTGAGAAGCCCTGGTCTAGGAGGATGGGAGCTGTCAGTGGGGTGTGCAGGCTGATTGCCTCAGTTTTTGCCCATTCAGGTTCACCTTGCCTAAAATCACTCTTCTCTGGGTATATGCTACCTCTTTATTGATAAATCCAAATCCTTATCTTGCTTCCTTGTGGTTGACCTTCTATTCTGTTTCACTGTTTCTTTTGTTTGTGAGTGGTGCTGGGGAGTCCTGCCTAGGCCTTCACATGTACTATGCAAGGGTCTCAGGGTGTGGACCAGGCTGTCTTTGAATTTGTGGTCCTCCTGCCTCAGTCTCCCAAGTGCTGGGAATATGAGCAGGAACCATTGTAATTTGCTGTGAAGTCCCCTTTCTTGAGGAATTTGAATGTTTTTTTCTCCTACTTCCTCAGCTACCTCTTCTCTGTGTCTCTGGTTCTCTTTGTCTAGGCCCTGTGTAACTTTTGTGATCCTTGAATTTTCCTTTATTTAAAAAGTCTCTTTGTTTACTTGTTGTCACATGCACACACACACACACACACACATACACACACAAAGTAAATAAATAAAAAAGGAGTTCAAGGATAGCCGTGGCTATAATAGTAGATTTCAGAGCCTGAACTCTATAATACCCTGTTGTAGAATATTATTTTAAGATGTATTACATTTGTTTAATGATGCAAAGATGTGTTGCATTCTTTTATGTTGCATTTGTTTAATTCTGTGAAGCTGTGTTACTGGGCCTGTCTAAAACACCTGATGGTCTAATAAAGAGCTGAATGGCCAATAGCAAGTCAGGAGAAAGGATGGGTGGGGCTGGCAGGCAAAGAGAATAAATAGAAGGAGAAAAAGAGAGAAAAGACAGGTGGAGGAGCAAGAAAAGGAAGAGGACTCCAGGGTCCAGCCACCCAGCCACACAGCCAGCCATGGAGGAAGAAGTAAAAAAAGATATACAGAGATAGAGAAAGGTAAAAGCCCAGAGGCAAAAGGAAGATGGGATAATTTAAGAAAAGCTGGCTAGAAATAAGCCAAGCTAAGGCCGGGCATTCATAAATAAGAATAAGCCTCTGTGTATGATTTATATGGGAGCTGGGTGGTGGGCCCCCCAAAGAGTAAAAACCAAATGACTACAATATCTCTCTCAAAACAAACAAAGACACAAATAACAACAGAAATAAAATTGAGTGTATCTATGTGAATATATATATATATATATATATATATATATATATGTAGAAAAGCACATATCAAATTAACAAAAGTGGACAACTGCAATGAATTTTCATTTTTTTAAGCATGCAGCATCATTCTTGGCAAAACAGTGGGGCTATTAAAAGGTAACCCCTATCTCCACAAGGCAACTATCTTTCTTAAGCAGCAATGCTTCAAGCTATAACCCTAGGAAGTCAGGCCCTGTCTTTGCTTGCTTTCTCTTTATTTGTGGGGGAGGAAATGTAACCACCAGGATCCCTACAGGAACCTGCTGGCACACTCAAATAAAGATCACTGAAGTTTCTTATGAAGGGGCTGGGGGTTGGAGTGTAGCTAGCATGTGCCTAGTATGCATGAAGTCTGGGTTCAATCCCCAGCATAGCAAAAACTAGTTTTTAAACTACTAACAACCAAGGTTGGTGAGGATCTGGAGAAAGAAGAGCCCTAAGTGGATCGGAGTGTCAACTAGTACGGCCATTATGGAAATCCATACGGAAGTTTCTCAAGTTAAAAATAGAACTTCATGTGACTCAGCTCTACCAGGGCACAGAGTCTAAGGACTTTAGAGCCTCCCATGAGGTTCTTGGAAATCCATGTTTATTGCTGCAACTACTCACGATAGCAAGGAAATGAACCAGCCTAGGTGCTAAATAAATAGTAAAAATGTGGTCTGTGGATGCAAAGGAATCTTATTCAACTGTAGAGAAATGAAATTTGCAGGAACGTAGGGGAATCTGGAAAGTATTATATAAAGTATAGGCTACATGAGTAAATGCTAACTTACACTTTGGAGTACCAGGAAGCCAATCATGAAGCTTATTTCATCGATGTGGAGATGTGGCTGAGAGGTTATTTCCCTGCCTGACTTCAACACCGAGGGATTGGTGGAGAATGCAGAAACTATGTGTTTAGGTCCCACTCCGTGTACTGTTCCTCTTACTAATGCGTGGCTCTGAGATATTCTTCAAACATGTTTCAATAATCCTGAGAACTCAGGGGTCGTGGTGAAGAGGAGGTTGATGAGAAGGGCCTATCTGTGTTTAATCTATATCTTACCTGAAGTCCTTGAATTAATTTGACTCCTCTGTCTGAAACGCAAAGTCCAAAATGAACTGGAGGTGTTTTGTTGGTTAACACCAGGGTGAGTTTCTTAATTTAATACAAACTGGAAGCTTGTGGATTGTTCCATCAATCATTCTGGTAACTGCTAGTAATAGACAATAAGATGGTCAAAACCAAAATTAGAAAAAATAAACATCACAAGTCTTTAGTGGAGATTTTTTTTTAAAGATTTATTTATTTTATTATGTGTACAATGTTCTGTCTGCGTGTATGCCTGAAGGCCGGAAGAAGGTACCAGATCTCATTACAGATGGTTGTGAGCTACCATGTGGTTCTTGGGAATTGAACTCAGGACCTTGGGAAAATCAACCAATGCTCTTAATCACTGAGCTATCTCTCCAGCCTATAGTGGAGATATTTGAGGTTGAATGAGCAATCGCCTTTTTTTTTTTTTCTTTTGAGACAGAATTTCTCTCTGTAGCCCAAGCTGGCCCCAAACTTGTGGCAATTCTCCTACCTCAGTTAAGTACTGGGATTACAGGTGTGAGCCACCATGGCCAATGGACAACTTTTATTCATTTTTAACAATGATTTAATTATGTGTGTGTGGTGGGTACATGTGTGTGAGTGTGGGCACACATGTGCCGTGGAGCTAGTGTGGAGGTCAGAGGACAGAGTTTGGGAATAGCTTCTCTCCTTCCACCATGGATTTCGGGGATGCCATTCAAGTCATCGGCCTGTGTGACAAGTCTAACCTTTTGAGCCATCTCATTGACCTGCAACTCTTATTTAAAAGAAAGCAATCAGAGCTGGGAATACAGCTAAGTGGCAGGGTGCTTACTTAGCATGCGTCAGACCCTAGGTTCAATTTCCAACACGAGAGAAAAAAAAAATAAGTCATGATTTCCATTCTGGTGGTTTCCGAAAGACAAAATAGAAGTCTCTGCTGAGAGCTGTGAGGGATGGTCCAGCACCTTGCTTTCTATAGCAGGGACATTTTTACCTGCAAATCCCAAGTGTATGAGTATTCATGTTTCAGACGAGTATTATGTTGCCTGTGCCTGCCTCAAACTTACCACGTAGCCCAGGCTAGCCTTGACTTCCTGAGCGTCTTGTTTGCCCCTCCCGAGCTCTGAGATTATAGACCTATACCACAACACGGGTCTTTGCTTGTTTGTTTGCCTGTTTCCCTGGTGCTGTAGGGTGAATCCAGGGCACTGAGCATGCCGGGCACCACACCCCTTGCCACCCAAGCTCTTCTTACTCTGGAGGAACATGCCCTGGGTACTCAGGGTTAGTAAGAAAATATCCTTTATCTCTTGTCAGTGACCAAACTAGGAATCTTGGAGGATCTTGGAAGGAAGGTGGCTCCCGGAAGCTTTTGGTAATTCACATTCTCATCACAAAACCTTTCATTAACAAATCTAGCTTATCAACAGCGAAGTACCCCAAAGTTGACATTCATGAGAACAGGGGTGGGGGTGGGGAGCAGGCAGGGGAAGGAAATGGGAGAAAAAAACGTCAAGTACAGGGCTAACATCTTAGAGTGCCCCACTTACACAGAATGGAAGTAGCCAGGCATTTCATTCAGCAGTGGAATGGACCGCATATACAATGGTGGCTCCCTAAGAGTACAATGGAGCTGCAAAATACCCTTCGTCAGATGGTGCCACAGCTGCTGCAATGCTGTGGCACAACGCGTCATTCGTGTACACAAGCCGACCCTGTGTGTCAGTGCAGAATAGTACATGTAATTATGTACCACACATAACAGTTAATAGTGTGGTCTATGTATTTACTATACTTTTATACAGTAGAGTGGACTTCCACTTATATATAAAAACAGTTCACTGTAGACAGTTTATCCAGTTAAGCAGCAGCCTCATAATTTGTGTTTACCATGTCCCCATCAAGAGGCCACATCAAGTGACTCACCTCTCTGCCATCTAGATTTGTGTAAGTGTGTAAGTGCACTCCCTGATGTCCACACTATGACAAAATTGCCCAAGGATGCATTTATCAGGGTACATCTTCCTCCCTGGTGACAGATGGCTGTAGTTTCAGGTAAGGAGCCCAAGCAAGGGAGTCCTATTCTGCTAGAGTTCCACACAGCTCTACAGGCCTTACTGTTGCTCTTTTTGCTCTTTTACTCTTTGTTCTTTTGGGGGCCCACCAACCAGCTCCCAGATAAATACACGCAGAAACATATTTTTACTTATGAATGCCCGGCCTTAGCTTGGCTTGTTTCTTGCCAGCTTTTCTTAAATTAACCCATCTGTCTTTTGCCTCTGGGCTTTTACCTTTCTCTATTCCTGTATACCTTTCTTTCTTACTCCGTTGCTGGTTGTGTAGCTGGGTGATTGGCCCCTGATATCCTCCTCATCTCACTCCTAGGTCTCTCCTCCTATCTATTATCTCTGCCTGCCAGCCCCACCTGTTTCTCTCTCCTGCCTCGCTATTGGCCATCCAGCTCTTTATTAGACTGTCAGGTGTTTTAGACAGGCACAGTATCACAGCTTCACAGAGTTAAACAAATACAACATAAACAAAGGTAACACACCTTAAAATAATATTTCACAACACTCACCCTCCCATAGCACCAAGGAGAGCATGTGTCTTAGCTAATGGAGACACAGGGACAGCAGTGGTGAAAAGTGAAGCTATATTTTGTTTAGCTATCTGTGAATGGAGGTATAATTTATATCAAATAAGATTTAGGAGACATTTCTGTCAGTTTTGAAAATCACAGAATTACGCAACCTTGTACCACAACTGGGATACAGAATAGGTCCTCTACGATCTAAAATTCTCTTGACCCCATTTCTAGTTAACCTGATCTGCCAGCTCCAGCCCCTGAAAACTACTTCTGATCTATCTCCTGCAGAGATTTTTACCTGTTCTAGAATAATATAATTCTTTTAAAAAATTCCTTATTTTATTTATGATGATGATGGTGGTGATGATGATGTGCATATATGCACATGTGGAGGTCAGAGAATAACTTTTAGGAGTTTGTTAGTTCCTTCCACAATTGGCTCCAAGGATGGAACTTAGGTTTCCAGGCCTGTGCAACCCTTTTTATCCACTGAGTCATCTGCCCCAGAATAAATCATTACTTTTATGTGTGCTGCTGGGGTTTGAACTCAGGACTTTGCACATCCTAGAGAAACACTCTACCACTGAGCTATACTCCCAGCTAATACATTTCTTCATTTTAGAAGCCATTTCTTTTAAAAAAAAGTTTCAAAGATTTTTTTATTTTATTATTTATGATTATGAGTGTTTTACCCACATGTATGTCTACGTAGCATGTGCATGCCTTTTGCCTGCAGAGGTCAGAAGAGGGCTTCAGATCCTCTTGGGCTGAAGTTATAGATAGTTATGAGCCACCATGTGGGTGCTGGAAATTGAATCTAGGTCCTGTGCAAGTACAACAAGTGCTTTTAAGCACCGAGCCAACTCTCCAGTCTAATACAATTCTTCTTGTAAAAATTAATCCCGTGTGTCTGTCTGTCTGTGAATGTGTATGTGCTTGTGTGAGCACAGGTGCCCTTGGAGTCCAGAAGAGGGTGTCAGATACCCTAGAGTTGGGGTTACAGGTGGCTTTGAGCCACCCAATGTGGATGTGGGTGATGGAAACCGAAGTCAGGTCCTCTGCAAGGGCAGTAGGAGCTTTTAATGGCTGAGCCATCTCTCCAGCCTCAATAAGTTTCTTATAATGCCTATAGTCCCAGAAGTCAAGAGGTAGAGGCAGAAAGATCAGAAGTTCAAGGTCATATTGAGCTACACTGAGTTTGAAACCAGCCTGAGCTGTATGAAACTCTGCCTAAAATAATAATGACAATGATAAGTCCAGGTGTGGCGGTGCATGCCTCTAATCTCAGCATTTGGGAGGTAGAGACAGCAGGATCAGGAGTCATGCTCAGCTACATAGTGAGTTCAAGACTAGCCTGGGCTTTGTGAGACCATGAAATAAAAAACAAACAGCAACTAAGCCCACATAATAGAAGGAACAAAATTTCCCTGAGATCCCTCAGCTAGCAGGTGCAGAACCAGTACCAGATCCTGAGTTTCTCTGATGACGAAGGGCACTGGCGCTTCTCATCACAGCTCTGCAGCGTTTGCTTAGGAATTTAGTAGAGGGCTTCAGAATGTGAAGGGCTCTTGGAGATGACCTACACACAGGAGCCCTGGCTGCTGCTTCTGACCAAGCTCAGTGCACGTGGTCTCATCCATGTGCATAACCTCCTTGCCAACTCTAGTTTGTGTGACGGAGTGGGAGGACCCGCCTTGTGAATTCCTTCTGCAGATCAAGATCCCCGTGTGATTGGCACACTCTGAAGTTGCCATGCACTTGACCGTGGTGGGAGTTTAAGGGGTGTGAGGGGAGTGAAGGGCAGTGTTCCTGAAGTAGACACTTGGGTGCTTAGAATACTCAGGTGCTCTTTCTAGGGGTGAGCTGTGAAAATGCCACCAGAGCTGTCATGGAACTTTCCAACATTCAGCTGTCACGTCCAACTGCTAACGGCAAACCACGTGCTCTAGCATTCCAGCCTGGGCGTAGTAGGGATGGCAGTGCCTGGCACAGCCATTGGTGCTGGTGGCTTAAGTGCCCTTGAACTAGCTCCACGAGGACTCTTTAAACTTCGAGCACTTGGTTAAAATAAGAAATGAGACAATAAGCAGAAATAATGTATGAACAAAAAGCCCTGTACTGGCCGGGCAGTGGTGGCACACACCTTAATCCCAGCACTCGGGAGTCAGAGGCAGGGGGATCTGTGTGAGTTTGAGGCCAGTCTGGTCTACAGAGTGAGTTCCAGGACAGCCAGGGCTACACAGAGAAACCCTGTGTCAAAACAAAACAAACAAACAGAAGCTCTCTATTTAGAAATACCTTTCTTCAAGGCTACAACCGTCTCCAACATTCCCTAAGCCCTTTGGTCAAATCATAGCCCAAATGCTGCAACAATTCAAGAGAATGGGAGGAAATTTGCTTTGAAACAGAAGGAGACCTGACCTGGCTGGTTGGGTAACAGGTCCAAAGAACACAGTGTTCCTTGGGCAAAGATAGCTGCTCAAATGTCTGTTCCTTTGGGTTGGGCTGACCCTCCAGCCTCTTGACTCATGGCAAGTGGAGTCGGTCGCGATATTTATGGAAAGTCCACTGAATCCTTGACAGTGAAGCGCGCTGGGGTGAGAGCAGTCTTTACTGATAAGAGGAGGAATGGTGTTCATGAGAAAAGGCGGTGGGAAGTGGTGGTTCATGCTTAGAATCCCAGCACTAGGGAGGAGAAAGCAGGAGGATCCCGGAGTCCCGGGGCAGCCTGAGATGCAAAGGGAAGACCATCTCTTAAAACAAGCAAACAGCAAACATACAGATCCTTAAACCTGAAAGGATATTTACCAATTGTTTGGTTGGTTGATTGGTTGGTTTTGAAACAGGGTCATATCAAAGTCCGTGCTGACTTTAAACTTTCTAAGTGGCTGAGGATGGTCTTGAACTCTTGATCTTCCTGCCAGGCAAGGGGGTGCACATTGGTAATTCTAGTACTCTTGAATCTAGGCAGGAAGTGCATGTGTTCAAGGCCAGCCTGACTATATTAGTGAGACCCTGTAACAAGCAAACAAGCAAACAAAACCCAAAATCTTTGCCTAATGCAAGATAGTAAAGATCCCTTCCTTCCATCCTTTCTTTCTTTCTTTCTTTCTTTCTTTCTTTCTTTCTTTCTTTCTTTCTTTCTTTCTTTCTTTCTTTTATTTCTTTCTGAGATAGGGTACTGTTGTGTAGCCCTGGCTAACCTGGATCTTTCTGAGTACACGGAAACTGTCCTTGAACTTGCAGCCATCTTGTCTCCCTAGGGCTGGGATAACAGATGTCCCACCACACCCATTTTCTTGGGTTTTTCTTTTAGAACTGTACAGTCTAAGTGCTCCTGCTTAGGTCTATGATGAATTTTGAGTTAACTTTTTCACAGCTTTATTGATATACAATGCCTATCCCACAAGCCAAATCCATTTATTCTGTATGATACAATCAGTGGGGTTTTTTTTTTAGTGTATTTGCAGAGATTGTTATTGTGATCTGCCTTTGAAGATTTTCGTCAACTCTGAAAGAGACCTCATACTCATTAGCTAGTGGCTCACATTTCTCCCCCCATCCCTTGAGCTCTAGGCAATCACTTTCTACCCATATACATTTGCCTATCAAATTAATTTATATGCAAAGGTAAAGACCAGGCACATTTTAAAAAACGTGTATGTCCAATTATTCCAAAACTACCATTTGTCAAAAAGATATTTGCCAGGTGTGGTGGTACATATCTATAATCCCAGCACTCAGGAGACAAGGCAGGAGGACTGCCACAAGTTCTAGTCCACCATGGTCTACAGACCGAGTTCCAATTCAGCCAGCCAGCCAGGGTTACAGAGCAGAATCTGTCAAAACCAAAACCAAACAAGAATCAGAAGAGGGTTCTGAGGATGTAGCTCAGGTGGTAGGAGCACCTGCCGGGGAGCCCTGGGTTCAGTTCTTTTTGTTTGTTTGTTTTTTGAGACAGGGTGTCTCTGTGTAACAGCCCCGGCTGTCCTGGAACTCACTCTGTAGACCAGGCTGGCCTCAAACTCACAGAGATCCTGCTGCCTCTGCCTCTGGAGTGCTGGGATCAAATGCATACTCCACCACACCCAGCCTGGGTTCAATTTTTAGCACCACGTAAATGGGGTATGGTGGTGCATAGATATAATCCTAGCACTTGAGAGGGAGAGGCAGGAAGATCAGGAGTTCAAGGTCACCCTCTACTATATATTGAATTTGAAAGGATCCTGGTCTACAAAAGGCCCTGTCTCAAAACAAAGAAAATAAGTAAAATAATTTCCTCATTGAGCTGGCATATCTGTCCATAATCAGTTAATTAGTTGATTAATTAATTAATTAATTATTTTTTGAGACATGATTGCACTCCATAGCCCTGGCTGTCCTGGAACTTGTTATGTAGACCAGACTGTGCTTGAACTCACAGAGATCTACCTGCCTCTGTCTCCTGAGTGCTGGGATTAAAGGCATGCCACACTACTTACAGCTTATAATCAGTTAATTTATATGTGTGGTTTTATGTCTGAATTCTACATTTTACCTCCTTGATCTTTCTAGCCATACATCAAAGCCACATCGTCTTGATCTTGCTTACAAACGTGTGAGAGATTTGCAGTGTGGTGAGTCCCTCTAATTTGGTTGTTTTTCAAATAGTTGTGACTTTACTAGATTCTGTGTGTTTCCGTTCAAACAATAAAATCAGCCAGTGTGGTAGTTCACACCTGTAATCCCAGCACTTATCGAGGCAGAGGCAGGAAAATTGGCACAAGCGTAAGGCCAGCCTGGCTTACATGGTGAGTTCTAAGCCAGCAAAGGCTTCCTATTTAAAAGGAAACCTGCTAAGGTGTTTCTTTTCTTTGTATTTATTTTTAAACATTTAATCTATCAAGTAATTTATTTTTGAGATAGGGTCTTGCTAATAACTTTGGCTAGCCTGGAACTTGCTGTATAGACCATGCTGGCATCAAACTCATGGCAAACCTGTCTCTGCCTCCTGAGCACTAGGGTTACAGGCATGAGATACCAGGACCACTTCTTTTCTGATGGGGTAAAAGAACTAGTGCCAGCATCATCCAGGGGCTCGCACACGCTAGACAAACAAGCTACATTCTCACCCTAGTCTGCAGGAATTTTGATTGGGACTGCTTTGAATTTTGAGGTTAATTTGGAGGAAAGATGACATTTTAACAATGAATGTATATTCTGATTCATGAACATGGTATACCCCTCCATTTTTAGTTGTTCACTGTTTCTCAGTAATACTTTGTAACTTTTATCATACAAAATATTGCACGTATCCTGTTAGTTTTGGCTCCAAGAATTTAATCTTTATACTAAACAAAACATTGTTTGTAAACATATTTAAATTTATTTATTTGTGTGTGTGTGTGTGTGTGTGTGTGTGTGTGTGTACACAGATGCACATGTGGAGGTCAGAAGACAGCTTACAAAAATTTGTTCTCTTTCTTTCTTGTGTTCCAGGAATCAAACTCAGATCATCAGGCTTGGGGGCAAGCACCTTTACCTGCCGAGTCATCTCACTGGTCTCCTACATACTTTTAAATTTTCAGTTTTCAGTTGTGTGTTATCAATATCTAGAAGTACCTTTTGTACATCGATCTTATAGTCTATAATTTCATTGAACCCAATATTAGTTCTATTTATGGATTTTTTGCATATTAGTAGGATTATTTTTCTTATGTGTTTGTTTTTGGGATAGATTCTCATTCTGAAGCCCAGACTGGCCTCTGTCTCCTGAATTCTGGGACAGTAGACATCTATGCAATACTGTGTCTGGCTGGTAATTTTCTTCATATGTGAAAACATTTTTCTCTCCCCTTTTCCAAATTGTATTCTCTCACTCTCTCTTCCTCTCTCTCTCTCTCTCTCTCTTTCTCTCTCTTTCTCTTTTTCTTCTCTCTCTCTTTCCAAGTTGTTTTTTGAAATTAAAATATGATTGCATTCCCTTTCCTCCTTCCAACCTCTCCTGTGTCCTAGTACTCCTTTTCTCCCTCTCAAATTCATGGCCTGTGTTTCTCTAATTGTTATTGTTTTACACACACACACACACACACACACACACACACACGCATAGATATATAAATACAACTGTCTCAATCTGTTTAGTGTTACTTGTAGGTATATTATTTCATTGGTATTGGATAAGAAATTAGTGGGACTCAACCCGTAGGAAGCCTGTTTCTCCCACTTCTAGCATTCTTCAGTTGCCTATTCTTCTTTGTCTCGTGGTGAGGACTGTGAAATTCCCCTCTTCCCCATATGTCTTTTGGTGTTGTACTTATTCAGGTCTGGTTTAGGCACCCATAGTGTTGAGATTTCATGGGTGATGCTTCCCGGTCATTTCTAAGAAACACAATCTCACAGAGGAATTCTTAGTCCTCTGGCTCTTCTAATTTCTCCACTCCCTCTTCTTTGACGTTTCCCATGGTGCAGGAGTTGTACTGTACGTGTATCAGTTGGGGCTGGGCACCCCCTGATCAACTATTCTCTGCATTTTGACCAGTTGTGGTTTTCTGAATTGGTCTCTATCTCTTGCAAAGAGATGCTTCTTTGATGATGAGAGATACATGTGTTCGTGGGCGTAAGTATTTAGGAGTTATGCTGGTTTATTCAAGTAGTGGTATATGCTTTTCCTCTAAGCTTCATGACCTTACTAGCCCTGGGAATTCGGGTAGGCTTCCAGTATCAGGCATGACTTTCTTGTTCTATAGGCTTTACGTTGAATTAGACAGCTGTTGGTTACCACCAAGATATACATGCCACTATTGCGTCCTTAGGGATATCTTGCCAAGTTGGCCATTGTTTTGGATCTCAAGTGTGATAGCTGGGTATTGGTTGCTTCCCTCTCTTGGAAGCTTGCATAGCACCAGAAGGTACTGTGACAGCTGGTCCTCAGGGAGGAGGCTTTCAGGTCCATCGAGCTTCGATCATCTGAGTCCAGTGTCCAAAGTGCATGGTATCTTCAGTAATACAGATTGACCTTCAACCTCTGGAAGGCCACAAAGGGCAATGGCAAAGCCTATATTGTTTTGTGAGTTTTTTATGACCCCCCTGACCAACAACTCAAAAGAGGGGTTCTTACTCTTGATACTAGGGTTTTGTTAATCTATGGTTCTTGCTGCTTTGGGGGGGGGTGGATAGTATTGTCAGCCCAACTGGTGAAATTTCATTTAAACTGTATAGGAGGGATATTGTTAGCCATCTGGTGAAATTTCACTTAAACTATACATGTATACACATGCACTTCTATGTTTTATACGTAATTTTAGGTAAATAAAAAAATAATACGATTCCTCGTGGTTTTATTCAAATACCCTTAGTATTTCTTTCTTTTAGCATTGGGAACTGAGCCAAGGTAAGTGCTCTATCACTTGGCTCTTGCCAATGAGCTCTACCTTTACCTCTTCTATTTTTAAACTCTAATGTGTTATTATTTTGTTGGTGGTGCTGGTAGTGTGTGTGTGGGAGGGGGTTTCACATATGTAAATGTCAGAAGACAACTTTCAGGACTCAATTCTCTTGATCCACTGGATTCCAGGGATGATACTCGGGTTGTCAGGCTTGAGTGGCAAGTGACTTTATCTTCAGGGCCGTCTTGCAGACTCCCTTTTATTTCTTGCCTTGTCTATTGTACCATCAAGGGGTACCAGTTCAGAACTGCATAGAAGGGGTGAGAATGAACAGCCTACCATGGTCTCCATTTTAGGGACATATTCATTTTTTTTCATTAATAACTATGATATTACCAGTTTAAGAAAGTTTCTTCCTATTCCTAGTTGCCTGAGTTATTTTATCATAAAAACATGCTAGATTTTGGCAAATTTTGTTTCTTTTGTTTTTTCTCATCAACTCAGGTGATTTAATGGCTTTTTTTATTATTAAAATGATTACTTAGAGGTTTTATTTTGAATGTTGAAACCATTTTACATTCCTGGGATTAAACCCCATGGACATTATGTAATATACTTTTTCCCTGTATTTATGCATTTAATTTATTGACATTTTGTTTAAAATTATTATCCTGGGGGCTGCAGAGATGGCTCTGTGGTTAAGAGCACTGGATGATCTTCCAGAGGACCAAAGTTCAATTCCCATCACCCACATGGTGGCTCCCAGCCATCCATAACTTCAGTTCCAGGGGCTCTGATCCTCTCTTCTGGCCTCTGAAGAGGCACCAAGCAAGCTAGTAGAGCACAGACAAATAAACAGGCAAAACACCCATACACATATAATAATAGTAATAATAATAATTTTTAAATAACTGTTACACTGTTATGCTGGGGTGGAACTTAGTGGTAGAATACTTGTCTATTATGACCAAGGCCCTCTGGTTGATCTTAGAAAAAAAAAAATCTTACATAAATTAATGAGTGTTTAAAACATTTCAAAAATTGTATGTATATTGGTGTTTTGCCTGTATCTATGTCTGTACCACATGTGTGTGCCTGGCGCCCATGGAGGCCAGAAGTGGGTATCAGATTCTCTGGAACTGGAGTTACTGATAATTGTAAGCCACTATGTGGGTGCTGGGAATTGAACCCAGGTTGTCTGGAAGAGCAGCCAGTGCTCCTAAATGTGGAAAATGATATCTCCAGGTCCAGATATCATTTTATAATGTCTTTTTTTCTGACTTTGGTACCAGAATAGTGAATAAAAGGGCCAGAGGTTAGTGGTAGTGTAAATAAATACAAACAATAAATGAGAGGCTATAGCTTCTTCTGACCGTGAAACGTCAACTAAATAATATAAAATAAGGACAGAATTAAAAAAATCCTTTTGAGAACAACCACAGCAATGACGATAATTTATCCAAGAACATCGAGAGATGCTAAAAGTCATGGGTGGATGAGGAATGGGTCCTTCCACAGCTTCAAAGTGGCCACAACAAGCGTCTGGTGATGTGGATGATGAGGAGAGTGAACATACCGTAGAATAATCTGGAGGCACATCTGATTGGGTGGTGGAGCTTAACATCACAGGTGACAAGACAAACAGACATCAGGGGAACAGGAGGAGGGGTACACTTCTTGTCCTAGGTCTGATTCCCTGTAGTCATGCCTCTAAGACAGAGGAGAGAGACTGGGAACGAGGTCACAAAAGTGACATCCCTGACCATCACAGAAGTGATCACAATGCATAACCTAGACCTGTTCATTAAGCAAACATCAGGCAAACTCAAAACAAGGAACTTTCTAGAAAGTAACTAGCCTGTCATATTTAAAAATGGAGAGGCCGGGAAGAATCGGGAAACTTCCCAGTTGAAAATAAGTGGAACCGAAATACGAAATGAGTATAAGCTCCAGGAGTGGGCCGGGCAGTGGTGGTGCATGCTTTTAATCCCAGCACTCAGGAGGCAGAGGCAGGCAGATCTCCTTGAGTTCGAGGCCAACCTGGTCTACAGAGTGAGTTCCTAGACAGCCAGGGCTACACAGAAAAACCCTGTCTCAAAAAACCAAAAAAAAAAAAAAAAATCCAGGAGTAAATTGCTTTTCTTTAATGGATGTTATTAAGACAGTTAATGAAGCTTAAGTGGGGCTTGAGGACTGGAGAGCAGTCGTGTGTCATTGTTGAGTTCTACATTCTCAAAATCGTATTATTGTAAAGAGAGCGTGCTCACGGGAAAGAGGCAGCAGCTATTCATCTACTCTGGACCTGCACGTCTTTGCTCTCCTCCTTTGTAATTGGCATCACCACGTCTACTCAGAGACTCAAGCTTGGGTCAAGGCCGTCATCCTTGACTGTTTTCTTACAGCCTAAAAGCCCATTTGGAGCAGGTTAAATGTCTGCTAGTAGACCGGCGATATCATGAAACATCTGTGCCTTCGAGTATTGTATTGCTATTCAGAGGAATGAGGTAGCTCTGCATAGCAACACAAAAGTAAGAGGGTAAGGCTGTGACACAGGGTATAAAGATCCCGTGGTTTGTTCCTTTTTGTAGATGTACCAATAAAAGTGTGGCAAAATGGACTCAGAACTATCGACCATTCTCTCTTGGAGGAGAATGATCAGTTTCTCCCTGTGATGGGGGTGGCCTTGAATCCTCCAATGTCAACCTCCCAAGGGCTGGGTTTGCAGGTGTGACCCCCACAGTGGCACATCTTTAAAAAGATGACTACAGATATTTTTCATTTGACCAGGACATTTAATGTAATATTTCATTTTCTGTTGATGTAGAAGAATACCACAGAATGGGTAATATATAAAGAAAACAATTTTTTGTTTTTTTGAGACGGAGTTTCTCTGTGTAACTTCTCTGGCTGTCCTGGAACTCTCTCTGTAGACCAGGTTGGCACTGAACTCACGGAGATCCACCTGCTTCTGCCTCCTGAGTGCTGGGATGAAAGGTGTGCGCCTCCACAGCCTGGCATAAATTGCTCCTCCCCTCCCCCAGGTGTGGAGGCCAAGAAGTCGAAGGTCAGAGGGCTACACTTAGTGAGGCCTTTCTTGTCGTCACAGAACTTGGCAGCAGGCATCACAAAGCAGGGAGAGTAAGAACAGGAGGCATATACAGTATAAATAAATACTTCTAGGGAAGGGCTGGAAAATACCACATGAGAGAGAGGGCTGGCTTTAATACCAAACACCCCACAATAATAACACTAATGTATCCGTGAGAGTAGCCGTCATCTGCGTGTTTGTGTCCAGAACACTGTATTAGAAACTGGATTTCCAAAATAATACGTATTTTCTAATTACTTTTTTTTTCTATACATTTGAGTTCACAGCTGTCTACTTTCATGAAAAATTGATTTCCCTGGTTTGGCTTTGGACATCTGAGAAAACAAAGGAAAAAAAAAATGTCTTTCTGTCTTCCCTGACCGTTTCACACTTCGAAAGCTTCCCTCTGCATATGAACACATCTAATCATACCTATCACTAAAGTCTATGCCGAGGATATGACTAATTCCACCCAAAGCTGATGAATGTTTTCTGGTTGTGGTTCTCAAGCAAATATGTCCTCAAATAGCACATACAGAAAGCTATTCAACTATGTAGATGGACAGACATGCACATGCGTACACACACACACACACACACACACACACACACACACACACACACACTCAGCCAGTGCGAGCAGTTGTAGTTTGCAGGACTAGAAACCAAGCAGAGTCTACCAGGGTTAGAGGGACAACGTTCAATTCTCTTCCTGAGGCTCAGGATTCCCTTTTCTGGGTCTTTAATACTTGGTCTAACTTCAAGTGGAGAAACACCTCTCCTCTTTTGTTAGAAACACTTCTCCTCATTTGTTGGCCAAGCATGCCGAGGAGGAGCTGTTTCTTCCCATAGGCACTTGTTGAGTATGGTCTATGTCAGCAGGAGCCTCCCCTTCACCCAGTGATGCCTTTAGGGTGTCTCCTGGTGACAGCAGCTGGGGGTAGTGATGGGCCCAGTCACAGCCCTGCAGACAAAAAATAATAATAGTAAGGTTACTCTAGGTGGATACAGGGTCTCAGCATCATGGGGCAACAGTTCCAGTCCTTTCTCTGTCTCTTGTTTCTTCCTGCTTCACTGGCCGGCTCTGTCTAAAGGAGATGGACAGCTGCATTGTAAGCAGTCTGTCTGGGCGGGGTGCAATAAGGTTTATTGTTCAGGAGTGAAGGCTAGGTCCAGGGGTTCCAGGTATGGTTCTGGGGAAGACAGACTTGGACCCAGACCTGCAACTGAGGCAGAGCTCAGGCTATCCACTTTCAGTGGTAGGATTTTTCCTTCCGGAAGTGTCGATTCCCTTCCTCCCTGTCACCTGCGATCCCAGGGCGACTCTCAGTGACCTAGGAATGAACACGGGAAGCTCTGTGTCGGGAGTGAAGGAACGGATTTTGGCCGATGAGTTCGGAAGGGAGATCCTCTGCTTCTTTCTGTTACAGGCCCTCTTTCTTCTCTCATCTTTTTCGGTTTCGGAAAACATAGGAAACTGCTCACCCATATGATGTGAAGCCAGAGCTCATGTGATTGTCGATGGAGGTGACTCCAGGGTGAAGGGCCTCCTTCAGCAAGAAAAGGCCCAACTAGGGACTTAAAACAGACCCAAAGCCATATGTAAATCATATTTGGAGGTGGGGCTTGAGGAGGTGAGCTGTGGCACCGGTCAAACTTCTCAGTTAAAAATATTTTTGCATATAAATATGTGCGTAACATATATGTGTGCTTGCATTTATGTGTGTGTCATGCAGGTGTACCGCACATGTATGTATGTATGTGTGTAAGCCAGAGGTTGACACTGTGAGTCTCCTATTGTTCTTTACCCTGTTTTTTTGAGACAGGATCTTTGAATGAAGAGCTCACTAACAGGCTGTGCTGGCTGAGCTCTGCGAATTACACGCACGCACTGCCATTGCCTGGCTTTTATGTGGGTGTTGGGGACTTGAGCTCAGGTCTTCATGTACGCATGGCAGACACTTTTCCTACTGGGCCATCTCCCTGGCTGTAATGCTCCACTTTTTAGCTTCTCCTTCTTTTGCCTTTCAGGATACTATGGGTAAAACAAACCCCTTATTTTCTTCAAGGATATCATGGGCAAATTCCCTTAACGGAACTTAAAGAGTTGCTATGAAGAAAAAGATACATAAAGGTTGGGCTGGAGAGATGGCTCAGAGGTTAAGAGCACAGGCTGCTCTTCCAGAGGTCCTGAGTTCAGTTCCCAGCAACCCCATGGTGGCTCATGACCCTCTATAATGAGATTTGGTGCCTGCTTCTGGCATGCAGGCAGAACACGGTATACATAATAAATAAATAAATAAATAAATAAATAAATAAATAAATAAATAAATAAATAAATCTTTAAAAAGAAAAGAAAAAGGACTATGTAAAGAAAACAATGCCTTATAAACATTCTTCAGCTAGTCCTGAGGTTTTTCCTATTGTTATTGCGTGTGTGTGCAAGAGCACACACATGCAGGTGTATCTACGCATGCAACTGTATATGCCAGGGAGTGTCCGTGGCAACCAGAAGACAACTTTGGGGAGTCAGTTCTCTTCTTCCAACATCCCAAGGATGGAACTCAAGTTGTCAGGCTTTCATGGCAAGTCCTTTATTTACTGCTAAGCTATCTCACTGGCTCTTGAGTTTCTCGTTTTAAGATTTGTGCTGGGCAGGATGGCACACAGCTGTAATCCCAGAACTCAGGAGGCGGAGGTAGAGGATTGGCCAACCTGGTCTATAATGCATAGTGAGTTCTAACTAGTTAGGCTGTTTTAGCAAGTCCTTGTCTCAACACACATGCACACACACACACACACACACACACACACACACACACACACACACTGTAAGGGAAGACAAGGGGCTGGAGATGTAGTTCAGTTGACAGAGCACTTGCTTTGCATGAATGAAGCTTGGTGTTGGATCCCCAGCATTTCATAAAACTGGGCATGATGGCGCACGCCTGTAATCACAATAGTTGGGGGGTGGGGGAGGTAGAGAGGCAAGAGGATCAGGATTCCAAGGCCAGCCCAGCCTGGGTTACACGAGACTCTGTCCCCCACCCCCCAAAAAAATAATTAACTCTGTGTTCTGTTAAAAGAGCTGGGCAGCCTTCAGGGACAGCCCTCAGCTGCCTGGCTCTTGGTCTAGCTTGCTGCCCTCAGTTCATGTCTGTGTTTTCAGCCATGTGATTTATGGTCCTGGGAAGCTATAAGGAAAAACTCCAGCTCCTCTGAATCTCTAGTTCTGCATTCCCTCCACTTAGTACAAGGGACACACCTAGTCCACAGCTGAGCTGTCAGGGAGCAGGGTGGACTAGACATAGCTAATCCCTTCCCATGCAGGGTTTTTGTTCCACCCACTTGGGAAACATTCCACGATGATTCACTCACATAAGATCCTTACACACAAGGGTCTTGTAAAAATCTGCCTATTGTCCTTTCAAAGCACAATAACCACATAATAAGCATACCAATCATACATAGTATGAGTTGCTACATTTGCGGTATGAGAAAGGTCATATTTATTTACCAGGTATAGTGGTAAAATGTGTCTAGAGGGCATATGTTGGGTAGGTTCAAGGGTAGGCTGAGGTACTATTTTTTCTCTTCTCACTTCCTCGCAGGGTCTCACTCTAGCTCAGACCTGAAACTCACTCAGTAGCCCAGGCTGGCTTCCTACTCACATCCGCCCTCCTATCTCAGCCCCCTTAGTACTGGGATTACAGGTGTGACCCACTGTACCTGGCTGTGCTATTATCAAAACGCGATGGTTTAAAGGCTTAACAAAAGATTATGTATGGTTCACCCAAATAACACTTTCATTAAAAATATTTATTTATTTTTTTTGTGCTTTGAGACAGGGTTTCATAGCTCAGATTGGCCTCAAACTGACCTGTAGCTGACCCTGGCTTAGAACTTCTGATCTTCTTGCCTCTACCTGTTGGGATTACAGGAGTATGCCACTACACCCAGCTGTTCTTAAAATACATAGGTATTTTTGAGGGGACTTTTTTTTTTTTTTTTTTTTGGTTTTTCGAGTAGGGTTTCTCTGTGTAACAGCCCCGTCTGTCCTAGAATTTGTTTTGTAGACCAGGCTGGCCTCAAACTCACAGAGATCCACCTGCCTCTGTCTCCCGAGTGTTGGGATTAAAGGAGTGTGCCACCCCCAGCCAGCTTTTGGGAGGATTGGATCCCACTCTGTAGCCCAGACTGTTTCGGAATTCACTATGTAGACAAGGCTGATCTTGAACTTCTGGCAATCCTCTTGCCTCAACCTCCCAAGTGCTTAGATTACAGGTGTACTTTACCATATCTGGATTAATGAATTAAAAAATATATCCAATTCCAACTCAATTTAATGATACCTGTAACACCCACCTCAACGTATAAGTAACATAAACACCTTTGGTTAAAAATAATTACTGTTTATAACAGTTCCAGGGGTAATTTAAGTTGGACTTGGCATATTGAAGAGTGATTTTTATTTTTATTTATGAGTATGCATGTGTGAATGTAGGTTACCTGAGTACAGGTGTCCATGGAGTCTGGAAGAGGACATCAGATTCCCTGGAGCTGGAACTGCCCATCGTGGGTACTGATCTTGGGTTTTCTGGAAGAACAGTCAATTCTCTTAGCCATTGAGCCACCTGCCTAGCCCCTTGAGGATAATGTTTCTGTCAACATTTCTACAGTAAGAGCCTGGATCAAGTATGGTTTCTGTTCCATGGTTTGTTTGTTTGTTTGTGTTTGTTTTTGTTTTTTCAAAACAGTGTTTCTCTGTGTCCTGGCTGTCCTGGAACTCACTCTGTAGCCCAGGGTGTCCTGGAACTCACTCTGTAGCCCAGGCTGTCCTGGAACTCACAGAGATCGGCCTGCCTCTGCCTCCTGAGTGCTGAGATTAAATGTGTGTGCCACCACCGCCCAGCTTCCATGTTGTTCTTAAACGATGACACTGCTTTTTTCTTTCATGAGAAATCCTTGGAAAATTTGCTCTGGGGCCCAGTGCATCCTAACACTACCAAGTAATGACCTTTCCTTCTTGTGGGAGGTGTAGACAGTTGGGTTTTGTTTTTGTTGTTCTGGTGCAGGAATCCTGAATCCAGGACCCCATGTCTGCTAACCACACATTCCACCACTACCTATCCCTAGCCTAGACTTGTAGTTATGTGTTTATTTCACAGACTTTTCTTGTGCTTATTGCATGCTTGGTATTGTACGGTAGCAACTTACTTTATTTTGGGGACAGTCATCTGATACGCATCTCATGTAGCAGGGCATGAGAGGATAAATGGCATTCTTGAAGTCTAACCATGAGTAGAAGGGTTGGGATTTGAACCCAGACAATCAGACTTCGGTCTGCATTCTCTAAACATCACGCTGCAGTGATTATCTGTTGTGATAAGGGAGGGAGGTTCAGGATCCACATGCCATTCCTAGAAGACCAGGTGACAGGGCAGTAAATGAAAGAACCAGTGTCCCACAGTTCGTATTAAAGTCACTCATGCTTAGCTCCTTCCCTAGAGTTCTGGTGGCCGTGCGGTCACCTGACTGCTTCTCGGGCCTGGCCTGGGAGTGGTCAGGAGCCAGCCTCCCGTAAGATTCAGCTTTCCTGGAGCTGAGTCACAGTCCAACCTGGCCTACAGTTGAGCCTGACTCACGGGCCTCTGCTGCCTGCTTCCTCCACACTGTAAATGTCAACAACCTTACCGAGGTGTTTCACTGTTCTGAGACCCATCCAGACCAAGGAGGAGGCCTGCCTGGTGCCTGCCCTGCACATTCTGGTGACAGGTGGCTCTTGTGCCTGTCTCCACCCCAGGCTTTAGTTTCCCCTGGCCCTTCCACAGTGGGCTGGGACCCATTTAGATAGTCTCACTAGGCTTGTTATTCTAGGCCAGTTTGCCTCCTGTTTCCTCCCGGGCAGAACACAGGTACCTCTGGGAGAGAAAAAGGAAAGCTCTGAGCTGCCAGCCAACGGGTGCTGGGCACATGCTTCTTCCTGACAGTGGAAAACAAAAGCCACTCCAGTTTCCCAGCTCCAGGGAGAAACCAGGCCTCCTGCCCTGGACCTGGATCCGTAATGACCATGTTGAGTGAAACTTTGCGACTTGTATTACCCTGGAACTCCCATGGGCTGTATTTAAGTTGTTCACTCTCTGAGGGTGGGGTGTTGAACTTGCTCAGTTTGGACAAAAACTTTAGCCTCTGTGCTCTTACACCTAGGGTTTTGTAAGTCCGAGAGGAGTTGCTTATCTGAGTGCTAGAGATTGACCCACGACCATGTGCATGCAAGCCAAGTCCTCTACCACGCTCTATATCTCTAGGCATTGGATAAATTAGAGAGGTAACTCTAATTTACCAGAGAGGAGGCACACTGAGCACTCCGCTCCCTCAAAGTGTCATCTGGCAGAAAGGGATGCTTAGAAACAGGCTTATCCACCCACATGCTGCACTCCCTTCCCCATAGTCACCCCCCCATAGGGTTTGGGGAGCTTGTTCTTATACAGAGTTCAGTCCTTAGGAAAAGAATATGGCTACCAGTGACAAGCTGGAGAGGGGGCTTTATTTGATTTTTTTTTTATTTTAAATTAGATGAGGTCTCACTATATATTCCTAGCTCATCTTGAATTTGGTGTATAGATCAGTCTGGCTACAAATTTGCAATAATCCCCCTGCCTCTGCCTCTTGAGAACCGGGATCATAAGGGTCAGAGAGGGAGCTTTTAATGCATGGGCCTAGGGCAAGGGTACCTCTTGCCTGGGTCTGTCGCCAGCGCCGGAATAAACAATACTTCTACAGCCCTGCCTTATACAGATAGCCTTCTCCAAGTAATCCCCTCACCTGGCTTCTTCCTATGGAAACAGGGAGGAGGCCTGTCAGGAGGTAATGGGCCAGAGGTCAGTGCCACATGGACATGTTTACAAAATGATGCTCTTCTGAGCTGGTCAGACTTCTTATCACCTCCCAACTGCTAATGACCAATGCACTGGGTAGGGACACTACCCCGTGGAAAATGGATATTTCCAGCCCTTTTATGATCCAGCCAAAGTCCATGCCTTGAACAGAGACAGGAAGAGGTGCTGTTAAGCCGTGTCTGGGCCTGCCAGGCTGATCACTCACCTTCAGATGAAAATTTTCTCTCTGGATAGTAGGACACACACAGCATCCTGAGATACCCCTGCCACCCCCATGCCCCAGTCCTCTCACATACCTGTTTAGGGAAGAGCCGATATTTTAGGAGGAAAACAGGAGGCCCCTGAACACCCTGTGAGAGATGCTGACGTTCCTAGACATTCCACATCTTCCTCAACAAAACAGACTGCCATTCATCCGATGCCTTTGTTTTATAGGCAGTTTTATGACTAGAAATAACCTGCTTATCGTAAATCTCTCTTGGGGGATTTACAGAGGTGTTACCTGTTCCATTCGCCTGGCATTTTTCACACATTTATTTCACTTCATCCATTATTCGGGGAGAACACTTTATATTCTAAGTCTTAATTACACAAGAAAGAAATATTGCCCAACAAACACAGCCCTTACTGTATTAAGGTTCCCTTAATTTAGAAGGTAGAGTGCCCCTTGGTGGCTCTCCAGCCTTTTAAGCACACTTTCTCTATGACATTGTGGGATAAGACAGCCACGCTTGAGACCGTGAACAGTTAAGTGTTCGAAGCGCTTTCTCTAAAGAACAAACATTTTTATTATTGTTCTGAGTTTTACAAACTGCCTTCTTTGAAAGGGAGGAACAAGGGTAAATTCTTAGTGTTTTCAGTCAGTAAGACCGAGTTTGGTTCTTGTCTTATCTGCCTCTAACCTCATGGAGTGGAGGGACCCACCGACCTCCTCTGGCTGTATGTACGGAATATAAGTAACATGTAAATTGGTATTTTTAGCCATTTAAAGTATATGACTCAGTGTCATTAATTACTTTCACAGTGCTGTGTAAGGATCACTATTATTTCCAGAAGTTTTTTTTTTTTAAATCACCATAAACAGAACTTCAGTACCCATTAAGTAGTTAATACCCATCTCCTGACATTTTGCACCTTAGTCTATTTGCAGGTTGTGTGCATGCATTTGTGTGTGTGTGTGTGTGTGTGTGTGTGTGTGTATGTGTGTGTGATATGTAAACAATTGTTTTTGAGATAAGGTCTCATGTGTCCCAAGCTGGCTCTGCATTCTCCATGTAGCCAAGGATGTCTTTGACTTTCTGATCCTCCTGCCTCCACCTATTGCGTGTTGGGATTACAGGTACATACCCCATGCCTGTTGGGCTTTTTATATTGAGCTGGGATTGAACCCATGACAGGCAAGCGCTCTACTAACTGAGCTACGTCCTCAGCCCCTCACCTTGTATATATACTCATGCACTATTTAGGGACTTTCAAGCCAAGGAACCTGAGTTGGACTGCTGGCTCTGTTCCTCGCCAGCTCTGGGGGTTTGAAAAATTTCCTTGCTGTCTTTATGTCTTAGTTTAACCATCTGCAGAATGGCCAATAAGAGTAAGCCCTCACGGGGCTGTTTTATGTACATAATGCCACATATAAAGGGCAGTGTCTGGGACCCCATCAGCTTTCAGTAAGCACTGACTTCTGCTGTTTGCTTTGCTCTACCTCCTTGTCCTCAAGGGCTCACCGCTACAGGTGAGGTTATGATCCCCCAGTTCTTACAGCTTCACTCCTGCTGAGGTCGGCTTCCTAGCTCTTTTCCCAGCCTTAACATATATATGGGGTGTGTGTGTGTGTGTGTGTGCACATGTATATAGCCCAGTGGCTGATGGTGGTTGTCTTCAGTCGCTCCCCACTTTATGTATTGAGGTAGGGTTTCTCACTTGAACCCAGAACTTGATGACTTGGCTAGTCCAGCCAGCCAGCTTGTCTAAGGATCCCCTGTCTTCATCTCCTGAGTGCTCAGACTATAGGTGGCCATTATGTCTCCCTTGCATTTAAGTGACTTCCGGGCATCTGAACTCTGGTCCTCACACTTAAAATTGCTTGGCTCACTGGTCCATTTCCCCAGTCCATTCTTTCCCAACCCTTCACATAGGGCTAGGAGGGGGTTGGAGTGTCTATCCCCCCCCCCCCCCCCCGCTTCTTCCTCCTCCTTCTTTGAGATGGTGTCTTGTAGCCCAGACTGGCTTTTAAGTCATCCTTGTGCCTCAGCCTCTCAAGTGCTGGGATTACAGGAATGCACCACACCCAGCTTGGGCATTTCTTATACTCCCTCCCCACTTCCTTCCCTCCCTTTTTCCCTCCCTCCCCACCTCTTTTTCTTCCCCTTCCCTTTCTCCTTTCCTTTATCTCCCTCCCCTCTTTTCTTCCTTCCCCCACATTCTCTCTCTATTTCTTTCTCCTCTCCCTCTCTTTCTCCATTCCTTTCTCTTTCTTCCTTATTTAAAAAAAAATTTTTTTCAGACAGTATCTCATGTAGTCCAGGCTAGCCTCAAACTTGTTAAATAGCCAATGATGGCCTTAAACTTCTGATTCCCCTGCCTCTCTCTACCTTCCTAACAATGGGATTCTAGATATGCACCACCATGTCCAGTATGATATCTCTCTCCATATATTAATTGTATGGTGGGTGCCATTATGGCATTTTGTTTTTGCGTGTGTATTAATGAGTGCTGTTGTGTGTGGTGTATAGATGAGCAGGTGTGTGTCCCATTTGCAGGCCCAAGGAGGATGTTGGGAGTCCTGCTGTATAACTCTGCACCTTATTCCCTTGGAAACAGGTTCTCTCACTAAACCTGGAGTGAGGCTAGTGGCCAACAAGCCCCAGCCATCCTGTCTCTGCCTCGTAGTTCCGGAGTTATAGGAACATATGTGGTCATGCCCAGACGCTTACATGGGTGCTGGGAACTTGAACTCAGGGGATCATGTTTATGTCACCAATGCTCTGACCTGCATGCACGTCCATCTCCCCAGCCTGCATGGTGGCATTTCATACATACATGCAATATTCTTCAATACTATTTACCCCTGTTACTGTCTCTTGATTCCTTTCCACGTGTTCTCTTCCCCCTCCCTTCCCAAATGTTCTCCTCACCTTGTTTGTTGTTGTTGTTGTTGTTGTTTTGAGACAGGGTTTCTCTGTGTAGCCCTGGCTGTCCTGGGACTCACTCTGTAGACCAGGCTGGCCTTGAACTCTGGAGATCCACCTGCCTCTGCTTCCCAGGTGCTGGGACTAAAGGTGTGTGCCACCACCTGGCTTGTTTTTGTTTTTTGAGACAGGGCCTAATATAGTTTAAGCTGGCCTTAAACTTCTGATCCTCTGGCCTCTATCTCCCAACCCCTTAATAATAATAATAAAAAAAAATTCTAGATTGCACATGTGAGGCTAATAGTTGTCTTTGCTTGTTTGGTTTATTAACATGATGACCTTCAGTTCCATCCATTTTCATGCAAATGACATAATTTCATTTTTGTTTGTGACTGACTAACACTCCATACATACATCATACATACACACACACACACACACACACACACACACACATAGAGACATGTGTATGTATATATTGCATTTTCTTTATCCATTCATCAGTTAATGGACACTTAGGCTGATTCTTAGGTTGTGAATAGTGAAGCAACCCATAGGTTTGCAGGGACCTATTTCGTAGACTGACTTTCTGGTACCTGCCCAGGAGTGGTAAAACAAGATCATATGGTAGTTTTCTGCCTTTTGTGTTTTGAGGAACCTCCCATTTTTATTCCCACCAATAGCATGTAAGTACTCAAGTCTTCCCCCAGCAGGCTTCCTCCTCAGTCCCAGCTTGATTTCTCCATGTCCTGCAACCAAAGTGTGTGGTGTCTTCATC